>NW_026250107.1:0-563148 GCF_024043145.1 Alternaria conjuncta | reverse complement strand
GAGTAGAGAAATCTTTATTTAGACTACTACTATAAAGATTAATTATACCTAAGCTAAATCTTAGTTACTCTAACTAGCGCCTAGTTATAGAGAAGTAATTACTAATAATTAACGTAAGTATAAAGTAAATAAATTACTAAACTTTTCTACTAGACTAACCTATATAGCTACTAACTTACTAACTACTATACTAATAATCTCTCTAATTATAACTCTTATAGTTATTCTTATTAAAGGCTAGCTTACTATTCTAGCTATTCTTAAAGTTCTTAATCTAAGCTTATAGATAAGTAGTCTTAGCAGCTTAAGTCTATATATAAATCTTAAGCTATATCTAATTATACTTAGCACGCAGTAGCGCTTCTGCGTACTTAGCCTTAGCTAGCTAACACTAAGTATAGTAATAGAATCTATTACTTATAATACTAGATATAGAGCTATTAGACCTATAACTATATAGCTAAGAATTATAATACTAAGAATAATTATTGCGTAGCTAAGACTAATAATTATACTATTAAAACTAGTAGTTACGCTACTAAGACTAATAATAACTATACTAATTCTACTACTAATTCTATAGTAGCTAATTTCTAAATTAAGAAGCCTACGTCTAGAAAGTTAGTAGTAGTAGCTACTAGAATAAGCTCTAATAATAGTATTCTAAGTATTATAGTATTAGATTAAAGGCTATAAGTAGATAACTCTAAGTAGAAATTATAGGCAGAGCTATCTAGCTACTACCTATATTAATCTTTTTTATTTTCTTACTTAGTATTATAGACTTACTATAAGTACTATATTAATTAGAGTCTTAGAAAGTTATAGACATAGCACTCTTTAAGCTTTTCTTACTTAAGAACTTAAGAGTTCTATCTAATAATTTAGCTAGAGTCTTAGAACTACTCTTAGCTTCTTTCTTCTACTTCTTATAAGTGTAAAGATCTTAGTAGAGCTACTTATAATACTTAATAGCGTTCTTAGAGCTCTAGCGCTATTATTAAGTTAGTAAAAGATTAAAAAGAACTAAAAAGAAGAGAATTATAAACTTACTTTAAGACTATAGTAATCTACTAAGCTTATAAAGTAATTATATAAATCTTAATTAGTAGTATAGTAGTTATAAAAGTTATAGAATAAATAATATATAACCTAATAAAGTTACTTAAAATAATTAGCCTTCTAAATATTATTAAAAAGCTACTAATAAATATAACACTTATACTTAGAAACTTAAAAAGTATTATAGTTAGATAATACTTTAACTTACTTACGCTAATAACTAGTGTACGTTAGATATAAATAATCTAAAAGAGTTTTAGGTATAAAAGCTTTAGCCTTAGACTTTTTATAAGAGTAACTATAACTATAACTATTACTTAAGAACGCTTACTTCTCTTAATTTTAAGCGCCTTAGTTCTTAATATAGTTAGATTACTAAAGACTTAAATTCTAAGTCTAGAAAGTATTATTAGTAATAAAGATACTACTTTTAGAAATAGGCTTAATAGTCTCTTAGATATTCTAGTTATTAAGATTATTAAACTAAGAAGCTTTATAATCTAAGTAGATACGCTTAGCGTATAACTCTAATTACTTATAATTTTTATAAAAGTTATTATTACTAAAACTACTAGTTATCTTAAAGCTCTAATCTAGTTAATTATTAGAATTTATAAAGCTCTAAGATAGTTAAGTATTAGAAGCCTAATTATCTTATATAAAGCTGCTAAAGAATAAGCTATTAGCTACTATTATTCTAGAAGAGAAAAGTAGAATTTAAGTAGTAGTATCTTTAAGTTAAGTATAGTAGAGAGGTTAAGCGCTTAACTATAGAGCACTATTAAGTAAAGCGCTATTACGCTAAGCGCTATTACGCTAAGTACTAGCTTACGTATTATAATTACTACTACTAGAGGTATTATAATTAGAGCGTAGAACACTATTATAGTAGAAGCTAAAGTACTAACACTTATAGCTAGAGTTAGAGTTAGAAGTTAGATTATTAGACTAAATTATAATAGTTAGCTATTAATTTAGATATAAGAGTAAGAACTTACTATAGTAATAGAGAAGATAGAGAAGTAAGTAGAGTAAAGAATTAAGCGTAAGGCTTAAGAGCGCTAAGACTTAAAAGCTAAGAATCTTAAGTAAATAAGTTAATTAGATAGGTAACTTATTAGCTTATTAGCTTAAGCATCTTAATAATATAGAAGTAAATAATTATAGTAGAGAAGAGAAGAATTAAAGAACTTATTATTATAAAGTCTCTAATTCTAGCCTAAGCGCGCACTTATATAGAAAGCTAGCGCAGCTTATTAAGCTATTAATTATACTATAAACCTTACCTAGAAGAGACTAGAAGCCTAAATCTTACTATTAGAATTGTCTCTTACTAGTTAGATACCTAGATTTCTATAGCTATTAGCTACATTCTAAGCTATTATAAAGTAATTTCTAAACTAATAGAGTTAATTTCTAGACTATTAAGCTTTATTTAAATAAGTAAGAGCTTACTACTATTAGTGTTAAGTATAATTAAACGCTTAGTTAGGCTATAATCTACTACTACGCTCTAAATTCTTAAGCCTAGACTTTACTAGAGTATACTAATTATAGTAGATTTAATAGAATTAGTTTTAGTAGAGTAGATTAATACTTTTACTACTCTAGAGAGTATATTAAAGTTAGAAAGTAGTTATAATTATTTAATTATAAACACGTAATTACTTAGCTCTTAGGTATATAGCTAGAGATTTTATTCTAACTTTCTTTTATTATAGATTAATTATAATATACTTATTTATCTCTAATTATTAATTATCTCTAGCTCTAACAATACGCTATATCTAGTTAGAGTATAATTACTATATAAAGTATAAAGCTAACTATTTTCTAGTATTTTTTAATCTTAAGCTTAGTTACTTCTCTAGTATTCTTAATTAGCTTCTCTAATAGTAGAGGTATTAGAGAGAAAGATCTATCTCTAAGCTTAAACTTCTTAAGTATTTTATTTATATATATATTATAAATAAGTATAATTATCTTTAGATATTAGTCTTTAATTATATAAATACTAAGAAACTACTCTACATCTCTCTAATCTTAGATCTTATACTTGCTAGAGATCTAAGCCTATATAGCTATTACTTATTATTTTATATTCTTATAATAGAGTAATAGAATATTATTAACGTAAAAGAGAATAAGAATCTTACGTTCTTAATTAAAGAAGAGATAGAGCTCTTTTTAAGAAGCTATTATACTAATAGCTCTTAGTATTTCTAAGAACTTCTTATACTATAATAGTAGAAAGTCTTATAATCTATAGAGCGCGTAGTTAAGCTATACGCATAATTCTAGCTTTCTAAAGCTATCTAGTATCTTATAGATTACTAGATTCTCTGCTATAATCTTTGCGTTAAGAAACACTTTTATAATATTAAACTATTTAATCTCTAGATTACTTTAGGCAGTAATTGCTATTATAGCGTAGAAGAACTTTATAGTAAGTATTACTATATAAGTAGAGTTAATTAAGTTCTTCTTCTAGAGATTACTATAAACTATAATTTAAGCTTTATATTTAAGAAGATAGCTATTCTAATTATACTTATAAGTCTATACTTATTTTAATAGAAGTAGCTAATCTTAGGCTTTTAACCTATAGATTTCTATCTAGATTCTCTTCTTACTTAGCTAATTAATCTCTCTCTTAGAGGCATCTTTAAAGAGTATACGCATTAGATACTAGATTAGTTATTTCTATAATCTAGGCAGCTCTTAAAGATTATTATAGTGTTAGTAAGTAGCCTTTAGCTTATACTTACTAAGCGCAGTAGCTATAATAATAGAGTTTATAGTCTTATAGCTAGCTTAATTATCTTAGTTTTCTTAAAGACTAAGAAGGTAGGTCTTATAAAAGTTAATCTAGGCTTACTTATTAACTAAGCCTATAATTACTATATTTACGCTATCTATACTATTACTCTCTAGTTAATTACTAGGCTAAGTAGGCTACTTACTCTTACTCTTTAGGCGTCTTAATAGTTAATAGATATTTGTAGAAAGAGAGCGCTTAGGCTCTTTATCTATAACTCTTCTACTATAGCGCTTTCTAGAGAATTTAGCTATTAGCTAATTCTATAGCTATATTAATTATTAAGAGAAGGCTACTAATTTAGGTAGTCTATCTCTTAGTCTTTTTAGCGCTTGCTCTAGTTAAGCTAGTCTCTTATCTATTTCTATAGAACTAGAGTCTATTATAATAGGCTTAATAGATAGAGTTAGATCTTCTAATCTATATATAGAAGGCTCTCTACCTCTAGGCTCTAATAGATTAGCTCTTTTAGGCGTATATACTACTCTTTAACTATTAGAAACTCTATAATTACTTTAATTACTTATCTCTAAAATCTTATACTTAGGCGTAGGTTTTAGAGTAGTAAGCCTAGTAGAAAGCTGTTAATTATTAGAAATTTCTAATAGAACACTAGCCTTATACTCTATCTCTATTAAATTAATAAAGCTTTAATTATGTTTAATAGGTAGACTAACCTTATTACTTTAATTATAGTCTATGTTACCTCTAAAATCTTACTTAGTAGTTAATAGCTCTACTATACTTACTATTTAATTAATAGAAAGAATATTAAACTTCTCTATAGAATTAATAAGCTTACTATTATTAAGTATTTTAACCTACTTAAGTACTTAATCTCTAGTTAGCTTCTCTTTACGCTTGCCTTAATAGAACTTCTACTTATTAAAGGTAATATTATAAGTTATAATTACCTAATTAATTGCTAGTACTTATACATAATATATATTAGAAGCTTAATAGCTAATAAGATATTCTATATAGCTACAAGGCTTAACTTTAAAGTCTTAATAGTGCTTTCTAGCTACGTAATTACTATTAAGTAGATACGCTTAATAGCTATAAGTATAGATTCTACTCTAATCTAGGTAAAGATTAGTAGTCTAGTACCTAATCTTAGGTAGCTAATAATATTAGAAGTATTTTCTAAACTATTTATATAATACCTAATCTAGAGATTAATAGCTATAAAGCTATAATAGACTTATTCTATAGAGTTAAGCTACTACGTTTATAATTACTAGCTAGAGCCTAGCTAGAAGATTAGCGCTTGTGCGTATCTTAATTAACTTAGTAATAAGCTTTTAGCTAGCTCTCTCTACTAAGCTATTAGGCTTATAGGTATATAGTAAAGGTGTTATAATTACAATTCTCTTCTCTTTAGCCTATTTCTTATATCTTAAGTACTCTCTCTAAGGTAATGTTATAGTATTATTATTCTAATAGATTTTTATAATCTTCTACTAATAGTAGCGCTTAACTACAGCTATAAAGCTTATAATAACTTTTATTACAGAGTCTAGCGTCTTATTCTTTAGGTTATAATTATATAGCTTACCTAAATAATTCTTCTTAATAATTAGAGCTTATTTATTAAGCGCGTAGCTTATAGAAAAGTTAAATAAGTTTTATAATACTCTAAAGAAAAGACGTAGTAATAACTTATAAGGCTAATAAGAGATCTTTTAAGATATATAGGTAGTAGCGTAGTTATTATACTTACTACGTTATATATCTATAATCTCTATATTCTAGGTAGCTTTTATAAAAGTTTTAAGAGCTTGCTTACCTAGGTAGCTAGATCTTTAGTGCTAAAGGTTAGCGTTACTAGTACGTAATTATAGAACTTATAAGTAGATAATAGTATTTATAATAATAGAATTAGAAGAATAGATAGAAGAGTTATATTTAATAAATAAGAAGTTAAATCTATACTTAAGAGTTATAAGAATAATAGACACTTCTAGCGTACCTATTCTAATTATATAATTATAGTTTATATACTATATACTACTATTTTTAAGAAGCTTCTCTAAGATAATATTAGTATAGAAACTAGAAATAATCTTAATACTAGTAAGCGTAAGATTAGCCTTTCTAGGTTCTTTAGAGGTGCTAAGAATAAGATAAAGTATGTAATTACTAATACTAATTACTAAAAGAATCTAGCTGCCTACCTTAACTATTTCTCTATTAGTTTTAATAAAGAAATTAAGCTTAATTAAAGCTTTGTTATTAACTAAGTAGACTATAGCTCTACTATTAAGAATTATACTAGCTAAGAGCGCGTAAGGCTTAAAGCCTATACTAAAGATAGAAGGCCTAAACTTTATAATTAGCTTCTTAGAGCAAATAATTATTAAGACTATATTATCTAGATACTTAGAAGCTAGAGCGCTTATCTTCTAGCTAAATTACTTAACCTTTTTATATAGGCTACTCTATTTCTCTTTATAATAGCGCTTCTAGATCTTTTACTTATTTTAAGCTAAGAGTTCTATTAGTAGAACGCTTAGTAGTCTAGATCTAGTAATTATAGTCTATAATTAGTAATATAAGATAGACTTCTACTTATACTTTACGTTAAGTTTATAGAGGTAAGGCTTAGGTAGTAAGCTTAACTACTTTTTACCTAACTTAGTAGAAGTAGAGAGTTAACCTATAATAGCGTTAAAGATTATATTAGCTTTTCTTTTTCTAGTAGTAATTAATATCTTCTAGAGAATAACACTAAATACCTTACTAAGATTATTAAAGCTTAACGTGTTCTTTCTAAGAGCTATAGCAAATAATTAATTATATTACTACTAGTAGGCTTACTTAGAATTAAACTTCTTAACTATAGTAAGAAAGTTAGTAATTATAAGAAGTTCTTTAACCTCTAAGAGCTTAAAGATTTTTACTTTTTAGTAGAGTATTAACTAGTTAGTAAACTACTTCTTAGTAGTACTTTTCTAAGTCTTCTTAAGATAAGTGTAATACTTTACGTAAACTATATATTATATAGTTTAATCTATAGAAGTAAGTATAGTCTTAAGAGTCTTTATAAAAGACTAGACTATTCTTCTATTATTACTTATAGTTATAAGTAATAGGTAATCTAGCGTAATAGTGCGTATAATCTAGCTCTTAATATTATTAATCTTCTTACTCTTTCTTAACTACTACTTAGACTTATAGTTCTAGTAAGCTATAAGCGTAGTACTATTCTTAGTCTTATAGTTATAATTTTATAAGAAAGTATTATACTTATAGATAGCTTTATTATACTTATTCTTTTAATTCTTAGTTAGCTCTGCAGAGAGAGAAGCTAGAGCTATAAGCTCTAGAACTAGAAGATTAGAGAACTTAGACTTCTAAGTATCTATATATTTAATATCTAGAAGATTAGAATTAATCTCTTTTTAGATACTTTTCTTATTATAGTGTTACTTAAGAAGCGTAAACTAAGTGTTCTAGTTAGATTACTTCTTAAGAAGTATACTTATAACTATAATAGCTATATTATAATTACTTATATTTATAGAGTTAAAGCGTAGAATTAATATAGAGATATAGAAAGGTAGATAGCAAGTAAGTAATTACGCAGAAGAAGTTCTAATTACAGAACGTTTAAAGAGAGTAGAGTAGAAATAAGATTAACTAATTTTATCTTCTAGTAAGCTTTAATGCGTAGTAGAAATTAGTTCTATAATTAAGTAGCTAGGCTTATAACTATTAGAGCTAGAGACAATTAATAATTAGAGATAATTAAGTATATTATAATTAATCTACTATAAAAGAAAGTTAGAATAAAATCTTTAGCTATATACCTAAGAGCTAAGTAATTACGTGTCTGTAATTAAGTAATTATAACTACTCTCTAACTTTAATATAGTTTAATTAGTAAAAGTAAGTATAGTCTTAAGAGTTTTTATAAAAGACTAGACTATTTTTTTATTATTACTTATAGTTATAAGTAATAAGTAATCTAGTATAATAGTGTATATAATTTAGTTCTTAATATTATTAATTTTCTTACTCTTTCTTAACTACTACTTAGACTTATAGTTCTAGTAGGCTATAAGTATAGTACTATTCTTAGTTTTATAATTATAATCTTATAAGAAAGTATTATACTTATAAATAGTTTTATTATACTTATTCTTTTAATTTTTAGTTAGCTTTATAAAGAGAGAAGCTAGAGCTATAGACTTTAGAATAAGAAGATTAAAGAACTTAGACTTTTAAGTATCTATATATTTAATATCTAAAAAATTAGAATTAATTTCTTTCTAAATACTTTTCTTATTATAGTATTACTTAAGAAGCGTAAACTAGGTATTTTAGTTAGATTACTTCTTAAGAAGTATACTTATAGCTATAATAGCTATATTATAATTACTTATATTTATAAAGTTAGAGTATAGAATTAATATAGAAATATAAAGAATAATAAAAAAATAGGTAGTAAGTAAGTAATTACGTAAAAGAAGTTCTAATTATAAAATATTTAAAGAGAGTAGAGTAGAAATAAGATTAACTAATCTTATCTTTTAGTAAGCTTTAATATATAGTAGAAATTAGTTTTATAATTAAGTAGCTAGGCTTATAACTATTAAAGCTAGAGATAATTAATAATTAGAGATAATTAAGTATATTATATTTTTTCTACTACTAAAGAAAGTTAGAATAAAATCTCTAGTTATATACCTAAGAGCTAAGCAATTACGTGTCTATAATTAAGTAATTATAACTACTCTTTAACTTTAATAATAGTATATTTCTATATACTTTATTTAACTATTATCTAAGATAACTAGTTTTAACTATCTCTTTTACTAGTTTAACTACTAAGACTAATATAGCTTATAAACGCACTTTTTCTTTCTTCTAAAGTATAAGATTTTTAATAAGTTTTATATAACTAAGGTAAAGAAAGTAGACTTTAATAAAGCTAAGTTCTAGCTATACTAGCTTTATATAAATTCTACTAATAACTAGATTTAATAAGTCTATAATATTATATAAGAGACTTTATAAGTATATAAATCTAGTAGAATTTTTTATTAACTAGTCTAAAACTTATCTAATCTTCTAATATAAGCTCTATTATAGAACTATTAGTTACTAATTAACTATATTAAAAGCTTTTATAGAAAACTCTTTTATACTATTATAGTCTAGTATATAGTATATTAATTAGAACTTATTATTATTTTCTTATATTCTAATCTACTAGTGAACTTTCTCTACTATTATTTTAGATAGACTTCTAAGTAGTAATAAGCTTATTTTATAAAGTAAGTTATTTTTTATACTATAATATAGTTACCTTAAAGTACTTTAGATATTTCTATTATTATATACGCTAAGAACTAGAAGAGAACTTTATATAGTTCTTTACTTATAGTAACTAAATTCTAATAACTTAATATAAGCTTTTATAATTATTTATTACTTTTTAATCTTTTTAAAGTAGAAAATAGTAAGACTTATAGTTCTATTCTTATTATTTTATTTAATAATTTTAGCTTTATAAATAAGTAGCGCGTTTTATATAAGTTAAATAAAAGAAGAAATAAAAATAAATAGTTTAAAAGCTAAGTACTATTACTTATAGAGCTTCTTAATACTTATTTTATTTTTATAACCTATTTTATTTCTACTAAAGAGCTACTACTCTTTAAGTTTAAACTAGATCTCTAGAGTAAAGTTTAGTAACTTCTAGATTAAGTTTTAAACTTAGATAACTTTATTTATTTATAAGCCTATAGTTATAATTTAAACTACTATAAAATACTAATAAACTACTAAGTTTTTCTTTAAGAAGTTTATTAAGCTTTTATAGATAGGTACGCGTTTATTAAAATATAACTAAACTTTTTATAAAACTTATAGTATTATAAATTAAGTATCTCTACTTTATTATCTAATACTTACTTTAATAAATACACTTACTTTGTACCTACTACTTTAGTCTCATGTGCAGTACCCCACGGATGTGGTAACCGAAAGGCAACTAAGGCGTTGTCGCAGCGGTGAGACGTTCTAGAAGGTTAAGCGGCATCCTGGGCTTGTTGTACCACGCTGGTATACCACCACACAATCTTTGTTCAAGATTAGTGTAGACGGTGAAGAGAGTTGTGTATCGCGTTCCGCCGCTGCCTGAGCAGTAGCCAACGAAACACACAGAGAACATGCTAGACTTATCAAGCGCCTGCGACGGCGCAGACCATCCAAGGCAAGCAAGTACTTTACGCGTCCTCGCAGCGAGCAAGCCCTTTGTCTCCACATTAACCCGCGGCATGCATGCATACTCACTAAAAGACCCCAATAGGGCAATGCCTAGCGCCTTGTCGCCTGTCGACTTGTTGACACCCGTCAACCGAATGCATGACGCGACCGTCAAGTTTCTCTCTGGAACCGTGGTTGACCAGCGTTTCGTCACACGATATTTTCGTCGTGACAAAGCGACTCTGAGGCAGCAGACGCGTGTCTGTCGGAAGAACCATGGTAGTAGCATCTCAGGTGGATTGGACATGCTCTAGAAGCTCGATAAAAGGTGGGTATATATTGTTTGATATGCCGCTGCAACCGCGGAGGCTCCCGATGGCCCAGACTAACTGTCCTCTATACATGCTGCCTACATGTCGTAACCTTCTCCACTGCATGTGTGCATGAACTACCAGAATAAGGCTGACTAACCCCAAACGTCCATGTTGTTCACAATGCATTCCTCGTCTGTCCGCTTCTTCAGACTACCAACAACATAGACCTTCTCGCCATACTCTTGCAATCGGTCCATGGTAGTCCTCACGTTCTCTTGACTAACAACAAGCACCATGCCGAGACCCGTGTTGAATGTCCTCGCTAGTTCCGTGTTATCCAGGCGACCTGCCTTCTTGAGCCATTTGAAGACGTCCAGAAGCGGCCAGCTCTTTGCATCGAGCTCCGCGGTGAGGGTCTTGGGCAACATGCGAGGAATGTTCTCTAGCAGGCCGCCGCCCGTTATGTGGGCCATACCCTTGATCAAGCCCCGCCGGGTCGCAGCTAGTAGTGGTTTGACGTAGATCTTAGTTGGCGTCAGGAGTGCCGTTCCGAGGTTCTCGCCTGAGCTCCACGGGCATGCGTCTGAGTAAGAGATGCCTTGTGTCTCGACGATTCTTCGGACGAGAGAGAAACCGTTGGAGTGGACTCCACTTGAGGCCAGACCGATCAGTACGTCACCCTCGGCCATGGACGCTGTGTCTGGTAAGATCGTTGCGCCCTGCTTGATCGCACCGATTGCAGCACCTCCGGCGTCGTATTCGCCTGCCTGGTAGATGCCGGGCATCTCTGCCGTCTCTCCACCAACAAGGGCACATGCAGACTGCCGGCAGCCGTTCGCAACGCCCTCGACAAACTTAGCAGCGCCTTCTACATCAAGCTTGCTGCAAGCGTAGTAGTCGAGGAACATCAGCGGCTCGGCGCCTTGTACGACGAGATCGTTCACGTTCATGGCGACGAGATCGATACCGACGGTGTCGTGCTTGCCCATTTCGAAGGCAATCTTCACCTTAGTGCCGATACCGTCGATAGCGCCCACCAGTATGGGTGCCTCGGTGTAGCCAGCTGCTTGCAAGTCGAGCAGCCCGCCAAATCCGCCAATCTTGCCATCGGCTCCAGGACGTTTTGTGCTAGCAGTCAATGCCTTGATCTGCTTAACGAGCTGGTTACCCGCGTCGATGCTCACACCCGATGATGCATATGTCAGCGCCTCGCCAGCTGGCTGTGAGGTGCTGGAAGGGCGTGTCACAGTGGTGCCCTCCTCGGCCGGCTCAAGGAGCTTCCAGTCGCATGTTATGCCTTCCTTCCTGAACTCCTGTAGCAGATGTTCTGCGATCTTGTCGAAGTTCTCGGTCGCGAGTGCGAGGATGGTCGGGCCGGCGCCTGAGAGACAGATGCCCAGCAGACCGGGGTGTGATTGTGGGGTAACGGATTGGAGGATTTCGGTAAGACCGGGGATGAGGCCGCGACGGTAGGGTTGGTGGAGCTTGTCTTGCATAGCAGTGTAGATCATGTCGGGGTCTGGTGTGGCTTGACCGAGCGCGGTGGTCAGGACAGCCAGTCGCTGCATGTTGAAGATGGCATCTTTGCGCGAGTACGACTCAGGCAGTACCGCACGCGCCTTGGCCGTCGAGACCTCGAATTGTGGGATGACGCATATGCACTTGATAGCGGGCGACCAAGCAAACTTGGTGTAGTGTCCGATGTTGAGGGGAGGCTCGGGTGGCCGCAGACCTGTGTCTACACCACCTGCAGGCTGCGGGAGGACTTCGCTGAGGGGGATTTCGAGGCGCTCGGTGTCTTCGGGCGACAGTTCGTTGAGGTATGTGCCGACAAAGCCTCCGTATAGCGCTGCTGCGACATTGTCGGGGTGACGCTCTTCCATCAGGCAGTAGTCGAGCATGCGCGCTCTCGATAGCCCAAGGTTTCCGACCTCATTCGCCAGGTATACACCTCCTACAATAGCTGCAGCCGAAGAGCCCAGTCCGCGTCCCAGTGGTATCGGGTTCTTGACGTGGACGTGTGTTTCCGAAGGGAAGTCGCGAACGCCATGGCAGCGGAGCACGTATACGGCGGTTCGCGTGATGAGATTATCTTGCGCGGCGAGCGGGACATCTTCCGCGCCTACGCCTTCATAAGTTATCTTGCAGTTGAGCGAGTGCTCTGATTTCTCCTTCTTGGTGACTGTGACCTCGAGTTCGAGATAAAGGTTGAGCGCAAGGCCAATGACGTCAAAGCCGGGGCCGATGTTGGCGGACGAGCAGGGGATCTTGATGTGAGTAGTCATATTGAACTACAGAGCGCCTGGGGCTTGACGTGATGTCTTGTTATGTCGTCGCGCAAAAAATATTGGACCAGCGCATGGGAGGATGAAAAAGATCGCGTGGGGCTCAAACGCCGACGCCGGTCGCGGGGTAGCGCACCGCCACACTTCATCTCTCGCCAGCCTCGCGACGCGTCCAGCTACGCGCAGACAGCCAAGTCCTCCATTCCATCTCATCTCATCTCTGCAGTCGGCTCCCCATTTCTGTCACGACAGTGCGATCGCATGCATCAGCTTGTCGGTCCAAGCTGCAGTCTCTCACACGACCGAGCAAACGTACAGACACCGCGATCCAGAGGGGAGTCGCGTCAACGCGTTCGCTATCAGCAGTAGTGAACATGATGCATCGCAAGCGTGGCTCGAATATGGTGAAGGCAGAGAGGGACTTGGGTGAGGCTGTGCAACACGTATCCTCGCTTTGGTGGCATCCAAGAGCTGCAGTGACGCCACCGCTGACGCCTTGTGTGACCCGACGGCATTGCCAACGCATAGCCCTTTCAGCACTCAGGTAAGTAAAGATCTGTGTGAAAGCCGCTCACAGTAGTCGAAATCGACAACTTCGCAGCCCTTCTGCAAGGGCTTTCGCTACCAGACCTGCAGCAGGCAGACGTTCCACGATATCGCCGCACGACCAGGCAACAGGCAAGGCTGACCGGTTCTCTTGGCTGCCTACATATAGCCTTGTGAAGTACTTTTTGCTTGAATCTCAGTCCACCTCCATTTTTCCTTTACGGTTATCTCTTACTTGAACAATCGGAGTGGATCGGGACTCCCTTTATCGTTCAACTGCTTCGATAATACGGTGAAACGAAGCCTCAGCTCACGCTCGACTAGCACGGCTCCCAGCTTCTCTTACTGCATTACGCTCTCACTTCTTCCTCAACCCACTCAAAGCCTTTCCTCCCCCCACCCACTCAGCATACCATTACAGTACTTCAAGCAAGCCGATCTCGAAGGACATCCGTCGCCTCAGTTCAGTCCGTCCCAACAGCACTCGTCATGTGCGACTCGCCCACTGAAGAAGACGCGCGCGCTGAGCAGTTGGCCTACTTGCGCCAGCTCATGGCTCTGGAGCAACGCAACAGAGCTAAGCGCGAGGCTCGCTCTCCGTCCGTCTCCTCTTCATCATCCGAAGAGGATAAGCCAGCCGCAAAGAGCAAGTCAAAGACCAAGACCAATGGTGTCAAGCACGTTCTTGTCAACGGTAAAGGTCGAAAGCAGGCTGAAAATGGCGCCACCGATAACGACACCCCGGAAGACAAGCCCGAGGACGAGGAGCTTTACAAACCAGGAATGAAGAACGGTCTAAAGCACTTGTACTCCGGAAAGGAAGACAAAAAGGGCCGCTTTCAGTGGCAAGAGGAGATCCCCGAAGACCTTGGAGAAGCCGTCGAGAACGACGAGACCGCGAAGTGGGCGTTGCTCGTGCGGAACGTCAAGGTTTACAACGATCCCCGACGAGTATTGTCTATTCACTCGATTGTCGTTCAGAGCCCGCTGCTGAAGAAGCTGCTCGCTGGTGTACTGAAGAATTACCCGGGTGTCACCGTCGGCCTCAACCGTCTCGAGTTCCAGGGCAAGTTTGAGCCACTGATTCATCGATGGACTGAGTTACAGGACGCTATTGCCAAGCTTGGCGACGAGACAGAGGATAAGCGCACGACCAAAGCCCACGCTGAGTTGCTCCAAGACATTCTCACCAAGGAATTCAAGAGTATGATTGATACCTCCCAGGACATGAAGAACAAGAAGGTTATGACATACGAACATCTTTGGACACTGTATCAACCTGGAGCGACTGTTTTCGCTCGACAGGACGGTCAAGAGACGGCCATGATTTTGGTCGAGACGCGTTATGGACAGGATTGCAAGGGTGCACCCTGCTTTTGGCTGACGTGCAAGTATGTCGATTGGGATGGCGCCAAATTCGGTTCCAACAAGATCAACCTCTCCATCGCCGCCTATACCGGTACACGCGCCATCACCAATCTGCGTGTCTACCCCATCGAGTTCCATCCCGAGGGCGAAGCTATCCGCACTCGCCTTATTGAACGGGGTGCCAAAGCAGAAACTCTCGCTGGTCCGAACTATAGAGCATACCAAGGTGTTGCATGGAGGCAGGGTGGATTCGGGAACAAAGACAAGTACAACGTGAAGGGTCGGATCATCATCGATACCTACGGCTGGAATCGTTTCGACCCCACTCATTCGGTCTTTGTAACGCCACTGAACCAGAAAGATCCTAGCCCGCCACCAATCCCGCCTATTCCGGGGCAGTACGACGAGGAAGAGATTGAAGAGTGCCAGGATGAGTTCGAAGACGAAGACGACAGTGGCATGCCCTTAGATGGCGCATTTGCTGACGAGGACGATGCAGCCAAACACGTGCCGTTGACAACTGAACAAAAGCTGATCTGCACACCTCTACTTCGTGGTTACAGCCTGAAGAACAAGCTTTGGCTGAACTTCTTCGTAAACTGCGTTAAAGACATTGAGTGGCAAGACGACGCTTTCGATAGGTTGGTGCTCCCAAAGAACCAGAAAGAGCTTATCTTAGGCTTCACGGAGTCTCAACGGAAGTTCCGCGATACATTTGACGACGTGATCGAAGGTAAAGGCAAAGGCATGATTATCCTACTCTGCGGCCCACCCGGCGTGGGTAAGACTCTCACCAGTGAGTCAGTCGCCGAAGAAATGAAGGTGCCTCTTTACATGATGAGCGCTGGCGATCTTGGCTTCGATCCTAGGAAAGTAGAGACCAAGCTGCAAGATATTCTCGAGATGTGCAGCCGCTGGAACGCGGTCCTCCTCCTCGACGAAGCCGACGTCTTCTTAGAGCAGCGCTCCCTCCACGAGCTTGAGCGCAACAAACTCGTCTCCATCTTCCTCCGCGTCCTGGAGTACTACGAAGGCACTATGTTCCTGACAACCAACCGCGTCCAGACCTTCGACCCAGCTTTTCAATCGCGCATCCACATTTCGCTCGACTACCCCGGTCTCACCATCGACTCCCGCAAGACGGTCTGGAGGAACTTCCTCGATTCGTCGTCGCAGGAACACACGATTTCCAAAGCTGAACTTACGGAACTGGCGCGTATGGACCTGAATGGACGGCAGATTAAGAATATCCTCAAGATTGCTAGGCTGTTGGCTAGTCGCAAGGAGGAGAAGCTTAGTCGGGAGCATATCACTACTACCATGGATGTTACCCAGCATCTCCATAACGAGACGCAGTTTAGTGAGCGTACTAAGGGCACTTTGTATGGCTAGTGCGGGAGGAAGAAAGAGATAGGCGGACGGATTGGCTTTCAATCATTCATGGGTTATTGGCGAGCCTAGACATCAAGGAAGTCAAGAGAAAGGCATGACGAGACATCTCTCGGTATTTGCAAGGGCTGTAGCGCCCTCTTAGTTAGGAGCTATGAAGTTGGACATACGTAGAAAATGCTACCCAATGACGAAATGAAGAATGTGATTGATGATAAAGTAATGGTTGTATCAAGGAGTGTTGACACATTAACGTGCAGTACCCTTCCCATCCCCAGTCGTCACACCACCATAGTCTCACTCCTGAGGACCCCAACGACTGCCAACCCAGTCGTACGCGTCCTTCAGAAACTGCTCTTCATTCTCGTTCAGGTAGTAATCAAAACCGTGCCGCACTTCATCGGTCCGAACATACTTCAATCTGTTGGCGGCGTCTGGATCTGACACGGGCTTCTTGTTCAACTCCCGAACGACATTCAAGCAAAGCGTTTCCTCGTCCTTGAATCTATCGCCATAGAGGTCGTGATCCTGGAGCGTCTCAACAAACTTCTCGGTGTCCGTGAGGGGACAGTTGGTGTCATTATGGCCGTGATAAATGTAGATGGGCGGAAGGAAATTAGCATCCACTCTGTTTGCGCATATTTCGGCTCTCTCGATTCCATCCATGAGAGTTTCGTGGATGTTGCCTTCATCATCGACGCGTGGTTTCTTGTCTAGCGTAGGGTCTCCGTGCTGGCGCTGAAAGGACGGCTGCCATTTTCCTGTCACGGATAGGAAGACCGCGAAGGCCATGCCACGAGGAGGCGGCCTCCCTGTACAAGTTGGCACAACACCCCATCTCTCGAGTTTGAGAATTTCCTTCGCTACTGCTTCAGCTTGGTCTTTAATAATCGTCTGGTCGTATTTTGGACCCATGTAGGGAACGTCCTCTCCCTCTTTGAATTTGCGTTTGTAATGCGCAATCATGGGGAACCGCAAAAGGGCCGCTTGAATGGGTATCTTCATTCCTCCATCTATCGTCGCATTGAGCCACATCGCAGTCACGGCTGCATGTGCGCCTGCGCTTTCACCTTCGACGTACACTTGATCTTTGGCGATGGCGAGCTTGCCGCCCTTCTTTGCGACCTCGCCACGTAGCCATTCCTGCCAAGACTTGTTTTCATCATCTTTTTTATCTGTCCAGTCCTTCCCGAAGTAACCGTCCTCTTTATACCATCTGAGGAAATCGAATATTGCCTCGTATATGTCAACGTAGTTGCCTTCTGGCCCGAGAGGGTAGTTTGGTGCTATGATAATGGCGTTCTTTTGCCTGGCTCTGTGAACAGCAGTTTGCGAGTACCAAGGAATGAAGTCAGCAGCGCCGGTGCACTGTACCCACGTTAGCATGTCCGAGTCAAGATCTAACACCCAAAGTGGTTTCGTACAAATCCACCGCCATGGAACATCCACATAACAGGTGATGCATGATCCGCTGATAATTGCTTCGGTACGTAGATTGCCGCCGTGAGAGGCTGCTTGTCCCACCGATCCGAGAACGAGTATTGAGTCTCGAAAGAGTGAAACTTTTCCTCATTGAACCAATTTTTGTTTCGATTGAATACATTATTGGGCGGGGCTGCTTGGTAGAAGAAGTCTGCATGGGCCTCCTCTGGAGTAGGCCACTCGAGTAGTTTTGTAAGCTCCGCGCTGAGAGAATCACGATATTTCGATGCTTCTTGTCGCGCTTTTTTGATCGTTTTTATAGCCCCAGGTGGATAATTCCACTTCGGCAGTCCCTCAGAACCTGCTAGAGCCCCCGCCAATTCTCCATTTCGCTCCTTGTTGCCGTCTAGTAACTCTTGAAACTCCTTGGAGGGCGCATCATTTGGCCCCGATGGCACATTGAACTTCGAGGAAGACATTAATAGTTGATATGTATGTTCAGATTTGTGTTTCGAGAGTCGTCGATGTGGTTTGGTTGAGTTTGCCTAAGCTTCGAAAGGTAGTATACTGGTGTGAAAGTACGACCGTGTCGATGTGCTCCTTATATACTCCTGATTGACTCACATCTCCTCCCAGTCACCCCCGAAGACTCACAGTCGACGCATATAGCCACCAGTCAGCCCACGTTCGACTCTCGAGGAGTCAAGCCCACGTTGATGTGCCATGTCCACCAACTGCTCTTCGTACGTGGTGCCATGTGATCGTGCACGGCGGCAAGCCGTGCGTCGTGACTCTATCGCTCGGGTACCGTCATAAAAGTACTTCTCGTAACACGTTGTCGGGTGTGAAGTGTAACACTGGATCCAAGGTTTCCGTTTCTCTCGGCATATAGGCCCCTGGTTGTGACCGCGACCATGCCGTGGGGGACTGTATAACATCGAGCCTCCGGTATCGCTCGTGGGTGTTTGTTCCTTTGTTGTCTGTCGCAGAAAACAAGACTTTGTTCATCATTCTTGTTGTAGCTGAGGTCTGAGCTTGGACCAACTATTGTAGCTTGAGTTGATACATATGATGGCTGACGAGAAGGAGTATGTTCGCTATTTCGCATCACCTTTTCCAGTTATGAAGCAAGACGACAGGGCTGGTGATGTGTTTGTGAACAATCAATCACCGATTGGTTCTTCCATTCCAATGTGTCATCCGAACGTCACGGCCTTTCTTCCACCCAACACCCGCTTGGTCTGCGATACCGTGTGAGCTCGTAATGTAGCGAGAGGTATTATGACCGCAAAGTGTTCAGCTTCTAAGTCGCGAATGGAGCATGTGTGGCATACGAGGAGTTGCAAAGGTGATGAGACGTGAGATCCGACTCCGCATTGGCGAAGGTCGGCATGGGTGGTCAATGCTGAAGCTTCCCATGTGAGGCCCCATTTTCAGTAGACGCGTACGGGAGGAGCGATCTCTTGCGGATGGCGTTGTTTGGGTGTGACAGGCAGACTACGTAGCGTACCGTTGTGTAGGGAGTTCTCCGCATTCCACCGGACAATTAGTTCATACCCCAAAATGTATCTTTGTTAAGCGCAGAGGAGAGCAATCACATGACAGCATTACACATGAATCAGTTTAAGCGTGTGAGCATCTCACGCTGGGGTATTCATTCCTCGCTCAGAGAGCTTCGTGTGCTATTTACACTAACGAACGCATTACATAGTCCTATGCTAAGTAGAACTGGACCTTCAAATGATCTGACTAGTTTGGATCCGGATTTACGCAGTCGGGACAGCGCCAGTAGCGTAGCCTTTCTCGATAATCGGAGGGGGCTTGGGCACATTTCGGCGGAGAACCGTCTTGTTGATGAAGTAAGGCACCGACTGGGTGATCTCGTAGTGGAGGTACTGCTTGGTGGGCACACTGAAGACCTGGTCCAGTTCTTCAAGCGTGAGCTGCTTGGTCTCTCGGACGAAACAGAAGATCATAAACCAGGCGATCAAGTTGAGACCAGCGTAGAATCCGAAGGCGCCGGTCTGCGTCATGACTGACACCATACGAGGGAAGGTGAGCGACAAGACTCCAGCGAAGGTGTTGTTGATGCACACTGCCCAGGCCATTCCCTGCTCACGCTGAATGGTAGGGAAAACCTCAGCAGAATACTGGAATGCGACTGGCCCTTCTCCGAGCGAGTACATGATTGTGAAGAGGTAGATGAATAAGACGATCGGTCCGAGTTGAGCGGCTTGACTACCACTGTGGTTAAGGAGGGATAAACCGCCAGCCAGTAGGAAGATGCACATGAAGGGGAAGGTCTAGCACACAGTCAGCACAAGATTAGTCGCGCAAAGGTTGGGAAGTACTTGCCCACATGCAAAGGGTCCTTCGTCCCTTGGTGTCGATGAGGAACAGAGTAGGAATCGTGGAGACGACCTGAAGAGCTCCGTAGCCCAGAGAGGCGTACAAAGCCTGGTCATCGGTAAAGCCGACCTGGGTAAAAATGGTCGAGCTGTAGAATGAGATGATGTTGATACCACACATCTGCTGGGCAATCATGACAGTCGAAGCACCGTAATTGGCACGCCTAATTCGAGGCACGCGGAAGCAGTCCCACATGCGGTCGAAGTAGCCAGCTCCACGTGCAACGGCTAGCTCGGTCTCATAGATGACGTATGAGTAGTAGTAGTCGCGAGCAGCAATGATGGGGTGTGCGCGCAGTCTGGCCATTGATCGGTAGCCTTTGGCAATGTGGCCATGCTTCATCAACCAACGAGGAGACCTAAAAGTGTTTGTCAGTATATGCTTGATATGATTGAGCGTGATGAATTTCACTTACTCTGGGCAAAAGAAGATGCCAATCATGAGGATAAAGGATGGGATGAAAGCAGAACCGAGTTGTAGACGCCATGAGATAGCTCCAGTGTCCTTGACGATGACATTGGCGCAGAAACCGAGGAAGATACCTGTGGATAGGGGTTAATAACATATCGTCGACAACGCGGATGGTACAACTTACCAATGACAACCCACAACTGCCAGAACATGACCAGGGCACCGCGAATTCGGTGAGGTGCAATCTCAGCAGAGTAAATCGGGACAGTGGCGTTCTTTGCACCGATTCCAATTCCCATGATGAAGCGCGCAGCAAAGAGCCCTTGCCATGATTGCGCACAAGCGGAACCAATGGGGGTGGCAGTCAGGCAGATAGCGGTGACGAAGATTTCTCCACGACGACCGAGGTACTTGTTGAGAGGGTCGACGATGAAAGCGCCGATGAGACCAGCAGTCAAGAAGATGATGGAGTTGATAAGTCCGATGATCCATTCGCCCCTGTCCGATCCGAGAAGACCAAATTCTTCAGGGAAGGACAAGTTGGCTCCGTTGGATCCAGTCTGGTCCCAGCCCTGAGTGGCGGCTCCAATGGCACACAGACCAATCGAGTACCACATCATGGTGGGACCGAACCACTTGTGGTCGCGCTCGTAGATGAGAGCATCGCGCTCTTCCTGAGTAAGGTCGGTGAGCATCTCGAAGCGCTCAGGATCACGCGCGATAAGGGCGGCCTTTCCGAAGAGAGCGGCGTGCTCCTCCAAACCATGGGTGGCAGCCCATTGCTCGGCAGCGCCGACACACTCGGCCTTTGACTGGCGGGTTAGAGGGTTCTCGATGATGTTGTGAGCGACAGATTCGCGGCGGGCGCCTGTATCCGCGATGTGCTCTGCGGTGGGCGTGTAGTGAGGCTCCTTCTCGTTGGCCGGGTCGTAGGCAGCTTCCTTCTCAGCAGAGTAGGCTACTTCCTTGTCAGGAATGTGGCTGACGCCAGTGTCCTTTGCGTCCATGGTGGAGTGGATGTCTCGCAGGCTCCGACGTTAGTAAGACAAATTGCAAGGAGTTGCGGAGAGCAGTGGAGTGGAGGTAGAGAGAAATGGCGGGGGAGATGAGCAGTCGATCTTATACCTGGGGGAGTTCGGAGTGAGAGGGAGGCCTAAAAGTGGAGCCTCAACGGCGCACGCCAGCTGTAAGAGGTTTCCGACAGGCACCTGGGTTTTTCCAGATTCTCTTTCACTGGCACCACCGTCGCGGCGGTCTAGCACCCCGGGATCCTGGCTCGCGTCAGCCATTGAGAAACAGCCTTGGAGGAGGGGGTTTCACGCGCTAGCGCTATCGTTCATGAGGATCCCCACTCCATCTCTCCCCATGGAGTAAGCCTCCCCAAGCGTGCTGCGGCTATCTTAGCCACGCTTAAGGCCTGGGGCTTGGCCCTCACCCCAAAGCTTCGCGCAGGCCGACGTCTATGACCTCACCCTCCGCATTCTCGACCCCATGTGATTCCGCTAGCTCAAGCCACCGCGTTACATTGCTCGGCTGTCTTCCGAGCAACCGTCACGCCAGCCCGCTCTTATTCTGGAGGTTGGTGAAGGGCGCTGTCAGCTCACCCTTACATGTTTACCGGTGTATCTTGCGTCGCACGGCGCACGAGGCGCAATCGCCGTCACAGTAGCGCGGCAGGTATCCCGTACTCGTGGTGTCCCCGTGATCAGTGCAAGGCTTCACGTTGCATGTGCTTGGTGCGATCGAGGTGTGCGGCTTGTTAAGCTGACGCTGCCCAGCTCCGATCGGCGCCCATGTTGCCCTTCCCGTCAGCCGCCTGCATACCGGCACATGTTGGCGCGACCACCGAGGCAGGGAGCAAGGCGCCATTGTACTGCCGCCAAAGGTCCTTCCCGTTGTTTCCTTCTCATAAATGTCAGCCCATCCCAATCTCCGCCAGGATCACGACTGCAATCTATCTGGAGAGGTGTTCGACAAGTCCAGAAAATGTAGGAAGTCCATCGCATTGTCGCCTCAACCAATGGACGACGTCGGTGGCAAGCCTCGACGAGACCAGCGAACTCGATAGCGTACGCGCGGCGATGTCTTGGGCACCTTGAGTCTCCTTGTCCCAACAATCCAAGCCCTCGCCAAAGCTTGGGACGACATCGAGCCCGGCCCAACTGTCAGAATTGTGGGCTTACGTCTCATTCGTAGCGATGCCTTCTTGTGGAGACTACTCCAAAATTTTCTCCAGGTCTCTCCAGGATTCAGCGGGTCAACACACAGACCACGGAAACACTGCTCACGTGCCTGTGTTGCAACCTCGACCGCGCAAGACAAAGAAGATGGGATGCGCGGCCGACGAGCATGCCGGTGCTTTTGCCGCAAACAGAGGGACCAGGTACCGTCTTGCGAGCAGAAGCAACCCGCGGCTACTGGCTGTGGCACAGGGTCGCAAACGGTAAACTCATTTTCCTAGTCTTTCCTTAGCGCATAGAATCACACATATTCACAGATTACTAGTCTTTCCAGCGTCTGTTAACCATCCTCGCACTATATAGGCGCGATATGCACTTTGTGTCTCGAACCTATGAGGCTCTTGTTGAAGTGGGCCTCGGTCGATTGCAACGCTAGACATTGTCTGATACCCTACACTATAGAGCCGTTATTCTCTACAACCTCCAGATTGCCCACTTTAGACGACTAACTAGCGATTTTTCACTAATCACACTCGAGCCTTATTAAAAGTTACTCTAACGCCCTACTAGTTCCCGCTAGCCGCAACGCTGCGTTATCGATTTCGGACATGACCGACAATACTCTAAATGCAGTCACTAAAGCTATCGCCTTCTCACAGCTCTATCTGCATGCTCTAGACCTCGGCCAGGCGGTGTGAAATCGAGAAAGAACCTTCCAAAAAGTAATGCAGAAACTGGTACTACACCCAAGCCCGTCCGCTGCTTTCGGGGTTCGCGTTCGAGGGACTATGGGTGTGTACATTGGTGGGCTGGTAAGTCGATAACGGTGGTTCCAGTCCGGTGCTTCTAACTGGTTGTGGAGAACAGCTGATGTGGGCACACACGCAAATTGAAGGCGTACCGAATGCGTGTTGGTTGGTTGGTCTGACGGCTACTATTTGAGCAGGCAGCAATTCTCAGCTGTAGTATACGACTAAATGCATTGCAGGGACGACCGAGCGATGAGTTTTTTTGAAATGAAGGCACTGGGGCAAGCTGTGAACAACAGTACTTCTATTAGTCATAACCCAAGGATCGAGCTCGGTAAACAATGTCCATGGTCTACACCATATCTCCTTGCGCTCATTTGGCGCTGCCAACGAAGCTTTTATGTCCATTGGAGTGCGCTACTCTCGAACACTCACACAGGGTATCATTTCCAAGCTTGAAGATTTCCGTCAACGCCATACCCGTGACCTTGCAAATCGTTCTCATGATACAACATCGCCATGCTGTCCCTTACGGAGTATACAAGATATTGTCTATCGCGACTTGGGATAGTACTAGAGCCTGCTTCACCTCGGCTGTCAATATGACATTGCCAGTGAATATTTACAGCACTACGAGCGACAATGCACGGACCTTGAAGAACTCTCACTGCGCGCACTTTGCATTTGGGTTTTCTATTCCGAAAGTAGTCGCGCATTCTGTATGGTAAGCCGAGCATGGAGAACGCCCAATTCGACAAGAATAATCTCATAGATTCTGGAGATGATATGAAACTTCAAGTAGCGCAGCAAATTAGCGATCGAGACGGCGATAATGCTGTCGAGCTAAATCAGATCTCCTCGGCTGTGGGCGCAGACATATCCAGATCCGCAAACATCCAATATAGCTCATCTGCAGGTACTACAAGATTGAATGGGTCACAGGCGACTTTTCTAGAAGACTACATTCACCGCGCATACGAAGACATGCAAGGATTCTCCGACCCCTCGCCGCGCATCTTCACCAGATCTCCAGGACCTGAGCTCCAACGCGGCCGGGAGAACCGTATTGTAATCTACCCCGGATGTTTCAATCCACCACATGCAGGTCACGCCGCGCTTCTCTGGCACACCTATCTAAACACGGATGCGAATACCATCGCAGTCATGATCTTTGCTCTCAGTGACGACTGTCTAGATTTCAAAGATCATGTTACTGACAACAAGGGTAAAGCGTTCATACTCTCGCACTACCAGCGCCGCGAACTCTGGAAAGACGAGGTGCTAGGGAGATTCGCGTGGGTATTCCCAGAGGACGATGACGACAGGTTGGACATGTTTATGGCAACAGTCAAGCGGTTAGCGAAGTTGGGTGGCTTCAAAGTCTCCTTTCCAACGCTGTACGGAGGCGACCACATCACCCAGAAGAGTATGGCCAACGGACTGTGGGGTTGGGATGGCAGGACGTGCGTTAGCAGCGATGTCACACGACCCATGGACTTTGTGCCTGAAGACGGCAGTGGCCTGCTACAGTTGGAAGAATGTGAGAAGTGGAAAGAGATGAAGAACGAAGGCCAAGAATGGACAGGCAAGGATAATGCAACTCCAGATTGCTGGCCGTGCTGGCCGTGCTGGCCTTGCGCCAAGATGCGCAAGGTCTTCCCTGAGGGTGTCCTGAAAAATGGGTCGTTCTCGTTCGGTAAGTCTCCTTTCCGGTGTTGCTCGGTCGTACCTTGTTGCTAACGTATGTACAACCAGACATAAGGGCTTCAAAGCACCCGCTCGCGACTATCTTAGCCCATTGTCACTTCACCAAGAACACACTTCAGTGGACACGCTTGACCCGCAAACGCGGCTACATCATCTTCATCCCTAGCAATCGGAACGCCAATCCTCCTTCTCCTACGGCTTGTCCCACAATCAGTGCCACGGCGATCCGAGAGTCACTTCTGAAACTTGAAGTAGCGACGCAGCAGTTTCGCGACGAGATCAACTACACGGTACCAAACGGTGCCTTGCTTTGCATATACATGGGCTTGGACCGTCTTTGGAAGGACAACGGAACCTATGAGCAGTTGATAGGCGGCAAGCGTTGTGAGGACGATTTATGGTTGGAAAAACTGAGGAAGAAGCAAGCACACGAGGATGGAAATAAGCTAAGGCGAAGGTCGTCATCTCTTTGAAGGCCATGCCGCGGGTACTTGGAATTGATCGTCTATGCGCGCATCACCGAGTACTTCTAGAATAGCCTTGAACTTTTCTAGCATCTTGCATGCATGACTCCCATAGTCCGATGTCCACGACCTCACCATGATGCGCGGGCCCGATGGCCCTTGTAGAGCTTAACCTAGACGTCTTCCGTGCCCTTAGTCGACTGACCTCTCTTCCGCTCTTCCTCTAGCCGCGGCACTATCATCTTCATCGCCACAGTATTGTTCAACCTCCTCCGAATGCCCTCATCGATCACTTGGAATATCCGTTGCGTGCGGGCGCCAAACTCGTCAAAGGTGATTTCTTCGGTCCAGAGCTGCTCCATGAGGTATACGTATTCGTTCCAGTTGTCTGGGCCTAGAAGCAATGTTATCAGCGAGTGTTCCCGATAGTTTTGAGCAATAACCAATTACCAAGGGCTTTTTTTGTGCCTATCAACTCCAGAGGAACGACGTAGCTATGCCTTGGCTTTGGTCTGCTGGGTTTTGGTGGTGTCGCGGATGATACCTGTGGAGGCGCAAACATGCCGATGGGAGGCTGCGCGCTGATTTTTTGACCGATGTGATCATTTCCCTGGCTGCTCAGCCCGCCAGCTGCGTTATTATCTTGAGCCCCATCGTCTAGTCGCGGTCGTCCTCTCTTAGGGGTACCCAACGGCGGCGTATTGAACGACTTCTGCTGGCGTACTCGGCTGCCTTGTGAGGGGCCGGGAGCTGCCTTTGGTTGACTCGCGGATCTCTGTTGCTTCGTTGGCGGTATCTTTCTCGCTATGAATGGTGAGATGTCATCTGGAGAGCGAGCTGCCAGCGGCGCCTTCCTCGGAATGTTGTTTGATGGAATACGACTACCGTTCCAGCCCGTCGGAAGCGGTGCAGGCGAGACGTGAATAGTGTCTCCCTTAGTCAGAGAGTCATGTCGCTGGTCAGCGGAATCTGTATGACCACTGCCTTGCGTCGGTGAAGCCGGCTGTTTTAGATCGATGTTTCTTGCGCCAGTGTTAGGGTCGACATTGTGCTCGTTGCGCGACATGCTGAACGGAAGTGGGTGTTCTCGGCGTCTGGCTGTGAGATCAGGATATGAATTTTCGAATGGATAGTTGAGATGCGGAAAAGAAGGCCAGTGGGGTGGTGCCATGGGAGGCAGGAAGGCCTGGCCGCCCGTTGCATTTCGTTCGGACCTGGCTGGAAATTTGGACGGCAACATGTTTGGGGTAGGTCCGACGAATGGTCGGTGTTGCGAAGGCATTAATGGACCTGATAGAGGTCGCTGTCGCGTGTTCTTCATCTGCTCTTGCGCCATAACTGGGTGTGGAGGGTAGGAGTGATGGGTCTCGACCGAGATCTTTGTCGAATGGAAAGCGCGACGTTGACAATACCGCGCGGCAACGTTGCGCTCGCACTGATTGATAGATGAACTTTCGTGTCTTACTTCATAATATCCAGAAGTGTAGCCAGAAGACAGAGAGCGATTAGCGTAGGAAAATTGGAGGTGAGGGGCGCTTGCCGTGTTGGGGAGCAAAGCTCAACCTTAAGGAAGGTGCCTTCCATGTTAATATGAGTGTTACGTCACCAAAGGTAATCTGAAAATCGTTTCCAGCTAGCTTTTGATCTGCTGTTCCAGAAGATTTTAAGTGCAACGCCCTCTTACCTAGGTAGTCAAGTGAAGGTCCAGGGTCAATCGGTATGCGAGGAGACCGATGCAGCACCTAGGCAGTCATCACTCCCGCACGAGCCAAACCAAGACGAATTTGGATGCAAATAATAGTTTGATGCTCACTCAAAATACAAACCTTAACTATAATGTATTCGTGTGTCCCTCATACGACAGGAACCAGGTGTACAAGGTATTCACCTGCTGGACATTTTGACCTGATTATGAACGGCCGATACCAAACATCTTTGGCCGTGATTTTATGAAAGTCATCATCTAATACACCGAATCTCATCGGTGCGTTCTATATACATGGTCTAGAATGATTCAGGTCTGTAAGATGTGTCTTCAGGGCTAGCTACTCGAAGATCAGGATGTGGGTGTGGCCGCAAACACACCACGAACAATGAAGTATAGAGCCTTTGTTCGATACATTATCGACCTAAGACAAGGAGCATATAATCACAGAATACCTGGGGCTTTTTTGCGTTCTTGTGATCAAAACAAGAGCTACCTTCGGTACTGCGCAAAATAACTTTGGACCACATACATGGCAGATCCGCTGGCTTTACCTGACGGCTCGACGCAGAGATACAATGAGCTTTTCAGTGCACTACCCAACGACGATGCGCGGCGTGGATATTTGCTATTCTTAACGGAGTACAAGGGCGGGATTGATGGGGCTGGTGTGCTTTCACGGGTATGGAATAAGACGACATCCACGGCGCAACAGGAATACATCAACCGTGCCGCATCTGGGGCGGTCAGCCATGCGCCAGATCGTGAGATTGAGAGCGAAGAAGAGTCTTCTAGGGACACTCCTCAAGAAGTGATTAATGGAGGCCGTAAGCAGGCAGAATCGGGAGCCCGAGAAGATAATGTTCGCGACATACAAGACCCGTTGCATGGCGTAGCGACACCCGCTGAGGCCGAAAACCCGGAAGCATCGAATGAGACAGAAACGTCTCATTACGAGCCTAGTGATGGCGAGATCGCAATAGCAAGGGTCGGTCTTACCGAAGCAGATACTGGTAGAGCAGCACCTCCCCAAACGAGGAAGAGGGGCCTCGACGAACCACATGACGACGCAACGCAAGCATGGCGATGGTGCAAGACGCTGATGGACTCTCGTACTAGATTCAGTGGATCCAGAAAGATGCGCACAGTGGTATGCCTGTACGTGCTATGCGACGACACGGGTAGGATATTGAAAGTTAGTATCTTCATCAACTCCTACGTCGCTAAATAGTACTAACATCAGCTAGCGGAAGGTATGTAAGAAGATACGTTGTGGTTCGCAGAATATGGTGAATTTTGTCGAAGATGAATACAATATCAGTCGACAACTGGAGCTTTGTGATCATTGCCATCACATCCAGGCTGCCTCTCAAGAGGGTACGCTAATGTATCGCTTGTATTCTGATTACGCCGAGCACGGAGATCTCAGCGAACTTCTCAAAGTTTATTACCAGGAAGAGAATTTGGACAAACAAATACCAGAGCAGTTTATCTGGATGGTCTTTCATGCACTGGCCGATGCCATATGTACCCTAAACACGGGGGTGTGCGGAGAGACGCTCGACGAAGATAAGACAGCGGAAGGAGCAGACAATGGCCCAGAAGTCGGAAAGGGAAGACAAAAGACAAAGAAAAGAAAGCGAGGTGGAAACAAGGCAAGGAAGAAGTTCACAAGCGGCATGGTGCACTTGGATGTCAAGCCAGCGAACATCTTTCTCAGTACCGCCAAGGAACCCTACCTAGCGTACCCAGAATCTCTCCTTGCTGACTACGATGTCGTGAAGAGGATCTTACCAGCAACAGATGCTTTAGAGGGTAGAAAAGATTGGGGCACGAAAGGATTCCAAGCTCCAGAGATCATCGTAGAGGCCGCGCATCATCATTACGTCAATGCCAAGACAGACATTTGGTCGCTTGGGATGGTCATCTGGAAACTGATGCATACTACGCTCGGTAGAGAAAAGTCAGATCATATATGCGAGGAAAGCATCAGAGCTTCGTTCCAATTCGCAGAAGGCAATACGTTCACATCGACGGACATCCCAGGTCACGATGCGATGTATTCCAATGCCTTGCACCAACTAGTAATCGACTGTCTCCAGATCAATCCAGAAAAGCGACCAGGTTACGAGACTTTGAGAAAGAAAGCGAAAGCGGAGTTCGAGAGATCGCAGAGGCGATTAGGTCCGGTTTTGTCGGGTGATAAGATGGGTAGTGATATTGCCAGTCATCTCCGAGTTCTTAGGAAAGAAGAATTGGAGTATAGACTAGGGGATATGTTTGTGGAGCCTTTGAGCAAGAGGAGAAAAGCTCAATCGCATGTCGAACAAGATGTCCATGTATGACATGCGACCGACATTGCGAGATCCTTTCTACGAGGGACGTATTGGCGCTTGCCGAACTTCAGTAGACAATGTGACGCGTGTAGTTGTTGTTTGTCGTATGAGCCAGATAGTCTATTTTCGATGGGAGTTTCGGTGGTTCGACATAAACCGGCGATGGATGCATCCTGCGCGATGTTTTCTTCTTCATCAATCTCTCCACCTCATTCTGTTCTGCATCATTTTATCAGCAGCATACACTTTCGGCCGCTGGTACCTGCTCCAACACAGTGATCGCGGCAAGGGGCGCGGCACGAGCCAAGCTTAACCAACACACTAGTGTTGGCTTCATCACCGTCTTCCTACTGGCGAGGCTACATGACAAAGCGCCCAACGGCCAACACCCGACCGTTGTTGCAAGTACCGTGCACTGACCGAGATATATATAAAGTCGGCCGACAAGAACAAACCTGAAGCGTTTGCCTAGATACTCGCTGTTTGAGACTTCCAGGTTCAAACTGCGGGCACGATCATTGCCGCAAAAGCGTCGCATCGGCTCCGGAGTTACAACGCTCATCATCAATCGATTTTTTGATCACTTTCATCGAGCTGAGTAACATGGCGACTATAAGCATGTTGTTGTGCCTAGTCGTCTGCAGCCTGCTGGTTTTTAAGGTGCGGAAGCGCCAAATGCAGCGTGATGTAGGCGTAGTTGATAAAATGAAAGATGATGCTGCTGACAATTACCAGGAAGAAGACTGATATGCCGCACAGATGGGGTGCAAAGCACCGCGGAGGTGGGCAGCAAAATGGCCACAAGGCTTGGACCTGCTGCTCAAGGCGGGGCAACATGCAAGGGCGCAGACCATTTTACAGTTTTTCTTAGACGTAGTAGACTCTAGCGGACCGACGCATGAGCAGCAGTTGCGTAAGTCCATAAAGACACAACAAACCCCGCGGCGTTGACACTGCATAGTTGGAGCTCGCGGTATCAATACGGTTGAACCACGCAACATCGAAGAAATCCTCTCTACCCAGTTTGAAGGTTTGTCAAAGTTGGATGGTTAAGATGACCGCTGGCATTGACGTTTGTGGCAGACTTCAGTCTTGGGCTCCGACCCAAGCATTTTGCTCCATTGATGGGAAGCGGGATTTTCACCCAAGACGGTGCAGCATGGAGACACTCGCGGGCGCTACTCCGTCCCCAGTTCACTTCCAATCGCTACCAGAACTTCGAGGAGATGAAAAAGTCGGTCGAAAGCCTCATTGATCAAATTCGCCCCGACAGCATTGTTGATCTCCAACCGTTATTCTTTCGCTTGACCTTCGACACGACGACATTCCTGCTTTTTGGCAAAACATTGAGCTCTTTGCAAAGCAGTGACATTGCTGGACAAGAGTCTGAGTTTGCAGCAGCCTTTAATTTGGGACAGAATTACTTGTCGCATCGTGGCAGGCTGGGAGAGTTGTACTGGCTTGCGAGTACTCCAGAGTTCTGGCAAGCTTGCAAGACTTCTCATCGCTTCGTTGACGACGCGATTCAAAGAGCACTGGACAATGCGGAGAATACGGAACCCGAGAAAGTAGAAGCCGAGGACAGGAAGCATTATGTGTTTATCGACGCGCTCATCCAAGAGACTCGGAACAAGAAGGAACTTCGCGACCAGTGTCTCAATGTTTTACTGGCGGGCAGAGACACAACAGCATGCTGCCTCATCTGGACCTTGCGCTTGCTGGTCCGTCACCCTAAAGTTTTGGAAAGGTTACGTTCGGAAATAGAGGCAGTAGTAGGCCTCGGACAGCATGCGCCTCAGCCAAGTCGGGTGGATTTGAAGAAGATGAGGTGTCTTGATCTCATTCTGAAGGAGGTACTTCGCCTCTACCCATCCGTGCCGGTCAACTCTCGTGCAGCATTGAAGACGACGACACTTCCTGTTGGGGGAGGCCCAGATGGAAAGTCGCCGATATTGGTCAGGAAAGGCGAGGCTATCGGTTACTGCGTATACGCTATGCATCGACGTACAGACATCTACGGCGAAGATGCGCTCGAGTTCCGCCCCGAGAGATGGGAAGATGGAACCTTGCTGCGAGACGTAGGCTACGGGTATCTTCCCTTCAATGGCGGGCCACGAGTTTGCCTGGGTCAAGAGTTTGCCCTGCTGGAGGCGGGATATACCGTAGCGAGGTTGGTACAAATGTTCCCTTCCATGACTGTTCCAAAGGATGACCCTGTTGTCCCTACTGGCCGGGAAAAGCAGACCTTGACGTTGGTAGTTGCTTCGGGAGATGGATGCCGTGTACATATGCGCTCGTAGATCGAGACAAGTTCTCTCTCCACGGCACGCTTGTACACTCTGAGCCGTGCGACTACGAGAAAGGAAGACTCTGTTAAGTATAAGTGTGTTCATTCAAGCTCCAACCCATGATGGGTATCCACCGGAACGTGTTGCGTAGGCTTTCCCCGGGCTCTATGCCAGGCAATATGTTCTCTGTGCAATCCGATGGCTACAAGTCCGACTAAGGCCTTGCTGAGCATTTTGTCTCCATATTTCCCTAGCTTCCCAGCTGCTAAGTCCGCATGAATCTGCATCGCCCAAAGTAAAGGGCGCGGCATTATTTATGCTGAGGGTATATTCGGCGAAACGGCAGCGTGCTGCAAGACTGTACTTGTAGCGTGGAGGGTATAACGGCGAAGTTGTGGAGAGTCGGGCGCGTGGTAATCTTGGCGTGTCATCGACGACGGTCTGGGCTATCAGCGTCGGTCGAGGAGCGCGATGCTGATCTGTTGCAACAGATTTATGGCGGAAGACTTTCGGAAGTCGACGACTGTAAAGCTTGAGTGGGGAGGGTGCTTGCGACGGTCATGAGTCGACATCTCGACATTTCGTCTGCTATGCGTCGTCAGGCTTGCTCTGTAGCTTTGCTCCCCTTCATTCTGGTGGGCGTCCGTACCGTCCAGATGGTTTGATCTCGAGTAGGTAGTCATCTATCATAGTTGACCACGGAACACGGCCGAGGTAAGGCCTCGTTCGGAATGGCGATAGCCTCTGATCCTCGTGCTTAGCCAGGCGTTGTCAGGTCGCATGTTGGAGCACATGATGTGCTAAGCGGTTGCTGAGAGACTGAACACGTCCGGCGGTAGAAGGGATGCGTAGTAGTGGCGACTTCGCGTGGCGTGTCCCACGTGGGAGATGAGCAGTACCTGTGTCGAATCCGCTATCAAGCATCGCGACGCAATGTTGCGACTGATTGTACACGAGGCGCGCGATTGTAAGAGCTAAACCTCGATTGTGGGTCGCAGTCGATGCCGGGTCCATCGAGCTAAAAGCGCGTTCCGCGCTTCGGACGCGTGGTTTAGCGCCAAGCGTGGCACGTCTCCGTTCTGTCGCTCCCGGTCACCCTCAATCCTTCGTCCCCTCGCGACCAGCTGCCCGAACAAGCTGCGACCGTATACTGTGTACAGCTCGCTGTCACATCCGTTTCCGAATCAACAAAATTCCTTCCGCGATGGCACCCTCGATCGTTCCTGGCCTCGGCAAACTCCCCGCCTTCACGGTGCATTGATTGCTGCATGCGTCGCTTACTGCATCCATGGATGTCAGTCTCCACTCTAGATGGCGTGGCAGGCCTTGAGCAACATACTCACCTGATTGCGGCGCCTGTCACAAATATATCGCCTTGCTTAGCCCGCCTTGTGAGGGGGAAAGAAGGTTTTACTCAGGATGTGCTTCATGCATCGTTAGCACAAAGCTCATGATATCCCGCTTCTAGATCACGTTACCCTATCGTCGTGCGCTCGTGGAGGCGTTCAAAAACCACCGTCACAGTCATACAGCAACCTGGTTGTCACTTATGGGATCCGCACATGTTTTCAGCCGGAGGCCATTGGATTCTTACTATCGATACTACATGGCCAAATGTAGTTGCTTCCATAACAGCTCCGATGGGAATGCCACAACGGTCTTCATTAGTGACTTTATGAAAGGCCCGTCGCACCGAAACTACCACACAACGTGCAGGACACGCATGGCAGGATTTACGCTTGTAGGGGCACATATTTCGTCGCGCCAATAAACGATACGTGGCAGCGTGCCGCCCCACGCCGCCTATCTCACGGGTAAGATGCGAACTGTATTAGTTCCACTTGAGTTAGCAACTGTGGGGAACCTAGACTCAGCATGGTAGGCATCCAGGGCCTTGACGGGGCAGATGTACCAGAACGGTAAGTCACCTCTGCAACGTAAACGCCCCGTCCCGCATGGAATGGTTCAGCGGGGATGCTGGTTTTCAGGTCCCTTGAAGAACCGCTGTACCCATCTTGTTCCCACTTGTCAATTCGACTTGAACTTCATTCTAGCCCCAATGGCTTCCAGTAACAGCAATCTTTACTCAACGACCAAGTATCTGGCTCAAGAACGGACCCAGAACACCAAAGTTCCAGGTGGCAGTCGCTCAACCACGCTATCCGGAGTCAAAGATGCCGATTTCGTTGCAATCGGCCTTGGAGGCGCAAACATGTTGGCGATGCTGTGGGCCATAGCCATGGGCCGCCGTGCTGTCGGTGTTGAACTTCGTGGCGACCCGTTTCTAGGAGTGCACTGGAACATTCGTGAAGACATGTATCATCAGCTGGGCCTTATCGACAAGATGATGTTGGATCGTTACGGACTGGACAACCTCCCGAAAAGACTGGACGGAACACTGCTTAGTCTGGCAGATTTGTTCTATCATCCCATGACCAAATCTAGGGACATCATACCCGGAGCTATCATCGAGGGATACGAGAAGGAACTCCATATGGTCGGCGAAATCCATAACATTGAATACATCGACGACCGCTGGAAGAATGGCAAGCCGCATCGCACTGTCACCACTGTACCTCCGCCCACTATTCCGGAGCACCCGTGCCCGACCAAAATCCGTACCGATATGCGAGAAGTCCTCGACGGGCCTTCGACATGGCAAGCTGCGGCATTTTCCATCCAGCTTCTTCTCCGCCGCTATCTCGAGGCGCTCGAGAAGATTGATCTCAACGCTAGCAAGACGCCCAGATGCCGCCTCTTCACCAAACACCGCGTGGTACAGGACGGAAGTGGTCTAGTCCATCTTCCGTGTGGCCGTGTCCAAATTCGGATCGAAGAAGTTACCGAAGTTCAATATCACAACGACCTCCAACGAATCCGCACGCCAGGAAGCGACTTTATCGATCTCGGGGTTCCAGAGTTGTTCAGCATCGCCACAGGCATCAACTGCCGTGAAGCAGAGCAACTAGGCTTCCAGCAGCACGACGTACAAGTGGACCATGGTGACGGTCAAGGTGCCAAAGTAGCACAAGCGGATTTTGTCGCTGGCCAGTTCAACATCCTCGTCGACGGACGTTTGCGCCGTCGTATCGCTTCCGAATTTGATAAGCATGGCAATGAATCATGGGTACGGCAGATTGCTGTAGGCCACGAAGGTGACCCAAGGGTCTCCTGGCTCATCGTCGAGGTACCTGAGTTTGTCTCGCTATGCCCAGTCGAACGCGGTCTTGTCGGTGCCGAGACCAGCAAAGACTCCGCCGAGTACTTCGCAGCCTATCAACTGCTCCTTTACGACTACTACATCTCGCAAGCTTCTCTTGTCCTGGAAATCTCGCCAGACGAGCTCCGCCGAGTCGCCATGGTGTACGGCCCCAAACCCTTCAGCCTCGTTGAGCGCATCGGTACCGACGCGCGCGTTGCGACAAACGGAGTCGTGGTAGGTGATTCCTTCGGCAACGGCCATTTCCTCCATTCAGCAGGCGCAATGTGCGGTATGATCGGCCATGGATATCGTTTCCTAGAATACTGGCAACGCCGCGCCGCCGCTCACTGCGCTGAGTCATCTATCCGTCTTCTTGCAGACCGGATCAAAGCTGATACCGAGGCGCTGCTGGAAGTCAGTGCGAAGGAGTTCAGTCAAGCAATTCCCAGCAACTTTGGTGCGGAGAGGGGCAAGAAGGTCGCTGCTGCTAGTGGTATTGCGGAAGAGAAGCGAGCGAAGGTCAGCGCAAAGAGGGGCAGGAGGTGGGATCAGGCGCCACTGAATCCGACGGATTGGAGGAGGGTGTTTATGCGGAATGGGAGGACGTGGAGTGATAAGCTGCCGAGAATTGACGAGAGGCATCCAGCTTCGAGAGCTGAGAAGGCGAGGCTCTGAAGTGGGGAACATTAGCTAAGTGTTTTCCATGTTGGGAAAGTTTGGGATTCTTCTAGGTGTACTATCCACCATTACGCTGCATGAAACAACCACGCCGTCATAACTTATGAACTGTTTTCCGTGCGCTACAATTCTAGGGAAATGCGAGGTCTACAAGTTAATAAACAGAAACGCTGCGGATACATACTAGCTGCCTCAAAACACAGCTACCAACCAGCCCAGATATACATACCCTCCTGAAACCAACCGTCTGCACTAGAGCAAAATCTTTAGCGAACGTGATGTTTTATAGCCTATATCAGGTATGTTCCCCTTCTCGATCTTCTGATGGATAGTATAAACTGAATTGTCTGAACAACCTATCGTCTCTTGTCAGGGATTCCTTCTCACCCTGCCATCCGCACAGCGCTATACCTTCTGATGCTTTACCCAAGGCACTTAACGAGACATGCACCGTCACAGTGTCAATCATGTCGTCCGGTTCGCTCAGATACCATCCAGGTGAAACGTTGAACAAACGCAACGTAGTACCCATTCGTCGGAATCGATGATAGTGATCTCTTTTAGATCTTGATCTCAGGAAGACGCGGAATAACTCGACAAAACCCAGCGGCTTTTCAACCTCCGACAAATTTGATGTATACTCAGGCAAGTCGCGTAACAAGTCCTGCAAAGGAATTTGGTATTCGAGAGGCGCGTGCGATGAACTTTGGGTAGAAAGAAACAATGGATTGGCTGGGTCGCGATTGGCAAAGCGCAGAATCTCCAACAGATGCCACAGACAAGCCCTGTGACCTAGTTTGTGGTGTTTCAGTTCCGCTTCTACACGCTCATCATTAAAAGGAACCGTACCACTAGGTTCAAGGTATCTCTGCCACAAAAGACTGGTATCGTGTAGAAACACGTCTTCGATTTCGAACGTGAGCATTGGTTCGGCGGAAGGGATTGCATCATCAGATTTTGCACGACTAGGCGGCGTAAGACTCCTCGCCAAAAGCGCAGCCGAACAGATGCACGGGATGTGTCTGGTTTTCGCGAGTATTTGCGCGAATATATCCGTCCATGGGCTCCCGTAATCGACTTGTATCTGTTCCTCTGGATGACACATTGCGAGTAGAGAGAAAACGCGATCTCTTGGCACAGCGCAGTGTTTGTCGCGAAATCGACCTAGCAAAGACAGTAGGTTCATGTCCCGCAGTGGCTGCAATGAGTCTGGAGTATGAGAGACCTGAAACTGTTGGAAAGGCGTTTGCGTAAGGTCAAGACGGAGGCAATCGATTCTTTTGCAGAAGTCAAGTAGCGACAGCGTTGTTGCATTGAGTGAAACCACAACGTCCCTTGCGAGAGCAATTTCCTGGACGACCCAGGCTCTGTTCCAGTACTCATTGTGCAAAATGTATCTTCCAATCAAGTTCAAGTTCGTTTGTAACTCGAAAGGTCCGATATGTTTGCTGCCATACGAAGAACTCCTGGAGAGTAGCGTGGACATGCGATCAACGTTGGACGTTTTCCCAAGCCAGACATGGACGAGTCGCGCGCTAGCAAATATCTTGCCCATCTGAGCAACCTGATGATTTCTCTCGGTACCGTCTGATTGGTTTATGCACAAAGCATCGATCCAGTACTTCTTTTGCATGACATGTGACCACTCAGGCTCGGTGCTTGCCAGATGAAGAAAGTCATACAGGTTTTGGCGTATGGTGAACAACTTTCCGTCCAAGAATATGTCCTTCGATGTTTTTGGATCTTCGTCACCCCAGCGATAGGATAGGCATACATATTCCGACTCGATAGTCGCATGCGATATTCCACAGCTGATCAGCCCATCCGCGGAAAGACCAGGCGTGATCTTAATAAGCCGGATGGACGGTTGTGTATGATCCAGAGGCGCATGCCGGAAAAGAAGACGGTGCTCTGTCTCAGGAGAAGCCGTCATTGGGCTACGAGTTGCGTGACGTGCGCGAAGATGAAGCAGCGGGTGCTGAGGGTAGAGCGTATACAAAGCGGTGCGCTAATTAACGAGTGTTTCAAGCAAAGTGGTAGACCAAGGTGATGATATCCAAGCATGTGGTGTTGATGCCTGGGGCGGAGCTGCAGGTGGGGTGCCAGCCACTACAATCGTGGCTGTGCACCTGCATGCGCCTAAGCACGTTGAACAAGAAAGTAAACGAACATTAGTGTGTAAGCCGAATTTAACACAGTCCCTAGGGTAATGTAGACTTCCAAGAGGTAGATGTTTGGTTTTCGCTTCGAGGGGTTGTGAGGGAAGAACTAGGTGCAAGGGCCACCAAGCCGAGCAAAGCGCCTGCCTGAAGTAGCTAATTCTCCAGGATTTAGCCACGGTGATGCGCAAACAATCAGGCACGTTGGGCACAATGATAAAAATGTTTCTATTGCACTTGCTTCGTATGACTACGGGCTGTTCAAACTCGATAGCTAACTACTGCGTGATAACGCCATCCATCGACAGCTCCTCGTCTAATCCGACGTAGTACCTGATCCAGTTGAAGATGGACTTGTGCCAGAGAAGACTGTTCTGCCTGCTAGTCACCCAGTGGCCCTCATCGGGGAAGTGCAGGAAGCGCGACGGCACACCCAAGCTTTGCAGAATGTTGAACGTCTGCAGTCCCTCGGCCTGCACAACACGGTAATCGAGATCGTTGTGGATGATAAACTCGGGTGTGCTGGCATTGGCGAAATGGGCAAGAGGGTCCCAAAGTTCGTAGTTGGCGCGGTCGTTCCAGACCGTGCCGTTGTTGTCGCGTTGGATGAACCACAGCTCCTCGGTGGCGTAGGAACCGACTTGGTTGATTTTTCCGTCGTGGCAGACGAGGGCTTTGAACTCGCGGCCTAGGTCGTGGCCTTGTACCCAGTTTGTCATGTAGCAACCGAATGATGCGCCGGCGGCAATGGCACGGTCGGTATCGATATAGTCGACGTTGTCGCGGAGGTGCTCAAAGACCTTGACGAGATCAGTGTAAGGAGTTCCGCCCCAGTTAGCTTGAATCTTATCCGTGAAGGCTTGGCTGTAAGATGGCGATCCGGTGAATTGCGTTGCAGTAACAACGAAGCCCTGATCTGCCCAAGTTCTCAAGTTCCATCGTACGCTCCAGTTGTCTCCCTGAGTAGATTGTGGTCCACCGTGGATAACGAACGCCAGAGGGTACTTCTTGCTTGGGTCAAAGCCAGTGGGGTAGAAGACAAAGGTCTGGATATCGTCGCCGTCATCGTTGGTGACCCAGAAATTCGATACAGAGTCTGGCTTGAGACCCTCCAGCTCTGGATCAACTTCGTTGGCAGTGAAGAGGACATGCTTGTCCTGGCCAGGGTATTGTTTGTAGAACATCCGGCTGGTCCAGGAAGCCGCTGCTGAGACGAAAGCACTGCCGTCGGGTAGAACACCGAAGTCGGAAAGCACTGTATCAGGACCGGTAAAGTTGACGGGTGTGAAGTCGGCTGGCGCGTCTTCGGGAACAAGCCATAAGCGAACAGAAGCGTGCAACTCGGAAGTGACCCAAAGATCGACATCATCAGGACTCCATTGGAGACCGGTCGGGCTGGAATCCCAGTCTTCAGCGACGGAGCGGACTTTGCTGTTCATACCATCAATCTCCGCAACGTACAGCTTGTATTTGTCTGATTCGTAATCGATGCCATCTTGCTGTGTGTATGCCAGCTTGCTGCCGTCATGCGACCAAACAGGAGCACCAGATGCACCCTGAGCTGTCTCAGGGGCAGTAGTGCCAGGTCCGTTAATTGGTACAGCGACCGCGGATCCGTCAAATGGGGCAACGTAGATGTAGCTAGCTGTGTAGTTTGCCTTGGGGAGATCTGGGGATTTGGTACGGAAAGCAACCATGCTACCATCGGGAGACAGATCATAGTCACCCGGGTCGCTTGAGGAACCCTGGACAGGGCTCTCTGGGCGCGTCACAGTGTAGTTCATGCCGTACAACAGGTTCTTGAGCTCTCCACCATAGTTGTAGCTTCCGTTGCCGCCGTTCAGAACTCCGCTGAAGACAGCAACACGCTCGGCAGTGATGTAGTAATCCCAATGCCTTACAAAGTTACTGTCGTATAACTGTCCGAGACTCTTCGGGGCTGTGACAAGTTCGGGGTTGTATGCGGTTCCATTGCTTTCGTATGAGAGGCAATTGCCAACAAAGTTGATGCCTGACTCGGTTTTGACAGCCTTCAATCCAGAAAGAGGAGCATGTAGAGATGCTACCAAAGTTGGCTCGAAAGAGTCGCCACTGAGATCAGCAGTGTACAGAGTGACACCTCCGGGAATTTCCTCGTTGGTTGCGTTGAGGTAGAGAATGCTGTCCGCAGTGTCACCGACCCACACAACCTCCGAGGCATCGCTTCCGAAGGGCGCTTTGGTGATGTTTCCAGACTCGGTGTCAATGAAGTACCAAGAAGTGCTGGACTTTTCAGACGTCCAGTTGAATTTCGTCTCGGAGAACAAAGCACGGTCCTACAAAGTCAGCATCCAGCCACCATAAGAGACAAGCTGATCGACTCACTCCCTTGGGGCTCAAGTTACCAGTGCTTCTGCGAGGTGCAGCAAGCATGCCCCTAAGTATCGTCAGAATGAAGGTGCGCAAGCATTAGGCTGGACTTACTCGACTGTTATGGCTTTAGCAGACCCCAGCAAGAGGCCAGCGGCCACGAGCACCTTCTTGATGGCCATCTTTTCTGCACAGCTTGAGACGGATTCAAGAAGTCGGAAGTGCAGGAGAGACCTCTGTGAGATCAAGCCGGACTACTGGGACATAATTTGTAGTCCGGGTTATCGGGCGCGGCGTCACTATGCGGAGCGGAGCATCACAATCACTGCCAAGACGTTGAAGATACGCACCTGCCTCATTAGCCATGTGCCAAGGAAGCTTTCCACGGCTTAACCGACTTTTATTGAGCCGGCATCTGGGCAGACGTTGGACTTGTGCTTTTTGGACGATGATATCGCTGATAGGAGCGGGGTTCCATGGAACGCGCATGTTGTATTTGCAGGACCTGCCAGATGAAGCTTGAGACGGTGTGCGGCCTGAAAGAAATCCGGGTGACAGGAACGCGAGGGATTGCCAAGGTGTAGGGTAGTACGGATCTGTTCAGACGTGTCCCGAGCAGCCGTCACAGTGGTTCTGTGTTGCCGGACACGAACTCACGACGACTGTTTGAGAACCGCGATGAACTGCAAGATGACGAGATGGTTCACGGTGCTTGGCGCCAAGCAAATGCGTCCCAGCTGGACGACCAAACGCCTCATTTCTGCGTCCATTGCATCAACATATCTGAGATGGTCTGCGGATCTTTGTCGTGAACCTGTGTCTTCGTAGTCGGGAATCTGATGCAATGTCACTAGCTTGACCTTGATGGTGCGAATAGTGGTAAGTCAACTGCACCGAATTGCGTGTGGACCGTTGGTTTCGAGGAACAACCAAATGAGCCTTTAAGATTGATCATCATACACGTGAATGAAAACCATAGCCTCTCCAATCTCTGGAAAGAGTCGATGGCTGCGAAAGAGGCCGGTCGACGTCCACTTCTTGACGCAGATGGTCCTTTCGATACATGATGATAACGATAGTCAAACATACTACATGTGAACGAGCATACAGACACGTCAAATACGTCTTGAGACAGATGCTTACCACGGACCCCAGCTGAGGCCGGCTTAAGTCTGACTGAATCAAGAAACACCGTGTAGAAGCAGCCGTGAGCGCACCGAGCTACGCGTTCAAAAATTAGGCATGTTAATGCAGAAGACTCGCATTGTGGTCTGCGAATGCGGGATGAAACCTGGATCGACACGGCTGGGCAGGACGCTAAATTTAGTGTGCTGGCTGCGCCACTGCTCTAAGGCAAGAACAACGCGTTAATCAGCAGGTGGCCTCAACAAAAGACGGGCGGCAGCTGGCCTAAAGATGTCGATGTGTAGTAATACTGGGAAGCATGCCTTGATACTGGACATGTGATGAAATGTCGACTCTTGATATTGCTCAGTCCTGCCAATAGCGCTAGGGATGTGGCACTTCCGCATTCTGAAGTTGTTAAAAGTGTGTTTGCGGGCCAATCACATGCCGTGACATGCGCGTCTTCTCCGTCCGGATCGCGATTGAGCATAACAGGCCCTAATTCTCCTTTACACAGAGCTCCCCTAGTGGCATGACGATGACGTTGCGCCCATGCCTGGCCATAGTACGGGCTGTTAACGCGATGGATGCCGCCCTGTTCGCCAGTGCAGCCAGCTAAGGCCAGCATCATAGCCGTGGCGGCGCTGGGAAAACAGTCATTCCCGCACCTTCTTTGCGGCCAACCTCGAGTCGAAACGGAAGGAGCGTGTGTGCACCGTATACGAAGCTAGCGCCTTGTTGGTCGCGCTTCCATGGCCTGGCTTTCCTGATCCGCTGCACCCCACCGTAAACATTCGCCTCAGGAGTTTCACTACCAACGCTTTGGGTTTCCGGCTCCAGCTCTCCAACCTCACCCGCCTTCGATTCGTACACTCGCTATACGACGCTTTGTTATCGTCTTCTCGTCCATGCACTGCCGCTGCTGATCGCCCGGGTTCCGTCGCCCCTGCCAGCTCATCGGCGCAGCTTCCTCTGACGCCTGTTTCACTCCCAGCAGGCTTACCCTCGCTCGCCGTAGTACACTCTTCAGCTGTGCCCCAACGCATTCCACAACAGACTGCTCCGACCTACGCTCACCCACCGCACCCCCGACGCCGCCCACGAAACTCTACCGCCACGCCCACGCATACCATTGGAGACCGCCACCGGCCCATCTTTGCGACACAATCTCAAGACGATCGCGTTGAGACGCAGGCTGGAGGGTGAACATGAAGAGGGGGACGTCATGATGGCCGTTACCACCTCGCGCGATGACGCGCTGCGGCTGCCTGAGTCCGAACAGCTCACGATACCCTCGATACGACCCACACAGACGCCCCCACGATCGAGACGGAAAGCATCTACGTTGCCGGCCCTGCGCGCATTCTTCCCCCTTCTCGTCTTCCTCGCCATAGCCTCCTTCCTGCCAATCGCAAGCGCCGTATTCGTAAACTTTGAAGATTGCCTGACACGGGTCTACCTGGCCGACGGCAAGCAAACGCCCTACCTCCGCTTCACCCCCGAATACGTCTGGGCCGACTTCAGTCCGGATCACACTCTTAATGTCACCGTATACGGCAATGTCTCGGGTCAGGCCCAGCTTGGTGACTACCCACCATTGAACGACGACAATTGGAAGGACCCGAATATGACGTTTGGCAAGATTGTGAACCTCGCTCCGAACCATAAGCACTACACTACTCTGTTCTGGAACAACAAGGTCCTGACCTACAACGCATACAACGCGCCCGCCGCCCAGTTTTGTCAGTCCGTACTGAACACAAGCTGCCCGGTGGCTCCATCCTTCGGTGGGAACTTGAGCGAATTCTGGACCTTACCAGCTGTCAGTGTCGCACACAACTTCGGTAGCTCGTACGCATTCTCGACTTGGGCCTCGACACTGCGCATCGTTTCTGGTGACGACAATGCACAGGCTCTCGGCTGCATTTCTGCAAACATCACACCAGACCTCGGTAAAAAATTATCCGACGCGATATGCTACCTTCCGGCTGCCGTGCTCGCCCTCGTGGCTATTGCAACCGTGTTCGCGGCGACCTGCAGCCCATGGGGAACGTCAAACATCTTCCGCTGGACCAGTAACTATGGTCGAGATGAGGACCTGCTGCGGCTGGTCACGCCAGGATTTGGAGATTGTTTGCAGTACATCCAGTTCATCGTCTTGGCAGGAAGTCTCAGCCTGAACTACCCTGGTTACTTCCAGCCCGTCGTCAGCCAGGCCAGTTGGTCGTTACTCCTGTTTAATCAGAGTTTCGTCAGTCAAGGCAACGGCTCCCAGAGTCTTGTTGACGGCATCTACTTTGCTAACGGAACCTACGGCCTGAACCGCCTGGGTCAGTACGTTGGGATGAGTAGAGAGCGTGATATATGGGCGTGCATGGCCATCTTCCTACTCGTTCTGATAGCCTGTGTGATTGTGCTTACCCAGCTCGGCTTCTTTATACGCTGGCTCTTCCGCTGGATTACCAACACGCAAGATGGTGATCTGACTGGGAAGAACTGGTCTTTCACCGCCGGCAACATCATCCGTGTCGTGTACAACTACTTCATGCTTCCGATTATAGCGCTGTCCCTGTTCCAACTCGTAGTCGGTCCACGCTCGCCGGCTTCCGTCGTCTCCTCAGCCGTCATCATGCTGATCATCGTCGCCGGATCAGTTACCTGGATATTCTGGTTTATCTTCACCACACGCCCTCGTGCTCATTTGTTTGACGACCTCCCTACTGTCTTGACCTATGGACCACTCTACAATACCTACTCGGATGATGCCGCTCCATTCTCTTTCATCCCTGTCCTGCTCACTATCATCCGTGGCATCGCTATCGGCGCTATTCAACCGTCTGGCATCGCGCAAATCATCATACTTGCTATATGCGAAGTTATTCTGATCCTTACTCTACATGCCTTCCGGCCGTTCCAGTCGAATACTTCGATGAATGCGTACCATACCTTCTTCGCCACAATCAGACTCATCTGCGTCCTTCTTTCGGTAGCTTTCGTACCTTCCCTCGACGTGGATGAAGCACCCAAAGGCTGGATCGGATACATCATCCTGTTACTACACGCTATCGTTTTGGTCTTCGGCTTCTTCCTGAACGCTCTTCAGACAATCATCGAAGTTTCTGCCCGACTTGGTGGCGTAGGTGCGGACCAGCGAGGTGGTCTTACCGCGGTCTTTGGAAAGCGACAACTGTCGAAACGTAACGTTCATCGAAACACTCGTGGTAGTCTGAACTCGAACGCTGCCATGTTGTCACACGATGAGAACAAGAACATACAGCTCATGAACAGTCGATCTCGAAGTATGTCTGCCAGTTCAGCCGTGCTGTTGAATGGGCCTTATGACCGAGACAGCCAACGGGCAAGTGTTGGATTTGACGGCTTCAGTCAGGGCGACTACGGAAATGTCAGTCCAACTCCAGGATCGGGTCCGGTGCCCTTCACTTTCTTAGGTGGTGGGTCTTCTGGCCAGAGCTCTCGCCGACCAACGATGGGCACCATGGACGCCGCGGATCCATACTATCGACCTCCACGCCCTCGCAAGCATACGATGGATTCTCTAACCGCAGCTGCACCAGGCAAGGCGCCTCTGGGGAGTGCAGACATTGTGGACGCCCCCTACTCGGACAATCTGGACACTGAAGCTATCAAAGCCGGTGAAGGCCCGTCGCGTACTTCCGGCACACCTGCTCCAGCCTATCTGCGGTTGAATCGAGACGACTCGGACCCAAATCTTGATAGAAGGAACAACAACAATACCGACTATTCCGTGCGCGAGTCAGACTTTTACTATGGACTTCGTGGCCCTGCTTTGTCTTCTCAACCTACGCGAAAGCTGAAGACAGGGCCTGCGGATCCAATGAGTCCTGTCTCGTCGGCTACAGGTTGGTTCAAGAGCTTGAACCTATTGGGTGGGCGGAAGAAGGAAAAGAGCAAGGGATTTGAAGTGGTCAGAAGTACACGAATACCACCGCAGATGATGGCCGTGGAAGAAGACGCTGAGTCGCCAGCAGTCGTGCAGGAGCCATATCGGGACAGTCCTGAGTCACCTCCGCGAGCTCGGAACGCATCAGGAGGGTCAGGCGTAGCGACAGCGGCTGCCTTGGCTGGAGGGAGACGAGACTCTTCCGATAGCGACTCAGACACGAGTGACGAGGAACGAGATTACGATCCAGGCAATCGGATTTCGCCTATTGCACCGGCTCTGGGACCCATTGAGAGTTTTGGCGGAATCGAGCTGCCCAGTAGAATTGGGTCGCGTGCTTCCCGCGTTACGCAACCACCAGGACCTCCAAGTCGCGTGCCATCAATACCGCGCAAGAACTCACGTCGTACGAAGTCGACGGAAGCTGCTCTCATCCCAGACCGGCTGTCGACTGTTATGGACGTGCCGACGTCAGTAAGTCCGAGCAGCCAAAGACGAAGTCAGCACCTGCAACCGGGCGGACCTGGAGGCCTTCCCATTCGCCTACCCTTTGGATCGACCGAACCTTCACCAGAGCGCTCGCCTGGGCCATCAGCAGCATCGAGCATATACCGTAATGACGGTGTCAGTGAACTGAATGCGCCTCCAGCGATTGGTGGAACGTCGGAGCGTCCTCTCAGCACTGGTGTTGTCCAGCACCATGTGACGAAAGACAGCGTCCAACGTGACGTGTATGACGCGGGAAGTCATCTTGAGGCTTCAGCGGAGATTGTGGACCGCAGTCGCAGTGGCAGCACACAACACAGTGGGCGCAGCTACCACAGATGAAAAAGTCATTTCATTAATGTCTGTTTTCCCGTATACCATATTGGGATTGATAGATTCCCATTTTAATCTTGATCTTGGCGCAAAACGTGCGCTTACGAGTTTCCTTACTGTATAGTTGTGCAAAAGCGATTTTGATGGCGTTGGTTGGGATACACGAGCGATGGGCTCTTTTGGGCGTAGACGGGGCCACTACATACTTCTTGATACTTTCTATATACATAAGCGGAACGGAGTGCACAGGCACGAGTAGTAACGTACAATAGTAATTCCAGTCAATCCACGACTATTCATGGCAGAGGGACACTCCAAAGTTTTGGCACGTGAAGAGGGCCGACGAAGACGCGGCGACGCACCGTTGTTCTCTCGCAAGGCTAAGGCAGGCGTGGCGGCGCAGATGGTCGCGTGAAACCGCTAAGATAACGGCATAGTGGCGCCTGAGGCATTCCAACATTGGCCGGCCACGCTTAGAAGCCACGGCTCTCTGCTCACCAGTACGTGTCGCGTTGTGCGCTATTTGTCGCCTGGCCTTTCTCTGATCTATCTTCTGAACTCTGCACCTTCACGAGCGGCGCCTACAGCAGCGTGGTTAAAGTTCCCCTCGCCGAGCCGACGCGCAGGACCCACCCACCTCCGGCCTCTACACCGCAACCCAGCGCTGCGCGACTTACAGGCGGGTGAAAGATAGCTGCCCTGTGGCTCCAGGCTGACTGAAACGAGCAGCGCTATCGACGCTCCGAGTGCCAAAGCCCACACGCGACGCAGACGCCCAAGCAAGTGGCGGCATGTCGCCGTGAGCCGGCCGACCTTCTCTACGAAGACCACCCCTCCCGTTCACCATCACATAAGCCGTTGCTCACTCGCGCGTGAATTCGACGCTGTTGGCCTCTGTTGGCTCGCTCCCTCCGCTTTCGGTCGCGTCGATCCGTCACAAGCTCTCCCAAATGCCTCCGAACGCCAATCAACGCCCGAGTGGACCCTATTCACACCACTCCCACGCATACGGCGGTCAATATGACGGAGCAAGCAGCACCATAGACGGGCCACGCGAGGCTGTTATGGGCAGCAACTCCCGACACCATTCACAGGGCGTTGTCGCATCACACTTCCTGGCCCAGGACCGCGAAACATGGATGGACTTCCTGAGAGACGGTACCGAATCCACTGCCAACCAGCAACCACCGACTGCACATAGCAACCCCGCTGCCGCCACCGAAGCTCGCTCGAACCCTTCCCCGTCACGATACACCCTCCCAAACCGCCCCTCGCAACGCACCGACTCGTCCTCCTCCCGCAGCTCAGACCGCAAGCGACGTCTCACAACCGCCGACTCGCCCATGAGGCGGCCGTCGAGCATACGCATGCACTCGGAAAGCGCGGGCGACTCGAGTGCGGATCCCATCATGTTGGACTCGTCGCCTGCCTCCATCCGCGCATTACCTCCCACCCCGCCCGTCACATCACAAGCGAACACAGGCACCATGAGGAGACAAAGTGATATTGTGCTGCCGCCATGGCAGCCGGACAACGAAGTGTCTCAGTGTCCGGTGTGCAAGAAGCCCTTTACATTCTTACTTAGGAGGCATCATTGCAGGTACGTACCGCCAGACCTATCGTCGCAGTCGTGTCAGCCATCGGACGTTTGAGGTCATGTGCCTCGTCTGCTTAGAAACCTACAAGTTGCGCCCGTCTGGACTGTTTACTGACAACAAGAACAGGAAATGCGGGAGGGTCGTGTGCGCTTCATGCTCGCCACATCGTATTACTATTCCACGCCAGTTCATCGTGCATCCGCCGTCCGAGAATATAGCAAACTTCGTCGATCTGACAGGAGAAGACGAGAGCGCCATGTCAACTTTCGGCCCGTTCCGCAACCCAGCGCTAGGCGGAGGCGAGGAAGTCCGCGTCTGCAATCCTTGTGTACCTGATCCAAACTTCAGCCCACCTCCACGATACGATTCACTCGGTCATGGCTCTCGGCCCATCCCACCCCGATCTTCACAGGTCCCACCTCCACCACCCCCACATCCTCGCGCACACAGATCGTCGTCCAGCGTACATGATGCTTCGCGCGGCGCAGGCCAGAGCCATGCATATGGCACACGCGACCCCACAAACGAGAGCAATCAAAGTAGGAGAGTGAGCTATCATGCGGGCTCGCATATGGGAGAGCGGCGGCTGCCACCTCTCCCGCCATCTGCTATCGAGCAGCAACACCCACATCACCGCGCACCTCTCATTTCCCAAACCGTAGCTAACAACCGGGCCCGCAACGCACAAAACCGTGTGAACTTCGGGTACGGATCTTTCTCGGGGACCAGTCCTTTCAGCCAAGCCATGTCAACCCCTGTACCGCCTCCACTTCAACCTCAAAATGCCCAGCCAACCCGGCCTCGCCGCCAAATCCCTGAGGAAGACGAATGTCCCATCTGTGGCGAGGAGCTTCCTCCCCAAGGCCCTGACAACGACGATTCGGACCGCACCCAGCACATTGAAGAATGTATCGCCCTACACTCCGCTTCTCCAGGCCCAACAGCTGCACTCACGCCGCAAACATCTGCCAGCCTACCCACTCAACGCACCCGCGGTATGAGCAGTGCAGGTAATGGTGAAGGCGCCAGTAACGCAAATCGAATGAGCCATGCTGCGCGTGGAATGTTTCCGTACGTCGCGACTGAGAAGGACTGTGTTGATGAAGAGGGCAGACAGGCCGAGTGCACGATTTGTCTGGAAGACTTTGAATCTGGGGACAAGATGGCTAGGTTGGTTTGCTGGTGCAAGTTCCATGAGGTTTGTCTTTCCTTTTCCCAGTACGATGGGCCCAAGGTGCTAACATGTGTCTCAGACTTGTATCAAGGAGTGGTGGGATAAGAAAGGCCGGGGTGCTTGCCCCACGCACCAGTTGCAGGAGTAGCTGTGTGGTTATATCGATGACATCGACTGTTGCATATCCCACCGGTAGATACACTTGGCGCACCGCAGACTCTTGGGATTAGGAGCTTTCCTTTATCGGCGTTTTTGGTATACCCCTATCCTTCTTTATCATCATAGGCATTATCCTTGGTTTCGAGTGTCTTTGCATTTATAGACTCACTCTTCGTTCCTGATATGGGAGTATAGAAGAATATGGCATAGCAGTATTACTACACTCAATACACCGAAAACAAGCCCCATGGTGGGAAGCAACCTGAGGCTTTGGTTACTACAGTGATGGTCGTTATAACCTCAATCTTGCTGTTTCCATGGAGTCATCCATTTCCCTGCGGTCGTGAAGATTCGATAATTGATGTTTCCTGCATCGAGCTTGTGAGGAATTGTCAAGAAGCATTACCAGGGACGTCACTTTTGGGTTCAAGTGCGATCACCAGAAGACGTCGGCGGCGTCTATTGCGACTTCCTGCAGGCACCGGACTAGGGTGATGGAAGTGGGTCTTAAGGCTAGTCCCACGAGGCTGGTAAGGCGAGTCGAGTAACGATCCTCGACCCACTCCCAACATCGCATCTCAGCGCGTCACGTCGCCTAGTCTCCAGCCTCCGAACTTCTTTTGTGGCAGCCACATCTCGCGACTTCATCTCGACACAACAACCATGTTGACGCAGCTTCCTTCATTCCGTACTCAAAACCGGCTAATGACGCGTAAGCAAGTCCCATGCTACCCGCGCGAACGCGCCTCAGAACTCGGTCGTCCTTTGCTAGCTCTATGGGTGTGGAACTCAGCATCCAGCCCATTAAATAAATGTTTCCGCTTCTGGAGTGTTGCATCTTGAGAGTGATGGATCTGCCGTAGGTCGAGGCGAATTCGCATTCGCGCACGCGTTGGCTACAAATGAGGAAGCGGTGAGTAGGGCAGCCGCTGATGTAGTAACAAGACTATTAGTCAAACCTAGAATTTAGCTCTCTTGTTGTATACCCCGAGGCCATCGTAGAGGCGACAAACATATTCGCCGACACTAGATGAATAGCGCCGTCGTCCCGTCTTCGGTCCGCTTCATCTAAGACCTCTGATCGCTTGTACCAAAGTCACATCGTTTTTCTTTCCCGCACCACATCCCTCTCGTTTTATTCCCCAAGACCCTCTGCCACCATGGTACAATTACAGCGGCTAGGTTTATTGACTGTGGCGCCCGGTCTCCTTTCCTTGGCTACCGCCAATGAATACGATTACGACGTGCTCGTGGTCGGTGGAGGCTCCAGTGGCACTCACGCTGCCATCCAGCTGCAGCAGTCTGGAAAATCGGTTGCGCTCGTTGAGAAAGAGTACCGGCTGGGTGGACACACCAACACCTACAAGGACACGGCGACCGGCGAGACTTTCGATTACGGCACGCAAGTCCTCGTCAATACCACCACCGTTCGACACTTGTTCGACTCCCTCAACATTCCCCTCGCTCCTTTCAAGCCCGGTGGCCAGCCCAAGGCAGTTGACTTCCGGAATTCGGTCGTCGGGCCCTCATGGCCCGTCGTCGACGCTAACGCCTCTGCTGCGGCGCTGGACAAGTACGAGGCTCTTCTCACACAGTACCCAGACGACTTCTTCCGTGGATACCACCTCCCCGATCCCGTTCCGGAGGACCTATTGATGCCTTGGGGTGACTTCCTGCGGAAATACGACCTGGGCGCGCTGGCATATGATGGCTTTTTGCAGTTCCAAGGCATGGGCAACATCCTCGCCCAGCCTACCCTTTATGTGATGAAGCTCTTCAATCCCATGCAAGTCTCAGCACGCAAAGACAAGACCAAAGTCTCGCAAGCAAACCACAACCAGCAGGCGCTCTGGGATGCCGCAGAACAGAAACTCGGGATGGGCAACAGCTCTGTCGTGAAGTGTGCCAACATCAAGTCTATCACACGCAGCTCTTCATGCGTCACCCTGGTCGCTCAAACCCCATCAGGCACCCAGACACTTCGCGCAAAAAAACTTCTTATGACCATTCCCCCTAAGGTCGCCCTCCTCGACCAGTTTCTGGATTTAAACACGGAGGAAACAGACCTTTTCTCTCGCTTCAACAGCAGCGGTTACTGGAATGCAGTCGTGGCCAACACCGGTTTCCTACAGGGCGTCTCTATGTACAACTACGACGCAAAAGCCGCCTTCGGCATCCCCGGGCTGCCAGGCGCATACTATTTCACCGCCGAAATCGACAACCTCTATTCAGTGCAATACTCCACTCCCATGGAAGCCTCGGACGATTACTTCACCTCCGATATCCTCGCCACGGTCCAAAGGATACGCGATGCGCTCGATCTGCCTCCTGCCAACCAATCTACGACGATACAGGCTAGCAACAATCATTCGCCCTTCGCATTGAGCGTTTCGGTCGAGGAGATAAAAAATGGCTTTTACAAGCGTTTCGTTGCTCTGCAAGGTATGACGAATACGTTTTGGACGGGAGCGAATTGGGCTTCGGGGAGTTCAAGCACGATTTGGGATTTCACGGAGGTGGAGATTTTGCCTGCTATTCTCAAGAGTCTGGAGTAAACAAGTGTATTTGAAAGGGCTCGCATTAGTGGGAAAGTCTAGTATCTAAAATGGTCACTATTCTTCGCCGTGTGGTGTAAAATAACGTGGTGAAGTGATATTACTACGCTCACTGACAAAGATGTCATACAGAAGCATTCGTCTCCATGTTGTTATTGTAGACGACGGGGTGACATTTAGTTTATGGGAACTGTGTCTTCTTGCAGCGACTCAGGGGCGTTGATGTCCCAGTTCCCATAACCCGCGCGAATTGAAGTCCAGGATCCATCACTAGCCCATAATCTTGAACAAAGCTTGAGCCTTTTCCCTGGCAGATCCCGACAGCAGTATGAGTTGTAAAGGTACCAAAGAGATACCCGTATTCTTCCAAGTCCTGGGCCGATCGGGGCAAAACTAATACCAGTAGACAGTCTTCTATCATACAGTCCGTCTCTTAGCCCTAGCAGTTCCTGAAAGTCGGTCGCATCACGTGGTAATCTTATTCCCACTTCAGCAGGAGCGTAGTAGCAGATGTGGCTAAGAATTCCACAACGCTTTCGCTTCCCAATACTTCTCGAAATTTTCCCATTCGTGTCAATCTCTATGTACGGACCCCGCTGAGGACTGGACTCCTCTTTGCCTGATGGTTTACCGATTTCAGGCGCGAGGCTTTCCATGATAACGGCAATGGAGCATACACAGAGGGTATGCTCATCGCACTTCATTATTGAGTGCACTAGTTCAAAGATCGAGCAACCGTAATCGACCTTGATTCCATCTGATTCGGAGCACAAAGCCAATAGTGAGAAGATTCGATCTCTGGCGACGCTGCATCTCTTGTCTCGAAATCTCAGCAAAAGGCTTGCTAGAGGTTCGCCAACAGCATTCCGTCTTTTACTATCCAGCGCTATGATCTGGCCGATCTCTTCACTTCGAGCCCCACAAGATCGGCTAGCACTGAGCATCTCCTGAAGCCTCTCAATTGTCAACGTGAGCGGTCCGATTGCGATGCTGATGCGGCGTGCTAGTATGAGCTCCTGTGTAATCCATGCTCGGGTCCAATATCGATTATGAGCGAACTCTTCGCACACAGTCTCTCGTCCGTAGAAATCATAGCGCGAATTGTCCAATACCTGGGGGTTCTCACGATAATGTAAAACTGTCTCTTGTGACGCGATTCCGAGCCATGCAATGACGGCTTCAGCTGCAGAGTATATCCTCCCCATCTGCATGACTTGGTGATTGCGTTCGGCCGTGTTATCCTGGTCGATGCAAAGAGCGTCTACCCAATAGTGATGAGCCGTACGTGCGGCGTCGGATGTGGTGACCTTCAGGAAGTCGAAGAGATTTGGCTGGACGTAGTACGATTTTCCGTTTATTGATATAAGCTCTCTTGGTTCAGGTTCGCCCCACGCGTACGACAAGCAACGATAGGGCGCATGATCTGTGGTCGTATGCGATATGGAACATTGGATGAGGCCTTCAGCTGACAGCGTTGATGACATCTTTAGCAGCCTTATGGAAGGTTGGGAATGATCGAGTGGTTCATGTTCGAAGAAATCCATGGGAGAAGGCTGTGCTATACTTCGTGGTTTTGAGACTGGCTCATCCGCCAAAGTATCTGACGGGGGAAATGAACTTGGGGTCCCCATGATAGACCGCTTGAGAGTTGACTTTAGCTCGAGAAAAGGGAGGTATGAACGATAGATTGAGGTCGATGAAGAGTATCGTTGCTTCCGGTGCCATGTGGAAGCGCGGCTGGGTTTATGCGGGGTTATCAGCTGAGGCAGCCATAGTGGGCGCAGCATGCTCAGCCGCAACCCCGAAATCTTGCTGAGAACAGCAACGCTATCGCATAATTGAGAACATTAATCCAATCTAGAGGGACTGGTATGCAAGCCACCATGCGCGAGGGGGTTCGAACGCAGCGCTGAACTGCGCCTGTGTCTCCTGTCAGCATCCGGTCAAGAAAAGGAGCTGATCGCGCCAGTCCTCCTTTTCAGCCTTCTCTTTTGGCCCGCTATAAGTATTTGTCAGCTTCCATTGTGTTATCATCCGGCTATCAAGATGGATTTCTCCAAAGATCCTATCATAATGACCGACTCATCGGCACAAAATGGACAACGTACCAGTCCTCCTCCCCGCTTCGAGGGAAAGCCTTATCTGCAATGTCTCGACACGCTCGAGGATGCGTTTCCAGCGCTCAAGTCCTTCTTGGAAAAGCTAGCAAATGAGGGAGAAGCCGGCCGTCAGGCTGTTAGGCAACACTACGAGAAAGAGCATCAACGCACACCGGGCCGATGCTATTGTTTGGAGTTTAAGGCCAAAAGCGTCGTGGAGGTGGAAAAAGGTGGCTTTAAGAGCGCTGCTGCGCTCCGAGAGTACCTCAAGGAGAAGCCAGCCAATAAGAGCCGTGAGGAGAGACACAAGCGGCTCTTCATCCTTGAAGATATGGAACCGGACTATGTGGACGCACTGGGCCATCATCTAGGCGTCGACCCTCTGGTCTTCAGCGAGCAGATGAACACCTGGAACTTTACTGACTCCTGGTCCATCCCACATAGAGGATTACCATCGATGTCAGTGCCTGGGCAGTCATTCACTTTGCGCTATTACGAGCTGCGCACTTTGCTCTATCCCGATAAGATAGACGTTCTGAGTTTGCAGACCTCGTTTGCTGTGAATCGCCGGAGGTACGAAAGGTGGAAGGATATCGACATACCTTCGTTAGGCAAACTTGACCGAAGGCATGCTTTTGTAAGACGGTGCGCGTCGTTCTGGACATCGCAGAGCTTTCTGCCGGATGGGAAACCGGATGGCTTGGGATGGGATGGTAAGCTTCTCGTGTCGACCTCGCCTTCTGAATTGTGGCTAACTCGCGCTGGCTCTAGCGGTTCTTTTGGTTGACCCTGCGTTTGCTGCGACATGCAAAGAACCATCGAGAAAATCGACTGATGATTCATCGACGGCGGGGAAGGCAGGGAGCAAGTGTGAGATGGTCGGCGATATCAAACTCGACAGCAATACCCGAAAAACCTTGGATGACTGCTTGATTCTACAAGCTGGAGAGCCTTTTGACAGCAGGTCAGCACTCTGGCGAGCGCAAGACTGGGGCGCATCCCATGCCCTCCAGGAGACTTCACATCAGAGCTGGCCGTACCATAACGGATGTTCCACATTGGCCCCACTGATGTTCTCCGAAGTCGGTTTGGGGACAAAAGAGGTGAACTTTCCAGTTTTCCGGGAGAAGCGGAACCTTACCAGTGCCATGGATGAAATGGTGTTCTACTGGACCAAGCTTGCTACTCCCGAGCTGATCCAGGAGACGAACGAGAAATCGTCCAACGCAGCATACTACCTCCTAAAACATGTCGCTCAACACTGGGTCAACCAACTTGAGCTTATGAATACGACCATCGCCAGGGGTGAATGGTTCTCCGATGACTATCAAGCTCAAATCGATGACAATTTGAGTAAACAGAAATGGAAGCTAGACCTACTGAAGATCAACGAGATCGCCAAGGACATCAACTACATGCGTTGACATTTGAACCACTTCTGGCGTGCAATGTACCTCAACCTCGAACGCCTAGGCGTGCAATTGGGCTGCGAAAGTGTCGACGCGAATGCATCTCTCGCGATCCGAGACGCGCAAAAAGACTTCCTTACAATACACACAAGGATGCAGCCTTTGCGCGATCGTGCAGAAGCCTTGAACTCTGTCTCAAACGATCTCGCAAACCTCCGGGCAGCATTCAGAGGCGTCTCAGACGGTGAGTTCGGCCTTCGTCTCAGCTTGTTCGCATCCATCGTCTTTCCGCTTACCCTGCTTGCTGGCATTTTCAGCATGGGCGACGACTTTCGCCCGGGGAGGCCAAAATTTTGGCATCTCTGGGCTATCGGCATACCCGTTTGCGTTGTGGTCGCGCTCGGATTAGTGTATGGGAGAAGGCCCTGGGCAGTAGTTACTGATCTTTGGGAGTATGCAAAATCATGGTTTGTGAAGCCCGAAGATGAGAAGGCTGCGCAGCGAAGTGGGAGTCCGAAAAAGCAAGAAATGAGTTTACACCAATCAGGCGGTCGAGCCACATCAATGAGAAGGGCGGGTTGGAAGAACCAGGACGAGGAACACGGTGTTGAGAATTGAGTGAAGATGTGATAATCGGAGGTGCAAGGCTAGGGTGGGTCAGCCGAGGCAGCACGGGCTTGGCATCACAGAGGCGTCACCCCTGCATCACGGCAGCGATAGCTTCAAGCTGCGCCCGCTTACACCTCTGCGTTATAGTCGAATGCGTATCATCCTCCACCCTCAGAACAACATTCTCGTTGTCAACACCCAGTCGCGCTGCAATCTGCACTCCATGATTGGCAGGCACGAAGCAGTCGTCCTTGCCATACCATAACTGCACCGGCAGATCCTTCCTGATATCCTCGACCCGGAAACCCCAGTCACTACATATCACCTTCCCGTCTACCGCTACGCTATCGAACCCTTGTGCTCTCGCTTCACGAGTCGATCTTAATATCAGGCGAACGAGATGCTCATCTGCCATGAGCTCGCGGTCCCTTGGGTCCTTGATTGAGGCGAGGTTTGACGGGTCAAGCACACGTTGAAAACGCTCTTCGTCGCTCAGATCCATTCGCCCAAAAGCATCGCGGCTTAGGAACCATTTCAGGAGGAAGACGGGCGCGTACCTCCACCCGTACGGGATGCCAAGCTGGTGCAGGATGTCCGCTCCCCTCATGCCAATGTCCATTGGCCCGACCCCACATACAACGGATACGCATTTGAGCTGCGAAGCTGGAAGTGCTGCTGCGCATGCAAGAGTATAGGGGCCTCCTCCAGACGCACCCAGTACGGAGTAGCTCTCGAGTTGCAGATGGTCGACGAGACGTTGCAGGTCTTTTGGACAGTCTAGCAACGTTCGTTGGGAATTTGGCGTGCTCAAGCCGATTCCGGGTCTATCGACTGCGATTATCCGTAAGCCTAGCTCGAGAGCATTCTCCTGGTACGAAGCCGCTTCGATGCGCGATCCTGGAAGTCCGTGGTGATAAAAGACGGCATGGCCAGTAGGAGACCCGTACTGTGCGTAACCCAGCTTGCGTCCGTCGGGAAGCGTCAGTGTGTCTGAGGTATCATTCCCCAAGGGGTATCGACATCGGCGGGTGTCTTCTTCGTGAGCGGTAGTTCCATGCTCTTCTATGCTCATAGCTGTGTGTGATATGATGGGATATCCTGTGATGTACACTCGGCAAAGAGGTGTGTTGCGGTGTTCTATCTTACCGGCGAATCGGATCGGACGTGCGCACTTTAACTACCATCATTTCCACGATAGAACATGGTTTTATAAACATTCTCTTCGACGAGGAGAAGTTCCATCGGCACTGTCGGACAGCCGACTAACAGCATCAGGTGTTGTGCTTACTCCGATCCTTCCCGCGTTCTTGCGACGATTAGGCAGCAGCTCAGCCTTGCCAAAACGTTCAGGGTGAACGGCAACCCATCCATCTCCATTGTGTCTCGATGAGCGGCATGTGCCCGCCAACTGGTTTCGCGTTCGTGCTCTGACTGCTTCATAGCACGGGGATATCAGGGTGCCTATCTTTCTTTGCTACGTGGGAATCCGACACAGCTCCTGTACAGTCTTTGAAGCGCAAGGAAATATGGGCCGAGTTACCAGCACTTGAAGACCACTGCAATATCGAAATGCATTCGTGATGCTCAACGAAGTCATCTAAGGCGTACCTCACGATTTCGCCAAACAGTACTTCGACTTCATCGTAGGCGATGTGCCTGGTTTTGGTTCTAGTTGCTGCGGGTCAGAGTGCAAGGAAGCTACCCATTCAACGCAGACTCGGGTCTACGCTATTACCGACCATGTTATTCTGAGGTATCCGACCTGTCCAGACTCACACATACTAGCGACATACGCGCCCGCGTACCAGATTCTGCACATGCCTAATCGTGAAAAGGTCTTGGTTACATTAGCTAGATATCTGCACATACACTATGCAGTCATCAGGCCATATCAGCACACAAACGCCGTGTTACTTTACCACTCCCGCTTCAACATGGCCTACACCGACCAGTTGAGATAAAGACGAACTACGGAGTCCACGATCATGTAAGTACGCCTTAGCATCGTACTCCAACATTGGCAAGAGACGGCGAAATTTCCCCGCGTCCATGTATGGATTACCGCTTCCGGACCGACCAGTGTATGTAGAATGCAGGAGAGAAAAAAGCAGTCCAAGAGGCGTACTGTCAGCGCGTGCAGACATCCCGGTAGACACCACACCCGCAGCAGAAAAGTTCATTACCTTCTATGACGACGCGATTGCGTTGCGGTGCGTTGAAATCGCGAACACCCGGTGAAAGCTGAGAAAAGCGTTTCTCGACTCGCCACCACCAAAAGATCAGCGCAAACCACGAGGTGTCAACACCAACACATCCCAGCATCCACGCGCACAACGCAGATCACCAAAGAGTGAGGCTCAACGTTGCACGTGTCGACTCGAGTCACGATTCCACGCCACCGCAGCTCGCGAATCTGGCCCCAGAGTAAGTCCTCCGTCGATCGGGATGAGCGCGAAACCAATGCTCGGAACAACATACTCGCCTTCGCGGCTCGAAGCAGTGGAGATCGGCGACGTTATCGACGGCGCCCTGCAGCATGTGCAATTATCGGCGTTGAGCGCTTTGCTGCGTGTGGCTGTCGGCTGGTTGGCTGTTGTGCGACGTAGCATTCGCGCGTACCTCACCGATATCCAGACTGCGGTTCCGGCTCTGGGGGCCTCGATCCTGAAGACGTGTTCCGACAGCCTGTCACTCCAGACTATCGGGATTGCGTGACTAGCATGTGGTGCCCATGTTGTTGTTTGCGAGGGTAGAGCAACTTGTGATTGGCGAACTGGAGACGGGAGAATGTATGGCTGTGAGAGTGTGGATGTCAGGTAAAGCCGTGGCGGACCGTGGCGTAACGGGTCCGAGCTGCATGGGATCATCCTCTCACTCACAGATTGTCATCTTGATTATGTGAGCCAGACTTCTCACACACTACCATTGCAGTGGATCATGCCTATAGATTAGTATGCGAAGTAAATATTTTTACGTGTTAAATGCAGCGCTAGAGGCTTAGCGCGCTAAGCTCTATATTATTTAACCTACCTATACCTATTTATAAGTAGGCTATAAAGACTTTATACTTTATACTTATCTCTATATATATATACTATTGCTTATAATATATACTTAATATATTTAAATTATATATTAAATATAGCCTTAGCTATATTATACTTTAACTAAAAGTAATAATTAATTCTCTAAGCGTTTTTCTAATATAAACTACTTATATTATATTTTACATCTTATATCTTATATTACTTTATTATTACTCTATTATTACTCTATTATTTCTTTATTATTACTACTTTATAACTAAGTATAACTTATTACTAACTTAGAGCTACTAATTAAAGTAAAGAGTAGTAAAGTACTATTCTAGTAATATATATAGTACTTACTAAAATAACTATCTACTTTAGAGTTATATATATAACTATTATAATAAGCTATATACTTATAGTAATTAGAAATCTAATTATATAAAATAATATCTAAATCTAAAGTAAGAGTATTATAATAATAATAAAAACTAACATAGTAAAGATAGTATTAGTAATCTAAGAATCTTAGTACTAGATATAAAAAGTAGAATAGAAGCTAATAGCTATACTAAAGATATTATAGATAATATAGAGAATATAGATAGAGATTATATAAACTTTTATAGTAGTATTTATAATAGTATTAAGTATAATAGTAAGGCTATTAGTAATATAAGAAGATATAGTTTTAATAATTATATAAAAAGTAGTTTATATAAGATAATTAGTATATATAAAGAACTTAGAAACTATATACTATACTTATAATATTAAATACTAAGCTAATCTAATATTTAACCTCTAATATATAGAAGTCTATCTAGTAAAGCTTTCTAAGCAAGATAATAGTATCTATTTATAAACTAGATATATTATTAAGATAGTTAATAATATATAGTATAGAATAAGTAAATATATCTAATATAACTATAAAAGTAATAAAAGTAATAAAGATAAAGACTATATAAAGAGATATATTATTATACAAAGAAGTTCTTATAAGAAGATTATCTAGTAAGTAAAGTAGAATATAGAAGTAAGTAATAGATATAGAGCTATTAGTAAATACTACTATAATATAAGCCTAAATATTAGCTATAAAAGTACTAGACTACTACTTATAAGATAAATATTAATAAAAGTAGAAACTATAATCTAACTAAGATAATAATATAGTAATATATTACTTTATATAGCTACTTATACGTAGTCATAAAAGCTATAATAATATCTTAGCTTTATATATATATAAAGAAAGATTAATAATACCTATATATTCTATAACTAGTATTAATAGAGATATAAATAAATAGTTTTAATATAGAACTAGATAAATTAAGAGTAGCTAGTTAAGAGCTTTATTAAGTAGATAAATAGATAAGTATATATTACTAATATAGCTACTTTATTTAGTTATCTATAACTATTATAAGACTAAAAATAATAGTAAAGATCTATTTTTATTAGTAAAGCTTAGACGTAAGTAATAGAAAGTAGAAATATACTAACTATAATGTATTTACCTATACTCTAGTATTAAAGACTTTATTAAACTTAGTAAATATATACTTCTAACTTTAGACTTACTTTTATAGAACTTTTAAAGAGTTATTAAAGATACTATTAATATCTTTAAAACTAAAATCTTTACTAATATTTTACTTATTTATATCTTTAAAAAACTTTTATATAAGATTATATAAGATCTTATAGAATAAATAGAGTAATAGCTTCTTATCTCTAAAAGTTATAGCTATATCTTTAAGTTACTTAGCGTAACTAGCTAGTATAGTATCTTTCTAGCTAAAGTATAGTATATTTAGTGCCTATTATATATAAGATATAATAGATAGTTATAAGTAAATAAAAGTAAGTAGAGAAGTAAAGATATTTTAGAGATAGAAAAGATAAGTTTAAGTATAAAATTTTCTTTATTATCTACTTTACTTTTATACCTAGATATAGTTCTAAGTAAGCTACCTTTTTTTTCTATAAATATAATATAACTTTTATATATAATAATACCTACTCTAAAACTATAGAAGATATAATATTAGTTAGATATAGTTATATAAGCGCCTAGCTATAACTTATCTATCTAACTTCTATAAGAAGCGCTAGCTCTTATAAGCTTAATATAGATTATAAGTAGTAGATAAAAAGCTAGTAGAGTAAATAAAGCGTCTTAGTTACTATAGAACTTATAAACTATAATAAAATTTAAGTCTACTAGTAAAGAACTTCTAGTTAATACTACTAATAGTAGAGTTTCTAATTAAAGCGCCTAGTTAGTGTAAGGTATAATATCTAGATAGAGTACTAATAAGTAGTAGAGCCTACTAAAGTTTTATTCTCTTTATCTAGAATATAGAGTAAAGTTATAATCTTTACTATTATATGCGCTAGCCTTATCTAGTTAGTATAGATATTATAGCTCTAGAAATTATATAAAGTTCTATCTAATTAGAAGATTAGAAGAGTAGAATACTATAGCTAGATAATAAGCTATATTAATATTACTACGCTTAATAAAAGTATTATTAACTTACTATCTAGCGCTAATAGTTCTATCTCTACTATAGTAGAGGCTAAGTACTAACTTACTATTTATATATATATAAAGATTCTCTATTTAATAGCACTTATAAATCTATATTACTATCTATATATATTAAAGATACTTAGCACTTTTTTTATAAATTTATAGAAAAATAAGTAGCGTATTAGTATTACTACTAGGTTTCTTAAAGTAGTAAGATTAAGTACTAGTACTACTCTTACTATCTCTAAAAACTATATTAAGTTATAATAGACTTTAAAGTTAGCTTACTATACTAAAGTAAAGAGTCTAAGAGAAAGTATAGTAGTTATTATAGATACTTATATAAAACTAAGATAATATAATAAAAAGATTATAATATACTAAGAATATTTAATATTAATTAGAAAACTTAATATATTACTAGGTAAAGTAATTAAAATCTAGAAAATACACTAGTTTAGAATAGGTAAGATTTATAACACTATACTAAAGTAGTAGATATTAGAGAATCTTATAATAAGAGAGTAGTATAGTAAGACGCTAGATAGGTTCTATCTAATAATAATATAGGCTTTAGGCGCTTTAGACCTTTTTCTCTACTAATTTACTATCTTTATATAGCTTATTAGTAGATTCTATTTATAATATATAAGTTATAATTACTATACTTATAGTAAATACCTAGATCTATAAGATTAGTGTCTAGCGTAGCGTAGCTTAAACTTCTAAAACTCTAAAGTATATTATAAAGTACTTATTATATTTACTAAAACTATTTAGCTTATTTTATTTTATATATCTACTATAGTTACTTTAATAAGTATAATACGCGTACTTATATTAAAGTATATAATAATACTATATATTCTTTTTCTCTTATAAGAGCTTACTTAAGAGATATCTACGTCTTTCTTCTCTTTTAATAATCTACTATTTCTATCTATATTATAGTATTACGTAACGCTTTCTTCTACTAGTACGTAAGAGTATAGTAAAAGTATATATTAGATAGTATATATATAATAAGAGAGCTTAGAGTAATTCTAAGTTTAATATATAGATAGTTAGTATTAGCGTAAGTATAAGTATAAGATAAAGTAGTAGCTTTATTTAAATAACTCTAAGATAATATAAGTAGCTACTACTAGCTACTATTTCTAAGATACGTAAGTAAATCTTTAAAGAGATAGCGCTATAGCTAGATATAAAGATCTATATTATAGTAGCCTTTATAGCTATTAAGATTCTTATTATACTTATACTTATAATATCTTCTACCTATATTATAATAGCGCTTAAAGCTTAACTCTAGTATATATACTTTATTATACTTTATATTTATAAGATAAATTTATCTATAGTACTTAATAAATACTTTAGTAATCTTAAGCTCTTATATAAACCTATATAACTATTAGAGTAGAAGTACTATAAGAAAAAGAAAGTAGTTTCTTTTAGTAGAATATACGCAAGTAGATTAAACTAAGATAAATTCTATAGCTTTACTTTCTTATAGCTTATACTATAAGTTAGAAGACTATAAAGCTATAATAAGCTACTAGTTCTAAGATAAATCTTATATAAATTAACTTCTTTATAGCTTATACTAGATAGAAATAAGATTATAAAGTATATAACTTTATAAGTAAATATAATTACTTTATAGCTTACTAGAAATCTTTTTAGCTTAAAAGTATAGTACGCTCTTTTCTTCTAGTCTTTACTCTTACTATACTCTACTAAGATTCTACTATAACTATAGTTATTATAACTTTTCTATCTAATAATCTAGACTAAAATAACTACTAGTTAAGCTTACCTACGTTACTATCTTCTATACCTATTATCTACGCTCTAAGTAGAACTCTATTAGATATAATCTTTAACTAAATTATCTACTAAGAAATTAACTTTATATTAGCTATCTACTCTAAAGATAAGAGTAGTATTATACTAGTATCTAACTATAAATAATAAGGCCTAATCTAAGTTCTTTAAGAACTAATTAATAATAAATAGTTTTCTATAGCTTATATTATTTATTTTCTTAAACTCTTTAACTAATATACTAGTAAACGTTACTTATTTAATTAGACACTAAAGTACTTTATATACCTTTCTATAGATATTCTTTAATATTACTTCTTAGTAGTAAATATAATTATATACTTTAGTATACTAAGCCTAACTATAGTAGCTAATATAGTAGTCTAGCTCTCTAGTTAGAAATAGATACTATTACTAGATAAAGTACTTATTATAGAATTAGTTAAGAATAAGAAAGACTCTAGCTAGTGTAATATAGCTTAATAATATATAGAAATAGCTTTACTACTAAATCTTACACTATATAAAGTTAATAGCTATAAGGTAGAATAGAGTAGTCTCTAAGAGTCTAGTCTAATAGTATTCTAAAAGTAATAACTAGTAATCTAGTATAAAAGCCTAGCTAAGTAGATAGATATATAGAGTTAGTAATAGAGAATATATAGTAAACTAGCTAACTATATATAGAATCTTAAAGGTATAACTATAGTTACTAAACTAGTTAACTATGTATAGAATCTTAAAAATATAATAGAAGCTAATAAGAATAGTAATAGACTTTATAGCTTATTTATATAATATTATATAGAAAGATAGTTTAAGTTCTCTTAAATAGCGCGTAGAGGTATTTAGAGATTATAATAACTAAAATAAATATCTAGATATAGAGCTAATTATTAAAAGCTAGCTAAGTAAGAATAAGTAGCTTAGATATTTAAATTATAATAGAAAAAGTAAGAAATAAGTCTTAACTTTAATATTATATAGGCTTATTTTACTATACTATCTAATATATTTTAATTTATAGTAATATCTTTATATAAACTAAGCTATATCTTACTTATAATATAGATATTACTAGTAATAAGATATTATTCTAATAGTGTTAGAATAGTAGATACCTAGAGTAGCCTTTACTATTCTCTAACTAGTAATATACCTTAATAGTAAAATACCTATTATAATATTAAAATCTTAAACCTAGAATATACTATTAATAAGACTATTAATATATATAAAAGATATAATATAAGAAGTCTTTTACTCTATATATAGTGTAGCGCTAAAGCTATTACTAGTAGTAGAAGTCTTTATTAAAGTAAGAAAGGCTAGAAGTTTCTCTAGTAGTAGGCTAGCTAGAAATAAGTTACTATTAATACACTAAAAGTAATTATAGAAGTACTTAGTAGTTAGTAGCTTAATAAATTAAATATATAATAAGCTAGAATTAAGGCTCTACTATATACCTTTTCTATATACTAAGATAGAAGAATAATAATAGAATCTTATATAATAGTAAATATAAAAGATATTTTATATTATATTTACTATATAATAAGCGTATTTACTAAAGAGCTACGTATTATATAGATTACTTATAAGAATAGTAGAACTATAGTATATAGCTAGTAAATTTAGCTTCTCTAGTATCTTCTCTTTTATTTACTATAACCTTCTATATTATTTATATACTAATTATGTCTATATTATAGAATAGTAGTATATAGTTAGATATAGTTTACTATAGAAAGGCTACGTAATAGTTATAGTAGAAGTAACTAATAGAAGTTATTATAAGTAGTTATAGTAGAAGACTTAGTACTATTTAGCTAATAATAAATAGTACTTTATAATTCTAGAGGCGTATTAGTATTATAATAAGTGTCTATACGTAGATAATACTTCTTATAGCACTAGTTTTTAAAAGAGGTAGTATTTAGCTATACTTATATCTTTTTCTTTTTTTTCTTATCTAGCGTACTATAATCTAATAGAAGTAGGTCTACTTAATATATATTAGTATTCTATAACTTCTCTAACTCTTTCTTATAATATATTTTACTCTTTACTAGCGCTTTATTTATTATCTTTAAATTAAAATAAGTTAGTAGTTAGAGATATGCTTAAATAAAGCTTTTAAGATAGTTACTAGGCGTTAGCGCTTCTAGGTAGAGCTTATATATAATAAGTTAAGTAAGTTTAAAATTATTCTACTAACTTAGAAAAGCTATAAAATTATCTACGTAGAGTTATATAGTAAGAAGCTCTATATTAAGTATTATCTAGTATACTTTATAGATATACTAAAGCTATATACTATAATTAGAGTAGTCTAGATAAGCTACTTTACTAAGATAAGTAGTAATAGTTAGATAGTAGTGCGCTATGTTACGTAGTATTAAATATAGAATAAATAATTTAGTATATAGCTATATTAGAACTTATAGTATAAGAGTAGTAAGCTTTATATAGAATTATACACGTATATATATATATAATACATAACTTATAATCTAAGTTAGAGTCTAGACACTAACTTACCTATCTATACTATATTTTATAAAGTAACTAGTGCTATAGCGTAAGTAATAAGTGCTTTATCTTCTACTTAGAAGTAATTTATATTATTCTAGTTAAAACTACTCTATAAGCTATCTAGTAGTATAAAGCACTATTTTATATAGTTTCTTCTATTACTTATATTTATTAGCACTACTATTTATAATAAAATATCTAACGTAATAAAGCTAAGAGTACTACTACTTAATAAGATTCTAGTACTAGTATTTAATAAATTTACTATCTAGAATCTAAATACTATTAAGAATTATAAGAACTAGAAGAATAAAATACTTTCTATAAGCTAGTAGTGTAGAGGTTTCTTCTAGTATCTTCTAAATTGTAATATAGCTAGTAAGATTATAGAGCGTTATAGTAACTCTAGACTTAAGTAAGTATTATATCTAGAATAATAGTAAGTCTTTTCTAAAACTAATAAATCTAAATATTCTACTTTTATTTTTATAAACTTTACTTAGAGTAAGTAAAGCTATATAAACTTTAAGCGTAGCTTATAACGTACTTAGTATATAGCTTATAACTATTTTATAAATCTACTTACTAATAATACTCTAATTAGCTATTTTTAGGTAGCCTTATATAAAACCTATTAACTATACTCTATAAAGTATACTTTCTATATTCTTCTCTATACTAGTATATATATATACCTCTTAATAGCTAAAGAGCTTAAAAGTATTATAGAAATATAGTCTTTAGATAAATAGAATCTATCTAGCTTAGATTATAGTTAGTAGCTTAATATCTTTCTAGATCTATAAAAAGATAACTCTACCTATAGTAAATAGAAACGCTTTACGCCTTTCTAATTTATAAATCTAAAGTATCTCTATTATACTATACGCTAGACGTGTAAGCCTAGTAGCTTTTTTACTTATAATCTTTTTCTTTTACTATCTTATCTAGTACTATTATACCTAGTTCTATTCTTTAGTATATATATAAACTATATTAATTAGCTAGTATAGCTTTTACTACCTTATAGTTATTAAGAAGAATAAAAAACTAAAAAAGCTAATAATATAGGTATAGGTAAGATATCTAATAAAGATATTAAATATAAAGTCTAAGACTTTAGTTTAAGACTTCTTTAGATAATCTAATACTTACTAAATATTATAGTTATATAATATAAGATAGCGTGCTATAAAGATAATAGATATATTTATATAAAGTAATTCTACTTCTTATAAGAGTAGTATATTATTAATCTTTTTATTAATAAGGTCTAATAGATTTTAGCTTTATAAATACTAATCTTATTAGTATTCTTATACTACTCTCTAAATATATATATAAAAGTATTAACTATAGTTAAAACTAGTAGCTTATTAACTAGACGTAGAATATTCTTCTACTTTCTAATCTAATAACGCTAAAGTATAAATAAGTTATTAAAATATTATTCTCTACTTTTATAAGTAGGCACTACTTTATAGTTAGCTCTTTCTAACTTAGTTACTATAAATTATCTCTAGAGGCTAACTATAGTAATATTAGCGTACTCTATTTTACTCTTGTTTTTAACTATGTGTATTAGATACTATATATTTAGAATACTTTATTATATAGTATATAGATTTCTACTAGTTTCTATAATAACGTACTAATACTTCTTCTTAATAAAGTACTTCTTAAAGTTTATCTAGTTATGTATATCTAATATAGACTTAATAACTACTTCTACTTTCTTTTTATTCTTAATTAACTAGTAGCTTATAATAAATTTAATTCTTACTTTATCTACTATATATAATTAATTAGCTACTTCTCTTCTAGTATAACTATAATACATAAGTAGTCTAGATCTCTTTTCTATAATATTAAGCGTTACACTAAGTAGATATAGATATATTCTTAATATACTTATAATACTAATCTTACTAATCTTATACTATATAATTAGAACTAGCGTAACGTATAGTTAAGTCTATACTTTATAAATTATAAGTAAATAAAACTATTCTCTATATACTACTCTATTATAAGTACTATATATACCTTCTAATATAGCTTCTACTACACTAGTAGTTTAGTATAGTATTTTACTCTACTTTTAATAAACTTTATCTCTTAATTATTCTAAATTAAAAAGCGTATTATAAAGTTAAAATCTTTTAAATTCTTCTTACTTACTTATATATCTACTACTTATTTAAGTTTAGTACTATTAATAGCGTAGTAGACTACTTAATAGAGTTAGTACTTCTTTATAGTACTTATAGTAAGTAATTCTAGAAGCTTAATAAAGCGTATAATAAAAGCTATAATAACTTAGATACTATCTCTAAACTTACTAAATTATTATTACTACTTTTTAATAGTAAGAGAACTTTTTCTAGTACTATAAAACACTAGGTTTATATTACTACTATATAATAGTAGTAGCTAGCTTAGTTTTATATTAGTATATATACTATAGATTCTAGTTTTATTAAGCTATATCTAAATTATTACACGTAAATATTATCTTAGAAAACTAAAGCTAAGAAAAGAAATATAGTAGTTAATCTTACTTATAAAGCTTTTATTTATCTAATAGTTTATAGATATCTTAGTCTATATAATATACTATATTAAATACCTATTTATCTACTATTATAAGTAATATCTTAGATTTATAACTATATTTAGAGCGTAACTAGTATTTATATAAATCTCTATACTAGCGTTAAGTTTAAGAATTAGTATCTAACTCTAGTAAATATAAATAAATATCTTATACTAGATAAAAAGACTTAATATAGCTTAGATTATATTAGTATAGTAGATATATAAAGAGGTATATAAATAGCTAAAGCTATAGAGATTACTTCTATAGACTTTAACTTTATTAACGTATAGCTTTACCTAGTAGACTTTAAGTTACTTATTTTTATAGATCTACTAAGAGAGCTACTATAATATAGAAGCTATTAGCTATTAATATAGCGCTAAGTCTTTATATAATATAAAATTAATTCTCTTAAGTAAGCTTATAGTAATAAAAAGATTACTATTAATTAGTCTATTACTAGTAAAACTATAAGATAGTACTTTACTACTAAGAAATAGTAAGCGCTTCTTATCTATATTAAAGAATTACATAGTTTCTACTTTCTAACCTTTATATATTAAGATTTAACTTTCTCTAGTATAAGCTTTAATATAAGTAACACTACACTAGCGCTATAGTTAAGAAGTTCTATTTTATTCTAGAGAAGTAACTACTAGATATATTTTATATATCTATAGATATATACGCTACGCTAAACTATATACTTTTATATTATTACTATTACTATATAATAGATATAGATAGTAACTAGGTTAAGTATATATATTATATAGTTTAAGATACTCTATATCTCTATTAGACTAGTTAACTATAATGCTCTTTATAAATATAATTATAAGTTAATACTATAGTATAACTAATAGTGTCTAAGAGACTACTTTAAGAGTTAAGCTACTTTATAGAAAAGTACTTTTATAATATTATAATATAATATACTCTATATAAGTCTAGACTACTCTTTATCTTAGCTTAAGAGTACCTAATAGTAGACTTTAGCTATTATTACTATTAGTAGAGTAAGTAAAAGAAAAAGGTTTTTTTTCTATTAAACTAACTTTCTTATACTATTAGTTATCTACTAATATCTACTCTAGTAGTATTTACTTTTATTTATACTAAGTATAGAGCTAGTTCTTCTTATAGTCTAATTCTTATATTATCTAAATTTAAGCGTCTTAATACTTATAACACTAGTTACCTACTATTTTTTAATATATTTAGCCTAGAAGACTATAATATTTATAACTCTATTATTATAATCTCTTTTAAGAATATTAGTATATTATTAGTTAATTATAATTACTACTAGACGAACCTTACTAAGTATAAATAAAACAAATATATAGCTTATAGTTCTCTTCTTATCTAGTAGATTTACTATCTAAACGCTATTATAGATTATATACTATATATAATAGAGCTACTTATATTTAAATATTCTAGTAGTTATACCTAATAGGCTAATATATAGAAACTACTTTATACCTATTCTAATATAAATAGCTTCTTATACTTTCTAGATTCTTAGTAGTTACTAGAGTAGTTTTATATTACTATAAAATAGCTACACTAAAGTCTTACTAATTACTATACTACTATTAAAGTTTAATAAGCCTTTACTATTAGGCTCTAGCCTATAAAAGCCTAGGCTAACTTAGCTATAGGTATAAATACCTTAGAATCGCTATTATAGCTTAGTAGTAATTTATCTCTAGTCTTTTTAGAATAATATACCTAATTATAGTCTAATATTATATATCTAGTATTTAACTAACTCTATTATTTAATATTTAAATTACTTTACTTTATAATACTCTTATATACGCTGTTTAAATATAATAAGCTCTAAAGTAGGTTCTTCTAGTATAACATAATATAGTAGTAAGTAAGCTATACTATTATTACGCGTAATAGATAATAACTAAAAGAAATTAGCTTTTATATCTTTAGAGGTAGTAATACTACTTACTAAGAAACTTATAGACTTATTAGAAGCCTTTTTAAATATTACTAACTTAGCTTTAATTATTAGAGATAGTAATATACTATTAAAGTCTATTTTAGAGCTAACTAAGCTCTTATAAGCTACTACTACTAAAAGTAAAAATAAATAAGCTACCTTAACTTATAAACTTAAAAAGTTATATAAGTAGAAATAATTAGAGCGTACTTATTAAGATATAGCTTATTTTAGAGAATTAAAGTGTAAAGTACTTATAAGTAACTACTTAGCTCTTAAAAAGAATATTACTTACTATACTTTAACTATAAAAAGTAAGTTCTAGTTAAATTTAGAAGCTCTATACTTTAAGAATCTAAAGATATTTACTATACGTAACTACTTATAGTATAACTACTAAGTATATAATTATAAGGCTATTTTTAAAAAGATACTTTTTACTTTTCTAATAAGTATCTAAAAAATAGACTTTACTATAAAATTTCTTAATAAAACTACTTACTTTACTTAGAATATCTACTTTTAGAACTATATAAGGCTTAAAGCGTTTTAGATACTTATCTAGAAGAAACTTAAAGTAGTTATACTTAATATACTTAGTTCTAAGTTATTATAGTGTTTTATAGCTTATAATAGACTTAAGTAGACTAAATAAAGGCTAGATTAGAATTCTAACTCTTTTTTAGCTTACTTTAATACGCTTTAAAGTAAACTAAGTAACTATCTAAAAAAGTAGCGCTATATAAACTTTATAAGCGCTTTTCTTTCTAATATTTAGAAAAAACTTTTATTTTAAAACTAGAAAGACTATAATATAGTCTCTAAGCTTAATACTTTAGCTTACTACTATTAAAGTAAGATAAAGCGTACTACTACACTTTCTAAGTATCTAGCTTATAAAAAGAAGTTTTATAGCTATTAAGCTTAAAACTCTTTTTTAAGGCCTTCTTAGACTTAGAAAAAGGCTAAGAAAATAAATTTAGTAAAATCTAACTTATAACTAGCTAAATTAGACTAGAATAGTTTAAAAGACTTTAGTATAACTTATTAAAAGTATAATAAGACTAGTTACTTTTAAAAAAACTATCTAAAGTTTAAGAAAAACTCTAAAAGCTTATTTAGCTAGAGATTAGAAAAAGGTAGTAAATAAAAAAGCTAGAGTTCTTCTTAGCTACTTATATTACTCTAGACCTAGTATTCTAGAACTTAGAACTTCTTTATAATACGCTTTATCTAAAGCTAGCAAAGCTACTAATAGTAAAAGTATTACTTAGCTAATTAGAGTCTATTAAAGCTCTAGTAGATAGAAGTTTCTAGTTAAACTTTATTTTAGCGTTACTTACTATAAAGTAAAACTTACTAGTTTACTTTTTACTTAAGCTATTAGTAGATAGAGTAAATAGTAAAGAATTAAAGATTTATAGTACTACTATAGTAACTATAAAAGTAGTAGATTCTTATAGAAAATAAAAAATCTAGAATATTCTATATATTATTATAGAAGTCTATAAGTATTAGATATACTTAAGTCTACTTTAGATAGATATATATTATCTAAAGATTAGCTACTCTATATAAAAACTACTTTTTTAAAGTACTAAGTCTAAGAATAGAACTATTTATAAAAAGATTACGCTAGAAAAAGCTAAGAAGTTTAAGAAGACTATATATAATTCTATAGTAGATATATATAGCTATCTTATTACTTTAATACTCTAGTTTAGCCTAGAAGAAGCTAAAGAGAGTAGTTTACTTCTATAATATACTAAGTTTACTTACCTTAGGTTAGAAAATAACTTAAGAGTTCTTACTAACTATAGTTTATAAAACTTAGCTATTAACCTACTATTTAGAACTATAGCGCTCTATTAGCTATTATATAACTTTTCTAAAATAGAGTTAGAGCTTTTATATAAGTATTTAGATAAGTACTTAGTGTAAAAGTAGATTAGGTATAGTAAGTCTTTAGTAAGAGCGCTTATACTCTTTACTAAAAAGAAAAATAGTAGTATATACTTATATATTAACTATAGAGGCCTTAATAAAGTTACTATTAAGAATTAGTATCTATTACTACTTATTATAAAGTCTCTAGAGAGATTAGCTAGCGCTAAATTCTATACTAAACTTAATATAAAAGAAGCTTACTATAAAGTATATATTAAGAAAAGTAATAAGTAGAAAACTACTTTCTATATAAGATATAGTAGTTTTAAGTATACTATAATACTTTTTAGCTTTACAAACGCCTTTACGTAGTTCTAGACTTATATCTATTAAGTTTTTATAAGATTAATTAATATAACTTATATTATATACTTAGATAATATTCTTATCTTTTTTAATACTAAAGAGAAGTATAAAAGCTATATTAAGAAAGTCTTACATAGATTACATAATATAAAGCTATTTCTAAAGCTTCTAAAGTATAAGTAGTATATCTAGCGCACTAAGTATCTTAGATATATAGTTTTCTTTAAGAGAATATAAATTAATAAGAATAGAATTAAAATAATTTAAAAATAGCCTAAACTATATATAGTGCGTAAGATTTAGGTATTTATTAGCTTTATAAACTACTATAAGTAGTTTATTACTAGATTCTTTTAACTTACTCTACTATTAACTAAACTAACTTAGAAGAAGCTAAAAGTAGCTAAAAGTAGCTACGCCTAGTAGAGAGAGAAGAGTTAAGTTCTTAACCTTAATAAGAAAGCTAAAAAGACTTTTTAAAAGCTAAAAGACTCTTTTCTAAGTATTTTTATTTTAACTTACTTTAAGTAAGATAAAAAGACTAAGGCTAAGATAGACGTTTTAGGTAGTGTAATTATAAATATATTAAGCTAATATATACTAAATAAAGCTAGAAAGTACTAATAGCGCCTAGTTAACTTCTTTTTATATAAGCTTATTATAGTAAAGTATAATTATAATATATATAACTAGAAGCTACTTATAATAGTTAAGAGCCTAGAGTATTAGCGCTAATATCTAGAAAGCGTATACTTTAACTTCTAGACTAACTATTAGAACCTAAAATAGTTTATAAAGACTAAAACTCTTAACTATTAATAGATTAGATCTTATATTATACTATCTAGATTTAATTTTAATATCTACTATAAAGTAAAGTCTACTAACTTTATAGATAAGCTTTCTTACTACTTTAACTATATAGTAGAAGCTTAGAAATCTACCTAAAAGTATAATAAAGCTTTTATCTAGCTTATAAGAGATTTTATAACTAATAGTAATAAAACTTCTCTTTTAGTAGCTATAGTATAAATACACTTTACTAAGTATACTAAAAAATAATAAGATCTTACTAAAAGTTTAGAAAGCTTTAACTAGACTAGTAGATATACTATACTAGAGCTCTAGACTTTAAAGAAGCGTTATAAAATAGATTACGCTTCTTTAGATACTTTAGATAAGTCTAAGTCTAAAGCTAACTATTTTAGCTTAGATAGAGCTAAAACGCGCTATTATATAGTAAAAATACTAGTAACTACTAAAGAGAAGTTATAAGCTCTCTAAGAATATTATAATAACTTTTTAGTAAGCTACTTTAAAGTAAGATATACTTTAAAAAAGCTATAAAGATACTACTTTTAAAAGAGTATATATAAGAATATAAAGTAATACTATAAGAATTACCTTATATATAAAAAGTCTACTTTTATAAAGTATAGACTTTATAGTTTACTATAGCCTCTCTTTATACTTAACTACTTTTAGAAGAAAGTAATAATAGACTTTATTATAGAACTACTACTTAGTATAGTTTTTAGTATAAAGTATAATACTATACTAGTTATTATAGATAGATTAACTAAAATAGTCTATTACGTGCTAGTATAAGCTAATTAGAATAGTACTAATCTAGTATAGGCCTAGATACGCAAAGTTATTTAACTTTATAGTATACTAAAGCGTATTATCTTAAATTAAAGCTCTTTAATAAACTCTAAGTATTAGAATTTCTTTCTTTACTACTTTAATACTAGAAGAGTTCTTACTTCTACTTTTTATTCTTAGACTAATAGCTAAACTAAAAGATAAAACTAAACCTTAGAGTAGTACTTTTACTACTATTACTTTCTAGAATAGAATAATTAAACGCGCTAGATATCTATTAGAAAGTTTATATATAATAATAGTATTTACTTTACTACTAGAATTACTTTCTTCTAGATCTACTATAAAAGGTACTCTTATAGAGTAGATTAGCTTAATTTAGCTTTTAGTAAGAAAGAAAGCTCTATAAAAGCTAGTCTTACTAAATAAGTAATTAAACTATAGTAAGAGTACTATAGAAAGATTAAAGTAGTAAATACTTACTAGAAAAAGTACGCTAATAAGTACTACGCGCTAATACTCTTTAAAGTAGAAAACTAAGTTCTAGTCTCTAACTAATATATTAAAAGTACTTACTTAAAAAAAAAGCTAGATTAGAAGTTTCTTAGACTTAGAAAAATTATAAACTAGATTAGCCTTTTAGCTTTTTAGATTAACCTTCTAAAACTTAATAGTATTTATTTAGTATTTTATATATTACTTTTAGAGCTTTTTAATCTAAAAAGTACTATTTTATACTTTAAAGCGCCTAAATAGAATACTTTAAGAAAATTTAGTAATAATATATATAAAGTAAAACGTATTATTAAAAGATAGTATAATAAAAATAACTAATAAAAGTATCTAATTAAATAGGTTAAGTACTTAGAAAAAGAAAACTTATAGAAACTAAGTCTAAATATCTTAGCTAATACGCTATAGAAGTTTTAAAATAAAAAAGATATTTAGTAGTATAGAAAGTTTTTAAAAGTATAGCTTATAAAGTAATACTATAAATAGCTTTATAAAGAGAGAAAATAAGTTATATTAAGCTATAATAGGCTATTCTAGTATAAACTAAAGTATATCTTTACTTTTTTTCTCTATATAGAGTTTTTTAAAGTATTTAATAGTACCTTAGACTAGAATAGCTTATAACTATCTAACTCTAACTTACTTTTTAGCGTAAGAATTAATAGTTTTTTAGGCCTTATAATTAGTACTAAAGAATTTAAATATTATACTTTAGGTAAATTTATATAGATAAATAACTTTAATTATAAATATAAATTTTTTTATATTTATAAGAATAGATCTACTTATAAATATTAATCTAGACTAAACTAAGCTATAATAGCCTATATAGAGCTAAAAGAGACTAGTTTTAGTTAATACCTTTTAACTCTAGTTAATTCTACGTAAACTCTATTAAACTCTATCTAAATATACTAGAAAAGCTTATACTACTTTAGAATAAGCTAAAATAGGCTATAAAGAACTATTAGAGATTAGTTAAGAGTAACTTAGATAACACTAGCTCTAAAATACTTAATCTTATCTTTCTTAGTCTTAATTTACTTCTTAAGCTAGCTCTTCTTAGTAGTAGCTTTATTACTTTTAGGCTAAAAAGTAAGCTCTACTTAAAGGTCTTAAATAGCGTTTTATAAAGTATTAATATTAGAAATAATAGTTTACTTAGTAGGCTTTAAGGCTAGATACTATAAAAAAAGTTAGTATAGACTAAAATAGGCTAGAAAAAGCTAAAAGAAAGTAAAAAGAAGTAAAGTAGCTACTAGTAACTTATAAAGAGCTAATTTAGGTTATAAAAGCCTAGAAGAGAGTATTTTAGAACTTACTAATTACTTAAATAGTAATCTAGTATTAAGCGTACTAGTAATTTTAGTAGCCTACTTCTTAAACGCGTAAGTAGTACTATTAGTAAAGCTAGTAACTATAGCTTTAGCTTTTATCTTATTATTAAAATACACGCTAAACTAAGTAGTAATATAGCTATAAAGTGCGCTAGAATAAAATTATAAGTACTTCTAATTAGAGAAGTAGTTACTACTAAAGTTAGTTAAAAAAGTTTAGAATAGACTATTATAGACTAATCTAGCTCTTTTAGATTCTATAAAGACTCTACTAACTCTAGAGAGAATAGAAAAGTTTATAAAATACTAGATTAGGCTAAAATAAGCTAATATAGATTAAAACTTACTTAATAATATTATTATAAACCTTTTTATACTCTTCTACTAAGTCTATTTTTAGATAGTGTAAGTTACTACACTTAAAGTCTTCTATAGCTAGTAAAGTAGGTATTAAGATATTATTAGAGGCTTAAGAATATAGAATAATAGGTCTCTTACTAATAAGCTTCTAGTTAGCTAATAATTAGTAGATAATCTTAAATATAGCTTCTAAGTTAATAAGATTCTCTAGAGACTATATTAGTTAGTATTAGCGTAAAAGAGCCTAAAATAGGCTAAAATAGACTAAAACTATTTATTCTAAAGCTATTTACTACCTATTAGCTTTATAGAGGTAAATAAAGAGTAATAGTAGCTAAAAGAGAGTAAAATAAGTACTTATAGTAAAGCACTACTTATTTATAGCCTAATACTAGCTATATAAAATAGTTTAAGTAATAGAATCTCTAGATAGTACGCTAGTAACCTTTCTAATTATACTAGTAAAGATAGCGCGCTCTTTCTTATTAGTAAGAACTAGAAAAGTATAGCTATAGTAGTTAAATATATAAAGCTTATTAAGCTTCTATAACTATAAGTAACTAATATATAGTATATAACTAATTTTAAGAAGCTTAGGTATATAGAAGTAGCTTATAGTAATCTAATTATTACTAACTATAGTTAAGTTAAAGTAAAAAGAGCTATTAAGACTTAGAATAAAGTAATATAAAGTATAATAGATAAATATAAATAGAAAGAAAGTAAATTAGTATAAAGTGCGTATTAATAGTTTTAGTTAGAGTACTAAAGGCTAAGTAGTAGTAATTTAGTATAATTTATGCTAGAAACCTCTAATTTAGACTAAACTACTTTATTATACTTTAAAATAAGCTATAATAAGTTACTTTAAACCTTTTTAGAATTCTAGAAATAATAAGTAAAAAAAGCTAATACTTACTATTATAAAGTAATTAAGAGATAGAGAATAAAAAAAAGAAATCTAACTAGCTAGAAATAGCCTAGGCGTATAGCTCTACGCTAGCGCTACTAGTGTAGAAAAATACGTTTATATATAATTTTATAATCTTCTAGATTACTAGATTTTTCTACTAAGATTTCTATTTTCTATAGACGCATTTTACTTATAAATACCTAGTATAGGCTATTATAGACTAGAATAGTCTATTTTAGACCTTACTTACTTTTTTTTACTTATTACGTATACTTAGAGTTAGATTAAGAGTAATCTACTTTAAGAGAGAGAATAATATTAGACTTTAGCCTATAAGAGCCTAGGCTAACTTAGCTATAAATATAAATACCTTAAAATTACTATTATAGCTTAGTAGCGATTTATCTCTAGTTTTTTTAGAATAATATACCTAATTATAGTCTAATATTATATATCTAGTATTTAACTAACTCTATTATTTAATATTTACTAAGCTAAACGTTCTAGATTATAAAAATATAAAAGATAGTATACTTAATATATAAGAATAGAAATAGTAGTAATAGTAGTAATATAATCTTATAGGTCTATATAATAATTATCTCTTTTCTAAACTTTCTAAGAGTAGAGCTATTAGTTTAGAGAAAATTAAAGCTTATTACCTAAATAGTAAATAAAATAAGTATTAGATAGTATATACTAGTAACTAGATAGAAAGCTTTTAAACTTAGTTACTTCTCTTTTAAGCTAGGTTTTACGCTCTTTATCTATATTATCTAATCTACTTACTATACTCTCTACTACTACCTACTCTTACCTATTATACTACTTAACTTAACTTAGAGATTACTTACTACTTTCTATACGTTACTATATATCTACTATTTAACCTAAGACAGCGCTAAGCCTAGTTACTACTTCTAACGCTAGCTTTACTCTTACTACTCTACTTAACTTAACTTTTAGCTATTTTATAAAAGAAAAACTACTTTATTCTACTTAAACTATAGAATAGAATATTACTATATAAGTCTATATAGGTTATACTATTAACGTAGCCTTTCTAGAAGACTTTTTAAGTTAATATTTAGATTTAGAGCTAGTTTAAAACTATTAAGTATAAATAAAGTATTAATATTTAAGACGTTATATATTAGAACTTAAATCTAACTCTACTATAATTTTATATAATATATACTTTTAGTAGAAGAAGATATATAATTATAAATTTAATATAAAAAGTTATCTCTAACGTTATTAGTAAACACTACTTAGTAGAATAGACTTTAAGATTTATCTTTTTATATTAATAACACTATTTAATAAACTTTTTAAAACTTTTTAGAAACTAAAGCTTATAATAAGAAATATTAAGAAAGTTCTTACTAGTAAGACTACTAGATCTAAAGAGTTATTTAAGGCTCTATAGAATCTCTCTAAAAAAGAAGCTAAGTATCTACTAGATAGTATAGATAAGAATATAACTAACTCTAAAATATAGTAATAAGCTTTTAAGAACTAAGCTAGTATAGTCTACTATATAGTATATTAAGAAAATAGAGATATAAAATATAGTATATAACTTATTTATAAGTACGTTATCTAAGTTATATAGATTCTAGTAGTTTTTATTAACTAAGTTATTTATAATAAAGAACTACTCTACTAGGTTACGTAGATTCTAGGTAATAGACTAGATAGAAAATATAAGTATAATAATTATATAGTAGAGTTAATCTATCTTAGTAAATTAGTCTTCTTATATGTCTTACTAGTAAGTATAATATTAAGAAAAGTATAGAACTAAAGTATATTTATAACACGCGCTATTATATATAGACTATATAGCTAGGTTTCTACTATTAAGTAAGTATAGATAAATACGTCTTTTATCTCTACTAATTATATAAGTTTACTAGTAATTACACTTAACTTTTATAGATATAAGTCTAGAGCTAAGTAGTAAATTCTAAAGTAGTATAAGTTCTTACCTACTATAGCTTATCTATATTAGCTAGTAGATAGTACTAAAAAACTTAAACTATACTAAGAAAATAGATTCTAAGAGACTAAACTAGATAGATTCTATATATCTACTTATAGTATTCTTAGCTTTCTATAAGTAAACCTTTACTACTAAATATTAGAAAAGATATATAAGACTTAGAGTAAGATTATAAATAATTACTATAATAATTATATTACCTCTTAATTAGAGTTAATAAGAAAGAAAGAAAAAGAGAAACTAGAAGTAATAAAGAAGCTAGTAATAAAAGTAAGAAAGTAAATTATAAAGTAGAACTTATCTAGAAATAGAAGTAAAAATAAAACTAAACTAAAAAACTTTACTTAAGTCTAGTAGTCTTCTTCTAAGTATAAAATAAGTATACTATTTACACTAAGTTCTAAGCGTATAAGAACTAGTAAATAGAATAATAAGTCTATAAGATAGAAATAATTAATCTAGAGATAGAGATAAAAGTACTACTTTTATAACTACTCTATTTATACTAGTCTAGACTAATATTAAATCTAGGTATATAGACTATATTATAGGCTAAAAGTTTTAAAAAGCTAATTCTTTACCTTACTATAGTTTTAAATATATTCTACTTTACTTATAGTTAATATCTAAGTAAGCTATCTAAGAATAATAGAGCTAGAATACTTTAATCTAGAGTTATAGCTAAGCGTAATAGTAACTAGCGCTAATGTTTATATATATATATTAGCTTTTCTAGTAATATATATTATAAATACTAGCTATTATATAGTTCTTATATACTCTTCTATATATAGTTTTATCTCTTCTTAATAAGTATATTATAAAATAATTTTAGTGCGTTATAAATCTCTTTTATACTATTTTCTAAGTTTTCTTTATTTATCTTTTCTTTAAGTATAGAGATAATTAGATTAAGTAGCTAATACTAGATTATATAAAATATAAAAGAAAACTTATTAATTAGCTATTAAAAAGATATAGCTAGTATAAAATCTAATTACTATTAGCACTAGACTATATATATAGTATTTAAGCTTTACTACTAGGCTTTCTAGTATTTAGAATATATTTAGAAACTTTTAAAGTATACTTATAGAGCTTCTTAGAAAGTACTAATAATATATTTTTTAATTTATTTAATTATAGAATTTATATAACCTAGAGCTAGCTCTTTCTAAACTACTTAATTATATCTAGTCTATAATTATAAGCTAATAGCGCTACACTATTATAAGTTTAGAAAAAATATACTTATTTAACTTATTCTATATATAGCGCCTACTCTTTCTTTCTCTAAAAGTAGTTTTATATATAGAAAATCTATAGTGTAAGTTTACTAGAGTTATTCTTTATAGTAAGCTTTTTATTAAGTATATATTTTAGGTCTAAAATAGAAACTACTAACTTTATCTATATCTTCTTAGTAAAACGTAGCTACTATCTAGTAGTTATAGTATATCTACTTTAAAATAATAGTGTCTTATATAGTATACTTTTCTAGAACTAGCTATAGTTTCTAAAGCTATAATCTCTTATTATCTATTATACTAAGTATTTAAAATCTTTTTATATTATCTAAGTTAAATCTATATATAAAAGCTACTATAAGAAGCCTAAGTAATTTAAAAAGTAGAGTAGTAAAAGTTAGAAAATTAGAGAAATTATCTTAGAGTCTACACTATACTCTACTTTAAATCTACTAGACTTATTTAGGCTATTTCTTTATATTACGTACGTATAGTATATCTAAACTCTATATTTATAACCTTAGAAGTATAGATTCTTACCTTAAAAATAGTACTATATAACTAAATATAATAGAAGTTATAGCTAAGTAGCTCTATTACTTACAAAGAGAATTTTACGTATAAGCTAAATAATAAAGTCTTTTATAAATTATAGAGCTTTAAAACTATCTAAATAAGTATACTATAAGAGTTTTACAAAAGATTAGATAATAGATATATATAGAATAATAAAGTTATTATAGTAAGAAGCTCTTATAGAGCTTAGTAGAAATATATACATAGTAAAGGCGTTAGGCTAATATTAGCCTAATAAAGCGTAAGGCCTAGAACTATTATATATTTTCCCTCTAAAGCGCTTAAAGTTCTAACTAAGTAGTAATAGTAAGTATATAGAAATAGAGGTCTCTCTTAATAAGAAGGCCTAAAGAGATTAAAAGTTACTTCTATTCTAACGCGCTAGTAGTAATGTTAACGTTAATATCTAGTATATCTAGTAATCTAGTAGCTTACTAGAGTACTATAAAGAACGCTATACTAGCTAAGACTAATAAGTAGTAAGTAAAGTAGTTTATAGTATAAACTATCTTATAACTACTAATAGCTATAGAGGTTAAAGTTAGGTAGAGACGTATATTATAATTAGCCTAGTAGGCTATAGAAGTATTGCAGCTAGATAAGTCTTTAAATAACTAGCTAGTTCTTTCTAAGTATATAAAGTCTAGTAGCTAGAGTAGAGTAATAGTAAGCTCTCTATTATTATTATAGTTATAGAATATATTATATAGTCTAGGCTTACTTAGGTTATAAGTATAGAAGTTTTATACTAATTTCTTAGATCTACGCATATTAAAATATAGTTACTAAGAGTTAGATTAATTATTACCTACTTATATAACTTTATATTAGAGTAGACTATAGTTACTAGTGTAGAGGTTAACTATATTATAACGTACGTAGAAATTAATAATCTAGAATATAACATACTTAGTAACGCTGTTATTAGCAAGATAGACCTCTAGTAGAGTAGTATCTCTAGGTTATAGTTATCTAGAAAGAGCGTTATTATTATAGAGCTAAAGAAGCTATAGATAGAACGCTAGAAATATAGCTTTAAGTAAGGTAGAGAGATTTAGTTTATAAGCTATATTATTAATAACTTAAGTAATTTAATATAGTTCTATATTCTTATAGTTAAGTAATTTAACTAGCTATTCTATATAGATATAGTAGGCGTTTAGTATTACTTACTTACCTAGCGCAAAGCGTAGAGCTAGCAACTAATTTATATCTATAAATACCTTTATCTTCTTCTATACCTATAGTATCTATTATTATAGAAAAGTACGCGTAGTATTAATATAGTTAGCAAGAGCGTTAGCGTTACATTATTATTAGGTAATAGAAGAATTTATATAATTAAGAGAGCGTAACTAGTATATAGACTCTAGTTCTAATTAGAGCTAGCGTCTCTTTATAGTAAGAAATAGAGATAAGCCTATAGTAGCGCTTATAGCTAAATTAGCTTTAAATTTAGCTAGAGGTAGAAGCTACGCCTAGTTATCTTATAGGTAGTTAATATAGGCGCGTAAGTACTACTTTAAGTTAGTATTAGCGTTTTTAGTCTAACTATTAGTCTCTAGATAATATACTATAGATAGCTTTAGCTAGATACTAACATAATTATAGAGTTAAAACTAGAAGTAGAATATAAACTAACGTCTATAGTCTAATATAATAGTGCGTAGGTATTTTTCTTCTTTCTAGATATATTCTATAAACTTATCTACTACTATAGAGACCTTTATATTCTTTATAGTAATAAACTTCTTTATTTTAAATAGGTAGTTAACTACTACTATAATATATTAATAGGTATAGCTGCACTAGCGCAAGACAGGTAATAGTATAATAAAGTTAATAGAGATATTATTCTAGTAGTATATAGAAATAGGTAATAGGTAAAGTAGTTTGTATTTAGTAGTCTAATTAACTTTAGACTATTAGTATATTAGATAGTTATTTATAAACTAAGTAATAGAGTTAGTTATATCTTACTAGTAATACTACTAACTAACTTATTAGTAGGTAGTAGTACAGCTTTTATAGCTACTAGGTAGGCTATTATAGAAGTGCTATATAATTCTTATACGTAGGCGCTTACTAAAAAGCGTAACTAGCCTTCTATTACTAATAAATAGTTTACTATTATTACTAACCTCTAGATTAGTAAGCTCTATTTATATACTCTTAGTAATAAGGTAGTAAAAGATATATTAGTTATTAGTAGCAAGAGTAGCCTTAACGTCTTATAACCTAAAGTTACTAAAATATAGTTTATAGATAACTTTGTTTAGAGAGTGTATATTAGTATTAGTAATATTATTATAGAGGTCTAGTGTCTCTTTAAGAGAAAACCTAGTAAGGCTAATAAAGCTTATAGTAGCTAGTACTAATGCGCTCTTACCTATCTTCTAGATAAGAGTAAGTATAGAGCTAAGGTTATAGTTATTATTACTTAGATAGAGCCTAGTAAGTTAAATAGTAGTATAGCTACTACTCTAGGTAGAATAGTAGTCTATAGTTTATTATTTCTTGCCTAGAATTATCTAGTGTTAGTGCTAGACTTAGTTATTAGTAACCTTATTAGGTAGGTTACTAGTCTAATAGGTAAGACTATCTAGTTTAGTTTCTTACTTACTAGGTTAGTAAGTAATATAGAAGTTAAACTCTTCTATAAACTTAGCCTAGTAAGCTTATCTATAGTTAAGATTATACTTTATATAAAAGTATTTAAAGCTATAGTAATCTATAAAGACGTTAACGTGCTTAGAAACGCTAGTAAGCTTAGGTTACTATTCTTTAAACGTGTAAATAATAGCTAAAAGCTTTTTATTATAAATCTTATAGTTATACTCTATAAGTATTATCTTCTTAGATAAGTAGGTAATAGGTCTTACTAAACTATTAGTCTATACTTATAAGAGTACTGCTATATAGACGTAGTTAGACGCGTCTATCTTAATAATATATTTAAGATTAAAGTTAAAGTGTATAAGAATAATATTACTATAGAAAGCTTTCTTAAGAGTAATAAAAGACTTCTTAGCTTTTTTAGTTATAGTAAAAGACTTTAGGTTTCTATAAGTAAGATAGATTAGAGCTTTAGTAATATCTAAGAACTTATATATAAAGCGTTTATAAAAGTTTATAAAGCTAAGAAAGGCTTATATATTCTTAAGTAACTATAAGAGCTTCTAGTTCTAGATAGTAGTAACTTTCTCTAGGTCTATCTTAATACTATCTCTAGTAATAATAAAGTCTAGAAACTTAACTTCTATCTTTATAAACTTTAACTTAAGAATATTTATAGAGAGCCTAGCGTTAGCTAGGTAGCTAACTACTTAAATAAGATAATTCTTATATTACTCTAGCGTCTTACTAAAAATAATAATATTATCTAGGTATACTATATAGAATTTATTAAGAAACTTGTGTAATATATTATTAATATAGGCCTAGAAGGTGTCTAGGCTATTATACATACTAAAAAGTATTATAGTATATTAATATAATCTATATAGCGTTATAAACGCTAATAGATATTTATAGATATTCTAGATATAGATTTTATTAAACGCTGTAATAATGTTAACCTTAGAGAAGTGTTATAACTTTGCTAGCTTTGCTAATATATTGCGTATAAGTAGAGAAGCGTTCTAGTTCTTAATAGTGTAGGCGTTAAGCCTGTAATAGTTAACGTAAATATAAATACTACTACTAGACTTATATATAACTAATAAGAGCGCAGCTTATATAGATATAGAACATTTAATATATCTTTTCTTTATTATATTATCTACGTAGAGCTTTACTACTTAAGCTTTATTACGTAATATAGATTGCAAGCGCTGTAATAATAGCCTAGGTAGCTAGCCTAACTTATTAGGCTTAATCTCTATCTTATAGTTAAGCTTACCTTAATAAAGTAGTATCTTATCTACTTTCTTTAGGTTAAAGCTATAATAGAGAGAATATAGAACTTTAGAGAGCTACTTAATAATATTATCTTTAGATATATATAGTCTCTCTATCTTATTCTAGAACTTATTATAGTCTTTAGAAAGTACTTTTACTTCTATAGTATGTAGGTGTATTATATTCCTCTATTTATTATCTATTAGCTTAGCTAGATAGTAGACCTTTTTATATAATATAAGGCTAATATCTTAGTTCTAATAGATAGTAGTAGCTGTAGTGTAACTTAAGATAAAGGTAATATCTATAGAAGAAGGTACTTTTAGGTAGCGTGCTACCTTTTAGTAGAGGTCTAGTATAATAGATAGTAGAGCCTTTTAGTAGCAGCTGCTTTAAGTATAAACTAGTCTATAGTTATAAATATAGCTACTAAAGTAGTGCTTAGAGCTTAGTGTTATAGATATATCTTTCTAGTTAATAATAGGCTTATAAGTTTAGAACTAGAGAGTACCTAGAATTATGTGCACTTTAGATAGCTTTATAATATACGTAAGTATATCTTTAGAGTAGTTACTAAACTAAATAGTTACTTATACTATATAGGTAACTCTAGCTACTTTAGAGCTATTAGTAAGCTCTAGCGTTGCTAGTTAAAAGAGAGGTATAGTTTTATATTTATGTGCGTAGGTATAAGAAGAATTAATAAAAAGAGAAGTATAACTAGTATTATCTATAATTTTAGCGTGTTATAGAGAGAAAAAGTAGTTTAATAATAATATAATTTCTTTAAAGACTAACTACTAGCCTATAAGAGAATAATATATATTACTATATATAGTAGTAGTAGTAATAGTTAAGATAGTAATGCGTAACCTAGCTAGACTCTATTTAAGAGTCTTAACCTAATTAGTAATTACTTAAAGAGTAGAATTAGAATTATTATTATTAGTTTTACTAACTTCTACTAAAGAAGATAGAGCTGTAGTTAAGTTAGAAGAATAGTTAGAACTAGTATTCTTATTATTAGAGTCTGTAACTAATAGTACTAGTAGTTAGATAGAGGTATTAGGTACTAGTGTAGGTACTAATATAAGTGTAGGCTTCTTATACTAGAGAGGTCTCTAGAGGTAACTATTACTAGAGACTAAGCGTTTTCTAAAGACGTAGTCTTAAATAAAGTATTAATACCTAGAGTAGTACTTTTATTTTAAGAATAGATAGGTTTACTAATAGAAACTTTACTATTAGTAAGAGCCTTTTCTAATACGTCTTAGACCTTATAGTAGATATTAAAGAGTAGTGTAGGCTAGCTTAAGTAATAACTACTCTATAACTTATAGCTATAGTTCTTCTTTAAGTAATTAAAGTAATAGTTTATATACTTAAGAACTTTAATCTAGATATTAGAGCGTTCTTAGAGACCTAAGCTAGACACGCCTTTACTAGTAGTAGTAGTAGTAGTAGTCTTACTCTATCTACTACTATTATTACTACCTTTACCTTCTTAGGTATTACTATTATTACTATTATAAGTGTTAGAGAAGTAGAGGTTAGCTTATTTAAGAAGATAGAGGGTTTAGTAGAACTCTATAAAGATAAGTTACCTATTAATAATCTTTATAGTAGTTATATTATACTACTAGACTAGTAGATAGTTATACATAAACTAGATCTTAACTAAGTCTTTCTAGCGTAGTGCTGCAACACTAATATTATAGTAGGTAATATATTTGCTTATAGTCTTGCTAGTCTTTATATAGAACTTACTACTTTTATACTACTATAGAGTAGTAATATTACTATTAAGAGTTTAATATATAGAGTTAAGAATAGTCTAGATCTTATTAGAGTGCATAAACTTAGCGCTAGTAATAATAAAACTCTATTAGATATATCTAAAGGTAGTACTCTTAGTCTTCTAATAAAGGTAGTTTACTTTCTTAGCTTCTAAAGTAAACTTATACTTATAATAGTTAAACTAGTTAATAATATCTATCTTCTATTTAATATAGTTAGCTTTAGTAGTACTTTTACTTAAGAATACCTTAGGCTTAGACTTCTTAGAGTAAGGTACGCAATAGTTATAGCTATTATTATTAGCTTCTATTTCTAAAGTAGATAACACGCTGTAATAGTAGTAGCTCTAATAATTCTTACTATAAGTATAGTAAGAGGTATAATTAAACTCTTCTTTATTAAAGAAGTTAGAAGTATTTAGTAGAGTAAGCTCTGTATAAGAGTAATAAGAAGCCTTCTTTAACGCGTTCTTAGCTTACTTAAGGTAAGACTAAAGGTCTAGAATACTAGAGGTACTAGATTATAGCTTTTACTTAGTAGCAACGTAGACTACGTACTTATTATAGTAATAACTCTTATAGATAGTTTTACTTACTATAAGCTTATAAAAGTTCTTCTTTACTTATTAGAGCTGCTAGTTATTAATATGTATAGCGCTCTTTATATTCTAGAGCTACTCTTCTAACTCTATAACGCGCTAGTTTAAGTTAGTAAGCTAGTCTTAGAGATAGGTAGCCTACTTAATAGAGTTATTAAGGTTACTTTTAAAGCCCTTATTATTATTCTTAAAGTCTTTAGTCTAGTTAAGTAGAGTCTTTACGCGCTTAGACTATTTAAGGTAGTTATTATTAAGATAGTTAAAGTAATTACACTTATTACTAATGTCTTTCTATATAGAGCGTAGCTGCGCTATAATATTAGTAATAACTAATAGTAGTTTAAGGTTAGCGCCTATACGCTCTAAGTTATCTAACTTAAGAACTTTATTTTAATAAGTTAGCTTACTATCTATATTAGTCTTCTAGATCTTAAATATAGTAATATTATTCTTCTAAGAAATAATGTAGAACTTAGATAGTTAATACTTAAAGTATAGATACTTAAAGAGAGTAGCTATAGTAGTAGGCAAGTTATTTTATAATAAGTATACGCTAATAAGAGGTAAACTATTAGGTAAAGTATAACTCTACTATTATAGGCTCTACTAGGCGCCTTTTAGCTCTAAGTTATTAGTAATAAAGGCTAGACGTAAGGCGTAACGCTATTTACTTATAGAGAGGTAGTAGATAGCGTTCTACTAGGCCTTCTAGACGTTAGTAGAATTTTTAAGGTTGCTAAAGGTAATAGACTTCTTATAGAGATATATAGTAATAGTAGTAGAAAGCTTACTCTTGCTTTTAGAGGTAGAGAGGTTATTAGGTACCTTAATAAACTAAGAACTATTACTACTATAGCTATTATTACTATAAGAGATAAAGTAGCTAGAGACTTATATATTATAATTAGAGTTAGTGTAGAGGTTCTAAGTACTCTATAATTATAGAAGGCTGCTACTAGAGGTGTAAAGAGCTAAAGGTAATAGTAACTAAGAATAGGCTTACTACTATAAAAGACTTAGTAGATAAAATAGCTATAATAGCTATAATAAGGTAGTTGCTTAAGAGAACTATCTACTAAGAGTCTAGAATAACTAATCTAAGGCCTATAACTTCTAAGTAGACTTAGCTAAACTATTTTTAGTATAGTTTATAGTAATAGTAGTGTTACGCTAGTAATAAAGTACTAGTACTATAGTATATAGGTTAGTAGTTATACTTAGCGCTGTAATAGGTTTAGAAGTCTTAGAAGTATTATATTAGTAGGTAATCTCTATAATATTCTCTATAGAGATATTAAAATATAAAGAACTAGAACGCTTAATAGAGTCTATAGTATTACTAGAGCTTACTCTTATAAGTTACGCTAGTAGGTAAGTATTTAGAATTAACTATAATAACGTGTAAGAGTCTTACAAAAGATTAGATAATAGATATATATAGAATAACAAAGTTATTATAGTAAGAAGCTCTTATAGAGCTTAGTAGAAATATATATATAGTAGAGGCGTTAGGCTAATATTAGCCTAATAGAGCGCAAGGCCTAGAACTATTATATATACTTTTATTTATTACTTTTTTATAATTAGTATCTAAGTAGTGTATTACTATAAGTATAGAATAAGTAGTAATACTTCTAGCTTTAGAAACCTGCGCTATATCTTTAGATATAAAAGTAGAATATAAAAGTTAGTAATCTATTACCTTTTACTTCTAGTACTTTTAACTTATAAACTATAAGCTTTTATACTACTTATAATATAAGTAGTAGTACTTAAGTAGTTTATATATTTTAAACTTACTATATTTTATATATATATAGAACTTATAAGCTAAATATTTATAAACTAAGTATTACTTCTTAATTAGAATATATAGTATAGGCGTATAGTAGATTTCTATATAGTAGTTATATACTATAACTTAGTCTTATAATAGCTATACTACTACTACTATATCTATACTATATATATTCTACTCTATATTAGAAAGCTATAGTGTATTATATCTATTAGAGATATAAGCTTTATTATATTTATCTTATTAATTACACTAATTAGATTATTTATAAAATAAGTATTTCTTCTAGATATACACTATCTTATTTAATATATATAGTCTATAAGACTTTTCTATATTATATTCTTTTAGATTATTAAAATAGTAATTATAAACTAGAAAGCGCTTTAGAAATAGTATTCTTCTAGAAAGACTATACTACTACTAGCTCTATAGTAGCTAGTAAAGTTTAGTATTATAGTTTATAAATATTAAAAGGTTCTATAAATATAGCTATATATTACTACTACGTAAAGAAAAGAATCTAATAGGTAAAGTATAGGTCTCTTCTTAGGCTAGTAAGAGATTTCTAGATCTATTTATCTTCTTATATATCTAAATCTTACTATTATTAAGATTTTCTACGCTAGAGCTATACGTAATATAAGATTCTACTAGAAGAGGTATATATATATATAGAGTATTTATGTCTATAATCTATATATTACCTCTTCTAATAATAATAGAGATTATAATATAAGCTTAATAGATAAATATAGAAGACTAGATAGTAATAAAAAGATATAAGAAGTAGATATCTTATAGAATATAGCTTATTACTAATAACTATAATTTAATATATAAATTAATATAATAAGCGTAAGAGCTAAACTAAGAATATAGAAATTATCTAGTTTCTATAAAGATAGTATACTTAAGTTAGAACTAATTATAAGTAACTATAAAGATAACTATAGTACTCTATAAGTAACTAATAGATATTATAATAAATCTATTCTCTAGGTACGCGTAAGACTATATATTTAGATACTAATAAAATTAACTATATAAATAATCTATAGTGCTTTTATTTTATTAATTATACTAGATTTTCTTTACCTTATATTTATTAGCGCTTAAGGTATTAGTCTACTATATTTTAAGTATCTTTTATACGCTAGCGCTATACACTATTATATAGTTTAAAAGGCTATTCTAATTATTTATATAAATATATACGTCTATTAGACACGTAGCGTATATCTCTAGTATAATTTTTTCTTCTTTATATAGTTCTTGTGTATACTAGATATACTTATTCTTATTACTAGATTAAGAGAATAGAAATAATACTTTATCTCTAACTAAGTATAGTATAAGAAAATACTAGTTTAGCGAATCTTAAAACTAGTTAACTAACTATTTTTCTAATAAAATAGCTTTATACTTAATAAAATACTATTTATAGCTATTTTTAACTAGAACTATATCTATAATAAATAGGCTTATAAAGTTATAAAGAAGTTATAGACTAGAGAAACTAGTAAGATAGTTATAAAACGTAGTAATACTTTTAAGCGTAGTGTTCTATTAGATATAACTATAATATAGTATATCTAGATTATTATTAGACTTTAGAATATACTATCTATAGAATATTATATTATTAAATAGATTTTAATACTAAATAGTTTTCTTCTACGTAGCTTCTACTAATAAAGTAAGCGTATAAGAGATATTCTTAGCCTAAATATAATATAGGCTAAGATAGCTAATATTTAAAGCTATCTACTAAAACTACTAGAGAATAATATAGATACTTATTAGGTCTTCTAGTAATACTTAGACTATAAAAAGAATATATAATTATCTAAACTTTATATATTTCTTCTCTTATAAATAGCTTTTAATATTAAATAGTAGTAACTATATATCTTTTTAGTAAATATAGTTTATAGTAGTTATAAGTTTAGTAGTTAGATTTTTAGTAAGAAAGAAGCTCTTTATCTCTTTAAAATAAAGAAGAAAAGCACTATTAGCTAGTATACTTTTATTATCTAAGTATTAACTATTAAATTAACTAACTATAAAGTATAAAAAAGCTAACTTACTTTAAATTACTAAGAGCGTAGATAGATCTAAATAGGTATAATATAGTATATTAAATATATTAGACTTAGTAATAAATATAAGTACTCTACGTATCTATTTTTCTACGTTTTTAGCCTTTTTTCTTTTTATATTATATTTTAGTAGTATTATTATATAAACTTATATACTTAGGTAGTAGATAGGCTAAGTTTAGTAGAAGTCTAAACTATAAAGTAGTAAATTAGTCTACGTAGATAAATATAGACTTTAGTAGATAGTATAATACTAAAAGCTAAGCTCTAGAGTAAAGTGTAAGTAAGAAGATAGAGTTTTATATAAAGAAAAGAGAATTATTAGATATATTACGTTAGTCTATACGTTTCTAGCTTTCTTTTAATTAGCTAGCTTATATTTAAGTATCTTCTATCTCTTTAGGTTATCTTACGCTATTATATATATATTTTTACTTATACCTACTAAGCCTAATATTACTATTATACCTACTAGCTAGTAGCTTTATTTAGTAGCTTTCTAGACTATAATTATAATAGTGTATACTACTAGATTTTCTGCGCTATGCGTAAGGCTAAGACTAGTTAAGTAGTCTATAATATACGTAAACGCGCTATAGTAAGATAAAGCTAGTAAGAATATCTCTAAAGTTACTACTTTATTATCTAAGCGCTTAGCTTTATATACTATTATTACTAGGTTCTTAAAGATAATAAGCTCTAATAAGCGCTTTATTTTCTATAATCTTATTACTTACTATATATAATAAAAGTAAGAACTATAGATTACTTATACTTTCTTTTATATACTAATAGTTTAGTGTAGTTATTTTTATTCTTATCTTTATAGTTATAGTTATAATTACTATTACTATTTTTATTACTATATAGCTATTACTATATAACTACTATAGCTTTAAAAGTCTTATACTCTATATATAAATAGCTAAAATAGAGCTATCTAAGAAGAATAATAGTGTTAAAATATAGATATTAGTAGATATATACTCTTTTCTTTTACTAGTACTAGAAGCTTCTATATAAAAAGTAGTAAACGTAGATATATTTATAGAGAGGTTAGTTCTACTAGTAATTATCTAAAAGTTAATAACTTTTTATAAGTTCTTATTTAATCTATTTAATTTATTACTAATATTACTTTCTAATCTTATAGCTATATAAGAGACTTTTCTATACTAATATATTATTAATTCTAATATACCTAGCTATTATAGTTTCTATATTTTTCTATAGCGCTATCTAGTACTTTAAGATAAGTAACTAGACTAATAATATTACTTTAGCCTTCTTAAATAGACTAAATATAACTAAGAAGATAGCGTCTAATCTTATAGAATACGCTAGATAACTTACTTAATTAAAGAAGGTTAGAGTTTTTATTATAAATCTTAGTAAATAAGTAGTTTTTATAAGTACTATAACTTTATATATTATCTATAAGTTTTTTATAGCTATAGATATTATATAGATATATTTAGATCTTACGCTAGTCTATTTAAAGCTTTAGCTATTTAGACTAAAGTATAAAGCTCTACTATAGAATAAAAGGCTACGCGCTATAAGTGTAAAATATATACCTAGTGTTATATATAGTTTAATCTATTATAAATCTCTACTACTACTAGCTAGCACTAAGATAGAAGGCGCTCTAGCTATAGAGAAAGCTAACACTTCTAATTCTTTTCTAAATAATAAACGTATCTCTCTACTTAATATTAAGATACTAGATAGTTTTATTATAACTATAGTTAATAACTACGCCTATATATTAAACTAAGAATAATAAAATTCTTTTACTTCTACTTATATTATTAACTCTACTAGCTAGTTACCTTTTAGGTTATATATTATTATAAAGAAGTAATTAGAAAATTCTAATACTAGCTTCTTAGTAATAAATAAGCCTAAGAGCGTAGTGTAGCGTAGTAAGAATAGATATTAGTTTTATTATAGTATAACTAAAAGTAGTACTTTCTATTAGTGTAAGAGGTTAATAACCTTAGAGAGGTAGAAAACTATATAGTATTATGTTTCTTATTATTAAAAAGTATAGAATTAATTTAGATAGCTCTTAGTAGGTAGAGTATAAGTATAAAGAATATAAATTAAATTCTTTTATATCTATATAATCTTTACTTTAAACCTATAGTTATATATATTAATAATATTATTAATATTAATCTATATATAGCTATTACGTCTTATACTTATATAACTCTACTTTTTTTATATCTCTCTACTTAGTTTATATTACTCTATATATAGCTTACTATATTTCTATACTTTTTATTAGCTTATTATAAAGATTCTAAATATTTTATATTTACTAATAAGTAAGATAGAGTATAAGCTCTATCTTACTTAGATATCTAGTAAGACTTATACGCCTATATAATAGTAACTAGACTTTCTAACTATAGTAGTAAGTAAGTAACTATACTTTATACTTTATTAATATAGAAAAAGTATATAATAGTAGAATATTTACTTAGTAGTAACTTTAGTAGTAAGAGGCGTATAGTGTTAGTAAGAGTATCTATATAAAAGACTACTTTTATTAGATTCTTAGTATACTATTAAAGCTATATATTAAAGTATAATTACTCTATATTAATTTTATTACTAGTTAAGTCTTAGAAATTAATGCTGTTATTTTCTGCGCCTATAAGATCTACTAACGTAAGTATACTATACTATCTTCTAACTAGAATAAAGATATAGTAGACTAGATAACTTTATAAAAAACCTATATTAGAAGCTATTTTCTATATCTTATAAAGCTTTTTTTAGTATTTTATTAATACTTAGAGTATTAGTACGCTTATTACTAAGTATACTATTAATAAGGTTTTAAAGCATTATATTATACGTATATTACTACTAATTAACTAGATATCTCTACTTCTAAGCTCTATATTACTTATAGTAGTCTAGAGTCTAGTAAAGTTAATTTTAATAGTAGTAACCTATATCTTAGTAATATATATAGTGTTTAGAAAGACTTACGCTATAGATACTATAAGATAGTATTCTAAATAGAAGAAGATATATAACTTACTAGTTTCTATATAACTATCTTCTAGAATACTAACTTTTTACTTCTTAGTAACTTATTTAAAAAGGTTTATAAAAAATAGAGATATATTTATATTAGTTATTCTACTATAGAAGATAAAGAGAAACTAGTATTAATATATCTTTCTTCTACTAAGGCTCTTATAATTAATAAGTCTAGTGTTTCTTACTATAAGCCTTTATATCTTATTAAATACTTTACTAAAGACGTTCTAAGCTATATATATAACATTAATAACTTATAATATATATATAACTAGATCTTATAACTCTTACTAATAGCTTATAGTATTAGCTTTAGGCGTTAAGCTTTTAATAGTAGCTACTACTATCTTAACACGTTCTAAAGTATTAATATAGTTTAAATTAGAGCGTATATAAGAAGAAAAAGTTAAGAAGTAGAACTTATCTTACTAATAGTAGATTTCTATACTTATAATTCTATTACTTTTAAATATAAGTTTAGAGTTATAAGACGCTAGATAGAGATCTTTAGCTAAACTTTTATCTAAGAGTCTATCTATTAAATATATTATTAGTTTAGATTATATTTTATTATTAATAATTTTATTAGATTTAGATATAAAGTTAGAGTTATTAAACTCTAGGTAGAGAATCTTAGCTAGATCTTTGTTTAAGAGTTTATCTATTAAATATATTATTAATTTAGACTACGTCTTATTATTAATAATTTTATTAAATTTAGATATAAGGTTAGAGTTATTAGATGCTAGAAAAGAAATCTTAGCTAGATCTATATATATAGGTATAGTAATAGAAGATAAAATTAGACTAGAATCTATATTACTATTTAGCCTAAGATTAGTAAGAATCTATAGTAATATATTATATAGAGTTATTATAAGAGAGTTAAATTTACTATTATATATATTAGTTTATATCTATAGCTTTTACTATATATAGAACGTAGAGTAATAAGTAATTATAAATAAATAGGTGTAGTATTATATCTATATATACTAGTAGAAGTAAAAGAGAAGATAGATAAATAATAAAATAGAAAATAGCTACTCTTAATAGATTCTACGCTATAGTAAATATACTATAATAAACTAAACGCTATATAGTAGCTAATAATAAATAACCTTTATCTACGTAACTATTTCTAATAATATATAATTATAACTATTAATAATTTAGATTATAGCTTTATTAATAAGCTAAGAGATACTCTTATACGTAACTAAATAGAAAAAAGCTTTAAATATAAATACTATACTAGCGCTACTTTATAGCTAAATATATAAAAAGTTTATAAGTAGATTATTAAAGTAATTACTAATATAATTACGTATCTTATACTAGGTCTCTTATACTTAAGGTAACGTAGTACTAATATTAGTAGACTAGTTAAGTTTAATATCTATTAGCTTATTAGGCTTTATATTAGTAGATAGATAATATTTAATATTAGAAAGCTAGTTAAGTTTAATATTAATACGCTAATTAGTTTTAACGTTATTAGGCTAGTTAAGATTAATATTAGTAGACTACTTAAGTGTATACGTAGAGAACTAAAGAAAGTAATTAGAAGATATTATAGTTAGCTTTAATAATAGTATAATAATTACTAATATTATAAGTAGATAAATAGAAAAAGATCTAATATAAAAATAGAATTCTAGAAATCTATATCTTTATATAGTAAAATCTAGTAGTAAGATATTTTATTATAAAGAAAGAAATATACCTTTAACTTTTATAAGAGTATAGTTTTAGTTATATTAAAGCTATTTCTTTTAGTATATATAGTATAAGATCTATCTAGATAGATAAGCTCTAAAACCTTTTATAAAACTTTAAATACCTAAAAATATCTTATAGAATAAAGCGCTCTAAGAATAACTATAGTACTATAGTAATATACTATATACTCTAGTAAATAATATTAAAGCTATTATAATTATACTATATACTAAAGTATAATTTTAATAACTTAGCTCTACTAAGACTAAACTATAGTGTAAGTAAAAGGCGTACTCTTTTATTCTTTATAGAACAAAGTAGTAAGCTAAGATATACTAGTAGTAAAGTTATATATTAGAGTATATATTATAAAACTTATTTAGATAGCTCTAAGATCTTTTTTAAGACTCTAGACGTTTACTACTAGCTATAATATCTTTCTAAGACCTATAAATATCTAATATAACTAAGACTTAAGCTTTAATAAGCTATATATATCTATATATAATTAGAACCTAATAGTAAGATTATAGAGGCTATATATACTTTATAAGTTCTTATAAAGTTTACTATTAATTACTTTTATATACGTTAACTCTAGATTAAATATCTTTTTTACTAGCTAGTAATATAAATAACTATCTTAATAAATAGTAATTATAAGCTTACCTTAGAAGCTTACTACTTTCTTCTTTTCTCTCTTCTTTTCTCTCTTCTTTTCTCTATTATTATAATACTATTAACTATAAAGATAAAGTAGGTACTTAAAGCGTTTCTTAGTAACTATAGCGTAAGTATCTATAATATCTAAGTACCTTTATATTAGTAAGCTAACTATACTAGATAATTATAGCTCTTTATAAAATTCTATCTAAAGATCTTAATAAGACTTATAGAGGCGCTCTTAAGTAACTAGCTTACTATTATCTTTTTAAGCTTAGTAAAAGACTACTATATAAAAAAAGAAAAGTAAAAAATAATTATAGTAATAGATTAAGTAGAGGTTATAAAACTACTAAGAAGAGTAGAAAGAGCTCTTTTACTATAATACTAAACCTTTTACTACTATATTTCTATCTAGTAGTTAAAGTATATCTATAATATTATAAGATAAATATATATACTTTTTTATATACTAAGAAGCTTACTAATATAGCTAGTTATTATAGTGTAAATAGTAGTAAAGAGATATTTATTCTTTAATATAGCTATATAAAGTCTTTAGATAGCTAGATTAGAATAAGTTATATCTAGTAGCTATTTATAATACTTATATAGTATAATATTATTAAGCTTATATAACTTAATTATACTAGAACTTAAATTAGTAGACTTATATAGAAATATCTTTATAAACTAATTATATCTATATATAGTAGAAGTAAGAATATAAAAACTATTTTAATAAAAAATATAGTAAGTAAGCTAAAACTATAGTATAAACTTAGTAATAAGATTAATATCTTTATTACTTAGTTTAGTATAAAGTATCTTTTCTTTCTAAATAATAGCTTAACGTAAAACTTATAAGTATACTATCTTCTAGTAAACTTATATACTTATATAACTAGCTTAAATAATAACTATAATACTTCTAGTATTTACTATAATAAAGCTATATAGTATCTTTATAAATAGTTATACTTAAAGACACTACTTAACTAAAGTTTTATAGTATAGTAACTAGACTACTATATTTATAAGTTCTTACTTTACTTATTTAAGAACTCTACTAAAAAAAAGAGAATAGAATAAGTTAATATAATAGTAGAAGTAAGAGTATAAGTAGATAAAAAAGATATAAAAAAGAATATATAAATAACTTCTATTTTTATATACTTTAGTAAAATAACTACTTATATATCTCTCTTAATTTATTTAGAAAAATAATATGCACTTTGTACATGCGTTTTTAGTGCTAGCCAGTCGTACATCCAACCTCGCGCGGCATCCAGCGAATGTTGGTAGGAGCCGCCTAACCCAGACTATGGGGTCGCTTGTGACAAATAACTCCAAGTGGCTTCGCACTTAGATGCGATCTGAACCGAGATTCCGGGTAAGCTGCTAAGCTTGAAGAAGGAAATGGGGAAAGCTGGAGGACAATATCAACAGTCTTGGTGGGGTATTCCATTCTAACTCGCCACGATATTGGCCTGAGATGCTCCGACCCGATACCAAATGTACGATCCATCAACAAGTGAACCCTTCGCAATCTAGTCAAAGCAGCTTTGTACCAATCAAATGCTCCCCTAGTCCAAGCCTTCGCTACCCGCGTATCTATTCCAGTCGTTCATATTCATGTTCTCTGTCATAGGCGTGAGTGACGACGACGCAGCGATATTTGACGGATACATCACGACTTGTGATCTAATATGCCCTTGCTCTCCATGGAACCCTCCCAGAACGGTCGATGAAAAGCCTGGTGTGATCTCAGCAATGCTTGACATCTGTAACGGTGCTGCGCCCCGAGGAGTGAAAGGGGCGCACGGGTTCGTCTCTACAACCCGGGAGAAGCTTTCTGATATGTTGAAAGGTGTGTGCTCGGCTGAAGTGATGGGCGTGTTTAATGACCTTTGCTCCATGGCAGGCCGGTCAATGTCATCTGGTGAGGAGAAAGCCGGTCTGAGAATCGGCGGATGAGCGTTGACTGGAGGTACGGCAGGACATGAATTATGCCTTTGTGGCCATGCGGAGGATTGGGGCCTGCGCTCCTGAATCCCACTCGATACATCATTACTCCATTCGTGATGCCAAACCACGTCGTTTTGTGGGTCTCCTGATGCTGCGACTTTCTGGAATTGGGTATATGAGTGAAGCGGACGGCTACTCTCATCTCCTCGGGACGTTTGCCACCCACGATGATCTATCGTGTTCTTCAGCTGATGATCATGCAGCGTTGAAAAGTCTGCAGGCGAATTTGGAGCAGTGTAACCATGTGGCTGCATGTGATCGTCCTCAGACAGAGTCGCGTATCGTGTGGACGCTGATCGCAACGTGGTCGATCTGCGCAAGCCCTGCATGCTGTCTGTGTATCGAGCGTTGGCGACATAATCTTTGGGTGATGTTTCTTCTTTCTTGTATGTACCCCCGCGATGTAGTCCTGCGTGGTGATGTTCTTCGGTCTGGGTGGCGATATCGGGATTGTTCCAAGCCATCGGGGAAAAGACTTCGTTCGCGGCAGTTTGCTGGCTCATGTCCTCGAGTAGAAACATTCCAGTGTGACCCATCACTGTGTCAGTCACAGCCGAAGCTCGTGTTGCTTCGTTGTGCCGCGCCCCTTGCATAGCCGTATGCCTCTGTCCACGCGATTGGACGTCGGACGGCAGTGTTACTAGCCTGTGCAACTCCTGCAAGCAAAGACTGAGCTTCTCTACGGCTAACCCTGCAAGCTCGTGGACGCTGTTCTCGTACAGTTCCTTGAAGACAACGAAGGCTTGTTCTGCTTTGAATGCGCCAGTGGTAACGGTTTGGCATTCTAATGCATCCAAGAGAAGGATCATGCATCCATTGAAGGCCTGTTGTGCGATCGCCCAATCAATCAGCACAGCTGGGTCTCTGTAATAGAAGAACATGAAAGCAGAGATGAGAGCTTCTGATGAAGCAAGTACCAGCATCCTTCCGCGAGGTGCAGTCTGTGTTGAGTATGTCTCGTGTGGAAAGTCCAAGGAGGACGCGCGGTTGGCAGCTTGGAATGACAATACATTATCCTTGCCAGTTGAGGTTGTCGCAGAGGTGGCATGTTTCTCGATTTTCTGTTGGTTCAGAAGAAGGATGTAAGTATGAGCATTGGAAAAGTATACTGCAGCATGTGAGCGAATGCATACATCAGACGACGTCTTCTTTGGACCCTGGAAGGGGTAACAGCAGAAAAACCGCCCATGGTTTTGCGATTCGGGATTGCGTCCAATACTTCCAACTCAAAGTGCAGGTTTCCGATGGCAAGATCGTGCCTGTTGAGCACGAAGACCAAAATACATGCAAAAGAGTGTTGAAACTTACCAGTAGCTATGGCGCTTAAATCCGGCAGAGGCGTTTCGGGAAGCATCCACGTGTCACGAAACTGAAGCGTTTCAGGTATCGTATCTAGTAATCTTCGGAGTATATCGGTGAACTCATTGATCCTGGCGTTCGTCAAGGGGTTACTACTCATTATCTGTCTGGCCAGTATCGTGAAGTGGTTAACGAATTCGCCGAATCGTAATAAAACCGGGTCGGTCGTCAACTCAGTTGGCCAGGGATTGTCACCAATGCCGCTTATTCCCAGAGGCCTTCCAAGGGTCATAGACATGTGTTCATCCAGGTGCAGCATGTGCCACCAGATCTTCTGTCGTATTACACAGTCTTTCCCATTTGTAGGAGCAGGATTCAGGTACTTCGGGTGACGATGAAGACCAACCGAGTGAGCAAGCCGGATTGTAGTGCCGAACAACGCAAACGAATCCAACATTCTTCCGTTGTTGGTAAGATAACTCCCAATCATGAGGAGCGTCTGGATTGCGGAGAGAGATGGCTTGTGTGTAAATGAAGCCAGTCGTAAAGCTTGCATCGCCGCTGCAACTAGATCAGGAGCGTTAGCTCGAACTCCACTAGCCTCGCATACACCTACTGTAGACGTTGCCCTTCTGAGTCTCGATTTCGACGGCGTTAGCGTCCCATCGCCCTCCACTTTTGTCCCAGACTGAGTGTTGTGCGCCAAGCGCAATGAATCCGAAAAACAATGCCAAAGTAGCTGGATAGAGTTGGGAGTTCTTTCGGGCGTCGGAAAGAAAAGCCTCGATCTCCTTTTTCGTCGTCTGCACAGGCACTGGGCAGACAAGCCGCTGGAAAACTCCAAAGTACTCCATAAGCTCATCCTTTCCAGGGAGGCAGCTAATTAGCTGTGGGATACATTCATCGGGCGCAGCAACGAAGAGAGTCGGGAAGGGATACGTCGGCAGACTGCGAAACATATCTGAGGCTCGAGGTAAGGTATACGACAATGGCAAAACGCGAGCATTCGCCGAGGAGAACTTGTGATATTAGATTGGTGTTGAAGATGTGTGTGGATATACGTACATCACTGAGGACAGTAGCGAGTCCAGGCGAGCCAAAGTAGATGCTATCCTGCCACTCGGAAGTCTGGAAACGCTTCTGCTTCACAGCTCGCCGTCTCGACGAAACAGTACCTTCAGTAAGAGGTGATTCCAAAGAATCCACATGATCCAGATCATCATCTGCTGAAATCTTGTAGGCGCGCAGCCTTTCTTTAAGACGTAAATTCTCGGCGCGCAGTTTACGAAGCTCATAACTCTGTTGTATTGGGGCGTAATTACCATCTTCCGCGATGAAGTGGCAGTCGCGTGGAGAGCCACGAGCACAACATGCCGAGCATGGTTTAGTGCGATCACACTATGCTACGTCAGCTCAGTGTGCAGTCAAAGTGCACCGCGAGGATATTGTCCGCATCTCTTATATCGCAATCTGTAATGCGAATCGATGGATGTGACTGACCTTGACCTTTCGCTCTCTGCATTTTGTACATGAGAGCAGTTGGCGCGGCTGTTGAGCCTGGTGCTTCTTCCGGTTGGTCTCGGCCAAGACTGAGGCCTCGTCTTGCGCGATATGTATGTGTGCGCCAGTACTTTCAGCCATGGTAGAAAATGATCGCTCTGCTAGGTTATGTTGCGTAGTGGTCAATACTGGGCGACAAGCGATACAAAGACAGTTGGCTATTGATTGGGTACAGTAAGTGATCCCATAGATGAATACTGGATATTTGGTGGGCCGTTGGACCTCGGATAATAGAGGCTTCGGGGTACCATTATGTAGGGACGAAATGACAGACATCACCGAAGGTCAACTGCCGTGATAAGTAAACGAGAACCTGGAGCCTCATTCTTGAATTGAACGTCCGCGAGTCATTGGAAGAAAGACGAACGCTAATGATAGATATGCTGGGCTTTCACCGAATTTTGGGTTACCGAATAGGTGGTGTTGCATTGCGTTGACGCTAATCCTCATCAACGTTGAGGCGCTGTTGTACAAAAGATATCGCCAAGCGGGTTGAAGGGACCGTCGGGGCATTACAGGATGCTTGACACGGCACACAGATCTGACGCACCTTTTGACGGCCCGAGCCTCTGGGTCTCCTCAAGCGCACGCGCATGCACGACGAACCGGGTTGCTTGCCGTGTTGCTTCCTCATCTCCATAACCGAGCGGAGAACACGATCTTGACACCACGGATCTACACGAATGCTGGCTGTTCGTAGCAAATGCATTAGTGGCTTGGAATGGCTTGCAGGTGCGCGTGCTGTGACGCCTCCGTCGCTCTAGCCTCCATCGGCAAATTCCCATTGCTTCGGACGTTATTGCTGCGCACTATCTTGACCATTTCGCAGCCCACCATAGTCTTGAATGTGAGGCTGGCAATTTGGAATCGGGTGCGTGTTTGAGGGCGATCTGCAATGACGGAGGGCCCGTCCCGTGCTGTAGTACAAAAACGCCTCCTCGCGCCACCGCGGGACGCCAAGCCATTCGCCTGTCAGACATACAGTCTGCTCGGAAGGAAGTATGATGCTTATCGATAGAATCCGAGTCTCTGCACGATGAAATTGCGCCATACTTTTGACTCCATGCTCGCTCAAAGCGCATCGGTGACTCGATCAAGGAGGCGAATCGGCTTGACATAGATCAACCGCGTGAACAGGTCGACCCTATCTAGCGCTACTTCCCACTCGTCACCTTCTTTATAGTCACCGCTCAGGATAGCTTGGAGACCGTACTCAGGTATATCGCCAAGGGCGTAACGGCCTGGGCGAACGCGACGAGCCCAGAACTTGAAGGAATCGGGAAGGGCAGCCTCTTTGTATTTGAGGGCACGGTGAATCGCCTGAGCGACCCAAAATCGCGTTGAGTGACGCTTGGCTAGTGTGATGATCCGTTCCCGAGGTGATAGAGTTACAATAGATTCCTGCATTTGTCGTTGCGAGAATGGAAGAGCTTTATACATGGAAGCCTGGGTCCCATCGAACTTCCTACCGGACTGTGCCTCCCATCGCACAGCGGCTTCGATTTGCCAATGTGCAATCATATCAGAAAATCGACGAAGAGGGCTGGTGACTTTGATATAACCAGGGACTCCTATGATTTTATGTGGCAAGGGTGAAGAATGTGCAACAGCCATGCCAAGTGCTTTAATCCACCGCGCAGTGAGATCGAGTCGTACTTTTCCATGTTCTTCGTAGTGAGCTTGGACGAGCTTTTGTAGCTCTTTTGGATCCAGATCCCCGCTAGGTGGTTCGATAGTGCCTCTGTACATGACGGGGATATGCCTCTCCGTGCACCAAGCCGCCGCAGTTTGACCCGCAAGCATCATCATTTCTTCAACGATGTTCTTGGGCCCGATGGTGAGCTGCATGAAGCCTTCTGGTATCGAGTTCGTCGCCTCGATGATCGGGTCTCCTTGTATATATCGTGCCCTGTCCAGAGAGGGAGCGTTCCAACTTAAACCTCCCTGAGTGGCGCTTTCAAAAACACGGGCGTTGACGTTCGAACCACCGAATCGGACGCCACCAGCAGCCTTGCGAGCAGCCCATAGGGCTTGAGCTGCAGTATAAAGATCACGCAGTTCTTCGAGTTGACTTGGAGAAACACTCGGTGGCGGCCGCTCCGATCCACGCGGTACCTCTCCACCGACAACAATCCTTCGGGTGTTCGTAGTACTCTGATCACCCATGAGAGTAGCCAACTCGGATGGTGTGATACTGACGATATTTTGAATGAAGCCGTGCTGTATCTTTGTTTCTAGCTTACTGCCGGCTCCGTCGATGCGAGTACTAAAGGTTATAACAGGGCGGCCACGATCAAGACTAAAGTGGCCTTGACTAGCCCAAGTCGGAAGCATCGGGAAAGATCGCTCCGGTGTATAGACAGACTCGGTCATGTGCGCGGCCAGTCCAGACAGGGTGTGGGTCTTATCGAAGAATGCTGTTGGATTTGCGACGTGTACGTGGATCCAGAACTCGGAGCTTGCGTCTTTGACCCGTTCAATCGATATGCCATCATCGATCTCCTGGGCGCCGACATCGTCAATGCAATACACGGTGGTCGAACCCCAGTCGCGACGTAGGTTCGCCATTGAATCCCGGAAGTCAGGATTCCTTCTTGTCAGCTCCGCTTTAGTGTTTAGTAACTCCAGATTACGAGACAGACGGACAGTGGGCAGCATCAGCTGCTCGTCATAGATCGCTCGATTGTCGTGTGGTGAAATGACGCCAATTTCTTGTAAAAACAATAAACCAGTAGCACGTTTGATGTTGCTTAAGGTATCATCGGGAGATCCGGTATCGCCAAAGACGTCCGAACCATAGAAACCTGATGCTGAGATCAAGCTCGCACAAGCAGCATGGAGACCAGCCATACCCGTAAACTGACCGGTCAGTACCCATGCTTGTAGGAAGTTGATGATCTGCTTGTCAGCACTTGTGAACGGCTCCCCCCAAGTGATGTGCAGATTAGAGGGCCCGTTCTGTGTCGCTGGAGTCTTACTGGGTCCAAGGCCGCCGTAGGTTGGCTCACGTAACTTTCGACTCGCTGAAATGAGCCTGCCGGCCTTTGCCAGGAAATCTATGATATGAGTGGCGCCGTCAGTGCGGCTTCGCTTGGCTTCCGAAGGGCTATTGACAGAAAGAGCAAGGTATTCTCTGTATTCTCGGATCCACTCGTGAACTGTTTCTACGACCTCGACATCGGTTTTGGGTCGGATAGCAAACATGTTCGTAAGGCGATGGTTACGACCATCGGAGCGAAAGCGGAATTCGTTGTGGTTCAAGGCCTTTCGTACTGCTAGTAGCGCTGCTGGCGGTGGTACCCAGTCAGGGGAACCTCGCGCGAGCAGGAACTTCGCAATTTGTGTCAGTGTCATCATACGTGTCCTTGTCTTGTCTGCGAGTATATCATAGGCTGTGTCCAAGACTGGAGCATTCTTTCGGTAGATCTTCTCGGCTTCTTCAGTCATATTCTCAAGACTCGCTATCACAGGAGCAGCAAAGTCTCGCGGGACATGAACCTCACCCTTGGGATTAGCCGCGCCGGGATCCGTGGGCAGGAACGGAATGAGCGGTTGGAGAAGTGCTGGGTCGATGCAACCTTGGATGGCAAAGGAAACCCGACTTATGGTCGAATGCGTCCATCTGCCGTTGACGGAGAAGAACTGACTGTCGTTGTTCAGTTGCTGCACGAACACAGCAAGCACAGGTTCACGACCCGGTTGTGAAAGCTCCACCACGTCGCCAGGCTTCAAGAACAGCCCAATTGTGATCACTTCTTCGCCCTCGTCTTCCTCAGCAGCATCCCACTCGTTTTCTCTGGCGTCTTCGTCGGCCTTGAACGCGGACGACAGCTTCGACAGGCCATTTTGTATGTCTTCACGTTCGGGATGGTTCTCAAACGCCGAAAGTACTTCCTCGGTCGGCCCACCAAACTGCTGTTGCCACTGCTCGAGGTATTCGCGGATTGCAACGCCCTCAGGTCGAGGAAGAAGAGACGGTTCTGGAGGCGGTGTGGGAGTGGCGGTATGTGAGGATAGTTGCGAGCGCTAATATGTGTCAGTTTGTGAATGGCATACTGAGCGAGTCACTTACACTGCTAGCGACATGAAGCGCCCGCCTTGGTGTTTGCGAAACTTTCAAAGTAGAAAGCCCGCGTGAAAGTTGTATTTGTCGAGAGGCATTTCGCTGGTTTAGCAAGCGCCATTGACACCGCAGACATACATGGCCCGCTGCCTGCTGAAATCGAGGATACATGTTGAGGCGAATGGTGGATGATGTCGTCAATACAAAAAGTGCGGCGGAGGGAAGGCGCGCTCGGGTGGTGGTCTGTGCAGACACGCTAATGGCCGCGCGAACTCACATGTTTCTCCGCACACCTCCGTCCATCTTTCCTACATCTCACTCGCCCAAGGTATGTACATCGTCTCCTTCCACTCAACCCCCTTTCATGATGTATTCAAAATTATAGCATGTATTATCCGACCGTCGCTTCGGCGTCAGACTGCGGAGCAAATTTTTTCCTGATTGAATTTTCAATGTTCCCACTTAGGACTTGATGATGTCGCGACACGATTCTGACATGTCTCAACAGGCATCATGGCACCCGCCAAAGCGCCTGCGGGCCAATTCTCGATCCTGTACTTCGCAGCAGCCTCCACCTTCACTGGCAAGACGAGCGAACATCTTCCTGCACCCGTCCGAGCTCGCGACGTCTTTGCTATGCTGGAGGAGCGGTACCCGGATATTCGTGACAAGGTGCTGAGCAGCTGCGCGATGACGATCAACATGGAGTACGTTGACGTTGGCGAGGATGATGCCGAGGACGCGAACAAGCAGATCGTGGAAGGTGATGAAGTTGCTATTATCCCACCTGTCAGTTCAGGATGAGCTCAACAGGATGGTTTTATGTTATTAATGAAGTTATGAACTCGATCTCTATAATGTGCTCATTGCAACATTCACAAATTGTGTACTGTATGCGATCACATGTAGTATGACAGAAGACTTATGCTAGAGCCTCGACACAAGCACTGCTGTAATTCCCAATGACGCCTCATTTCATGCCATCCAAGAGGAGAATTAAATTCCTGCTTGCTGTAAAATTGAAAAAAAACTAAAAAAAAAAAAAACTCGCTTAGAAGTCTACATCATATTTGACTGTTGCAGACTCTTGTCTTTATACTGATGTAGATGGCAACGCACCTACTTAGCTCTGATATGTGAGGTGAGGGACAAAAATTAAAGTGAATACCTACAGGCCAAGTTTGGCTTGGCGTACGCACTGACGCCTGAACGCCGAGGTTTCTGTCAACTTTACCCACAGGCGGAAGTTCGGTCACTATACTACCGACGCCGACAGTCATTGAACTTAAGCCTCGAGATTGACGATTCGTAATGTCCGATCCGTTGCTCGATCCTAGACTTTTTGCGAGCGCGTCTTCGGCGCCATCTTCACGGCCCCAGTACGCGTCTGCACCGCAGCAGCAGCAGAACACCAGCCACCCATACTACCTTCCATCGCCGACAACACAACACCATCCCCAGCTGTCGCAGCCCGCCCCACTAGGGAACATACTCGATCCCGCCCTCGAGCAGACATCGCCGACCGCACCAGGAACAGAGCACGATGACGACGACCACGACGACCACGACGACGCGCATGAACACGACACACCTGGGTCTGGCAAATCTCCTGCCGACCTCAAGCGCCCACGAGCATGCGATTCATGTCGAGGACTGAAGGTCCGCTGCGACCAAGAGCGACCTGATGTATCGTGCAGACGTTGCGCAAAAGCAGGCCGACCTTGCATCACAACACCGCCGACACGGAAGCGCCAGAAGAAGGCCGACAGTAGAGTCGCCGAGCTCGAACGCAAGATCGATGCATTGACAGCCACACTACACGCGCAGAAGTCGGGAGTACCGGGAGTACCGGAAATGAGGCACCATGGAGGCATACCACAACCCGGCGCCAGCGCCAATGCGATGCCCATGCCGGTTGAGGGTCAATATCGTATGGGAACAGTCGAACACGACTGGGCGCAGCCGCCAACGGCCAGATACCCAGACATACCAGCCGGCTATGGTCCGGCACAGAGCTTGCAGAGAGGGCCCGAGCCAAAGCGTAGGAAGATGGACAATGCGCACGCTGTGAGTTGCCTCAATTGTATGTGAAGCCAAAACTAACATTTCAGACGATCCCCGAGGATATGGATGCTATTCATCGCGATCTAGCAGAGCACCCGGAAATGCGACGGACGAGCAAGAACAAGATCCACGCCGACCATTCACACATCAGTGCTTTGATCGACAACCTAATGACGCCGGATATTGCGGAGCGGGTTTTCCTTCGTTACGTGAACGAGATTTGCCCACATTTCCCTGCCGTACCTTTCCCTCCTGGTACGACAGCGCGCGAAGTCCGAGAGAAAAAGCCACTTCTGTTCCTCGCTGTCCTGGCTGGATCTTCGCATGGGAGTGCAGAACAACTGGTCTCGCAAGAGGCGCAACGCGAGTTGACCAAGCTCCTCAAAGATCAGCTTGCTGACATCATCTGGCGCAACGGAGAAAAATCGCTCGAAATCGTTCAGGCATTACACATATCTGTGCTTTGGTATCGGCCGCCTCTCCATTTTGAACAGCACAACTTCTACATGATGGTCAATTGCGCTGCCGTAATGGCTCTTGACCTAGGTCTTGGAAGAAAGGCAACTCCAAACGTCATGAGACTTTCGGTTGGTCCGTTCAAGAGGTACCATCCCAACTCTAGCAGTGTCGAAGCCCGTCGAACTTTCCTTGTGTGTTACTACCTCTGCATGAGTATCACAATGGTTCTGCGACGACCAATTCTGCTCCGCTGGACTAATTACATGGCGGAGAGTGTTCGCATACTGGAGACCTCGCCAGAGGCATTGCCTTCAGACAGACTGCTTTGCCAGCAGGTCAAGATGGCGCACATTGGAGAAAAGATCTCAGTGGAGTTCTGCATGGATGACCCCTCAGTCGAGGTCACCATTTCCGATCCAAAAGTCATCTACGCCCTGAAGATTTTTGAGAATGAGCTCAGCTCACTCAGGGAGGAGAATTCCTCTTTGGGTGAAATCGATCGTACGTTGTAGCGGTCATGATTCATTACATCTACTAACAGTCGTAGCAACCCTTCGCTTGGCAGAACACGTCACAAACCTCTACCTGCATGAAATTGCACTGCACCAAAATCAAGGCTCTGCCGATCTACAACCCCCTTTTGTTTCGGATACGCTGTCGCCCTCTCTACCATCTGGAGTCAAGAAAGATGTACCTGCTGGCCCAGCACACATAGGTGCTCTGGGTGATTGTCTCACTGCTACGCACGGTATTCTAGACACGATCCTAAGTATCGAACTTGACATCCTGCTGACTCTGCCTGTCATTTTCTGTAATATGCCCTGATCTCAACGTAATATACGCGCTAATACAATCCAGGTGTACGAGCCATTTACGCCATCGTTTGCCTAATGAAGATGTGGGTATCAGTCACTAGCTCCGGCGAAGTGGGTAGTATCATCTGCCAGGAAGATCTCAAGATCGAGGCCTATACCGAACAACTAGTCTCCATGTTCAATGCCATTGTCTCCCGCGATGCTCAATCGCCCCATGGAAAGTTCTACTTCGTTGCAAAGCGCCTTCAAGAGCGGTTCGCTCACATCAAAGAGGGTGCTGCTGGCGAGCAACAAACGGATCCCGAATACGACTCCACCCGAAATAACAGTCAAACTTCCCGACCCTCCACGCGCCAATCACCTGCAAACCAAACCCCGCTTCACCTTCTCTCGGAAGTCGCAATGGGTAGTAGCAACAATGTCGCTTCTCAGCAACAGCAGCAACAGCAGACGCAAGCGCAGGCACAGGCGCAATCTCGTTCTCAACAACAAGCTCAGGCCGCTTTACAGGCCCACGCGCAGCATTCTCAGCAAGCCATGCCAAACTGGTATCCTAACATGAACGCACAGCCTACTCCAGATATGATGGGTCTTGGTGCACAACAACCATTCGATATCAACTTCGATTTCACCCAATTCGATCTAGGCACAGGCTCGGACGCAGATCTGTCAGCACTGTTCATCCCGGACTCAATGGCAATGTGGGGTTACCCTGCCGATCCCAACATGCAGGGTGGTTACAATGGATACTGAGGTGCGCTGCAGTCTACATACGCGTAAAAAAAATATACAGTTGCAACTTTGGGGTGTAATGTAGACTTCTGGGTCATTGTATTGTATCGTATGTAAAATCACTATACAGGTAGAAGTACAAAAGCGTGTAACACTACACGACATGCTATACTGGGCGCAAACGATTTACTCAAGCATGAATCCATTGTTCTCAGCCCCCAATACCGCCCTTACAGTACATCCTGCCGCGCCATGTATCATGTATCATCACTCCAACTTCAAGGCGTTCTTTCTCAAAAACGCCTCCACCCCCGTCAACTCCCCCTTGACCTGCTCCTTCGCCCACTGAACTGCCTCCTTCTGCCCCTTGCCATAATACCCATACTCCCTGTTCAACACGAACATCTCATACAACTGCTCCCGGAACGCCTCCGGGAAGAATCCCTTGACTACCTCATCTGGAAGCTGAACATGCTTGACCGTCTTCCCCGTCACCTTGCTCATGATCTCGGCGACCTCGTCCGGCGTATACAACGCCTCTGCTGCAGCAAAGAACTTGCCTGCGTACTTGTCTGGCTCAGCAAGGATAGCCCCAACCCATTTCCCCGTTTCGGTGATGTCGATGTACGGTACAGGAGTGTCGCCCGGCAGGATATCCCCCAATACGAACGTACCATCGTTCGCAGGAGAAGGGCGGGGCTTCATCATGCCCTCGAAATTCTGCATGAAAGACGCTGGAGCAAAGAACGCGCTTTGCACAGGTAAACCGCGGATATACTCCTCGATCTCAGCCTTGTCGTCAAAGTGCTCCACGTTCTTCAGCTTCCCGTTGCTGATCTTGAACGGGTGCGACATTGAGCTGAAGATGATATACTTGACACCCTGCTTGATGGCTTCGCTGCATACGGCGCGTGCTTGGCGTGTTTCGACTTCGCGCGTGAAGCCGGTGTATTGCGTTGTTGTTATTAGGAAGACGTGCGTGCAGCCTGCTAGGGCGGATGGGAGCGTCGTGGGGTCGTCCATGTCGGCTGTGGATAGCTCTGCACCGAGAGACTGTAGCTCTTGCATCTTGGGGGAGGTGGTAGAGCGCGAGAGGGCGCGGACGTTGTACAAGGCTGATAGGGAGGGGTCGGTGAGGATGGTGCGGGCGACAGAGTTGCCTTGGTTGCCTGTGGCACCGAAGACGGCGATTTTGGATTTGGACATCTTGGAGGTCTGGTGGTTGGTGAGACTGTGGAATGACGTCGTGATTGGATTTGAGTACCGTTGATGAAGTGATGAGACGGTGATAGTATGTTGGTAAATACAAAAGTTGATGATCACCTACCTTATATACCTCTGAGCTGCTCTGATCTATCATATACATCAGTAATCCTAGTCGGGCCGCGTCTTGAACCAAGCCACGCATATGCGGCCATCATAGAGATTCCGGGTGTAGTCATCGGACTTTGCGCTTTAAAACCATCTGAAGTTTTTCGACATTGCGAATCTTCAATACGGAAAAGGCCCGTTTTGTAGTACGACTGAGCCGGTGTATCGAGCCAATAGTACCGCATGTTTACAATGTCCTGGATGTAAGGCATCCGACGCGAGTGTTGTTGATGCTGGTGTCGTGAAGACGGTGATCGGAGATGCTAAGTTCTCCGATCCGGCTCCGAGCTAGCGCATTTCGAGCTCTTAACTCCACTAAACACCATGCCCAGACTCCCAGCTTCGTCTTTCCACATCGCGCAGTTCGTCCTGAGCACCAGCGGACAAACCTCGTACCTATGATGCCAAGTTATCTTTCACTCTAGTCCGCCCGCAGGTCCCGACGATGACCTGGCCGTGAAAACGACTAACCGCCCGTCCTTCATTACGTCATGCGTCTTTGTTCACATCTGGTCAAATTAAGTGAAGGACACACTTTCCTTCATTACCTAGGTATGATACGAGTTGCAACGGCGAAGATGAACTCAGCCACCAAGATGATGCAACGAATCGACTCAATGGGTCCGGGCATATCCTCCTGGGCCAACGACCGCTCGCTAACACAACAGCAATGGATATGCATATCCCCAATTACTCAACATTTCCATTGACGCGTCGGCAAAAAGCAAAAGTCCATTCAGATCCTCCAGTCGTGTCGAATTCTGGCTCTCGTCTGACACATCATGCCGGCCTGACCAACATGACTGGATTCGTACCTTGTGCATGAGACAGGGCAACCTCTCCAACTTCACGGGAAGGTTGTCGGCGATCAAATCCTACAGATCAGATTTTATCAAGATGTTATTGTCCCTGCCAAATGTTCTCATGCAGTCCATCTCGATTTGTAAAAGGGGGTTGAGAAGGGATTACTCAGACAAGCATGGTCTCTAACACCTCGAGTCCTTCCCAGGTCGGACATTGCGACTTAACCTACGCGAGCACCCCGTAACCTTGCAGACCACCAACAATCCAATAAAACCTCGTCGCCCCATTCTTCGGTTGCCGTCAAATGGGGTGTTACCCGCTGGTTCCCTTCGGGATTGGCGACCGCTGCAGGTACGAGACAGGAAGGTAATCCCTTTGCATCGGCATCGTGGTTCATCACACCTCACTAATGCGAACTGGACTATCCCTTCGGTTCTAGAGATCATTCATAAACAATGGCTATTCACCAAGATGATAATGGTCGGCGTGGTTCTGTTGGCCGCTTGCGCGATTGTCACGACTCGATTGCGACACCGGAACGAAATCCACAATTCTACATTCACCTTATTCCTTCTCCCGTCTATTTGAGTTCAGCGCATACTTCAAAGTCTCGCATTTCTTCCACGCTCACTGCGACTTCTCAACTAATTCTAGATCACCCCGACCGACTCCATTGAAGTTCCCGGTTGCAAGACTCGCCTCAAGCAATCACATCATGAGTCGCCAGAGCGTCCTTGCATCATGCTCGCTTGCTCAGTGGGCTCTGGATTGGGAGGGCAATTCTACCCGTATCAAGCAGAGCATCCGCGAAGCGAAAGCCAAGGGTGCTACATTGCGTGCTGGACCAGAACTGGAAGTAAGTTATCGTTTTATACATATCATTTTGCAAATGCTTTTCCACGCCTGAGACACTTCTATGGTCATTCACACCTCGAAATTATGCTATCCATCGGAAATTTGTGTTTCACAAGCCTACCTACATATTAGGATCTGAGCACATTTGCTCTACCATCGTTCCCGCTAACGAAACTAGATTTGTGGGTACGGCTGTCATGATCACTTCTACGAGGACGAATTATACGCCAATTGCTGGGAAGCACTCATTGGTATCCTCACGGATGAGTGTTGCGACAACATGCTGGTGGACATTGGTATGCCAATCAAGCATCACAATCTCCGATACATCTGGTAAGTACACGAGTTCATTGCTCCGATAATCTGCTTACAACCCGTCAGCAGAGTGATGGCATACAACGGCAGAATTGTCTCGATACGTCCGAAAACGACTCTGAGGACTGACGGCAACTACAATGAGTCGAGGTGGTTTACCGCTTGGGATCCCACTATTCCACCCGAAGCATTTCCCCTACCAGACTTCATTGCGGACATGCAGGGCACCAGCGTGGTTCCCTTCGGCAGTGCTCTGCTCTCTACCCCAGGCGCGTGTATTGGCGCTATTACATCCGACGAGTTGATTGGGCTTGAAGACTTGCTTCCAACAGCCTTGAGCTCGACAAGCGCTGATATCTTGACGGTCTCTGCAGCCAATCACTTCAGTGTCGGGAACTTCGACTCCCTGGTATCCTCACTGCAGAATATCAGCAAAGACATTGGTGGAGTCATCCTCTATTCGAATCAGCATGGCTGCGATGGCGATCAAAGCTACTACGACGGTGGCCCGATGATCTTGGTGAACGGAGAAATAGTTTCTCAAGGCCCAAGGTTTTCGGTCCACGATGTCGAGGTGGTAACCGCTGTCGTCGATCTGGATGAGGTTGAATCGTATCGAGCGAAACAAGCAGTCTCGGAGCCCATGGATGACCTCACTACGCCCCGTGTAGATGTGGCATGCAGTTTGTATCGTCCTGAGCTTGCCAGTCTCCGCCCAGATCATCACCACCCTATTGCTCGGGGCCCAGGCTTTCACACATTGGAAGAAGAGATCGCCATGGGACCAGCGTGCTATCTTTGGGTGAGTTGCGGCCCTACAAATTGGATGTGGGATATACGCTGACTTCGGATCTTAACCTTTGTAGCATTACCTCCGCCGCAGCGAATGTGTCGGCTTTCTAGCGCCACTGAGCGGCGGTATTGACTCGTGCTCGACATCAGTGATGGTGTTAAGTATGTGCTATCTGGTTTTTGACGCGCTTCAAGACGGGAACGAGGTCGCGTCAGACATCCAGCGTATCACAGGATCCAACGAATGGCTACCCAAAACCCCTCAAGAGCTTTGCAACCGCATCTTACACACTGTGTACATGGGCATGTCAGAATGCTCATCCGAAGAGACACGTTCACGAGCTCAGCGTCTCGCAGACGGCATGGGCGCCCACCACATCAGCATGTCCATCGATACCGTATACCGAGCCGAGCGAGATCTACTCCCTCAGTACACAGGCTTCACCCCAGATTTCCGAGGCTCTCCAGCGGAGAACCTAGCACTCCAAAACCTGCAAGCACGCATCCGCTCAACCACAGCGTACTATCTCGCCCGCACCTTGCCCGTCATCCGCAACTGCCCTGGCGGAGGTGGCCTCCTCGTCCTAAGCTCCGTAAACGTGGAAGAGTCTCTCAGGGGCAACTTAACAAAGCACGATTGCAGCTCCGCCGATCTCAGCCCCATCGGCAGTATCTCCAAGATCCAACTCCGATCTTTCATCCGCTGGGCGCGCACCGCCTTCACATTGCCCATCCTGGACGAGTTCCTCGACGCCATTCCCCGCGCTGAACTCGAACCCGCTAGCTTCGGTTCATGCGACGACAAGGAAAACGGCATGACGCACCAAGAGCTTTTCGTTTTTGCCAAGCTGCGCAGTGAGGAGCGACTGGGGCCATTCGACATGTTCCAGCGTCTGCTATGTGATTGGCAGGATAGGAAGAGTGCGCGGGAAGTCGGCGATTTGGTGAAACGATTCTGGACGTTCTATGGTAACAACAGGCATAAAATGGCCGCTGTGACTCCAGCAGTCCACGCGGCGGGCTACAGTCCTGATAACAGATTTGATCAAAGACCCATGTTGTATCCACGGTTTGAGCATAGTTGGGCATTCAAGAGGATCGATGGAGTGGTTGATGAGTTGGAGCGTAGAGTCAAGATGGAAGAAGATGAGGAGATACGTTTTGGGGAAGTGGGTTTTGAAGAGGAACCGCGCGTAAAGGCTAGGCTGTAGACATGGATTCTAGACGATGAGGTTTGATTAGATGGTGGGTCTTACATTGTACTTAATGATCATTATACACGGATTTGTTGTCTTATTCAACCCACCTCCCCCTCTCAACGTCCAATTGTACCCCTTCCTCTTTCAGCGCTCCCTCGAGCGCACCGTGCCCCTTCCACCCATGCCCGATTCTCCCCGTACTGCTCAATCTCCCCAAATCCTTTCCGCTTTTCCTCCTGAAATAGGCTTTCTGGTCTTCCGTCGGCCCTTTCTTCTTCCACTGCCCTGTCTTTTTGTTGAATTGATATCCGTTGTACCAATCCTCCGTCAGGGCATCTGTACCATATTCCTCTAGCAGCAGTTCTTCATACGCATATGGGACTTTTACGTTTACGCCCTCCAGGGTGGATTGGCGGAGGGGAAAGATTTGGGTGTTGAGGTAGGCGTGGGTGTCTTTGACGTAGAGTAATGTTTCGTCGTCGAAGGCGTCAGGATCGGATTCGTGGGCTGAGGGGTGGGTACTGGAGTAGGGGGAGTTGGCGATGGAATTCTGTTCGGAGGCGGGTGCGACGTGGAGTGTTGTGATGTCGATGTACAGCCCGTTGTTTACATCGATCCAGCGTATGTCGATGTGGTTGTAAATGTCTGACGTAGATTTGTTGGTGTAGTTTGGGTTTACCTCTAGGAGGTATTTCTTGCCCTGTTTCCTAATGTCTTCTTCCCATGCCAGACGCTTCGAGCGCGTCTCTGCATCTTCGTCTTGATGCTCCAAGCCGTGCAGGATTCCTTTCTGCTTGACCTGACCCTCCTCGTTGTCTGGTGCAAGTTCAAGCCCGAGTTCTCGAGCGTTGAACTGATGAATTGTCATGTTCCACCATGTACCCAATTCTCGTGCGCCGTCCTCTTCTACGAGGAAATCCAAGTCTTTATCCCACGGCATCAAGCTTTTACCCCACCACCATCCTAGCAAGCACCCATGCATTATCCAAGTTTGTACTCCAATCCTCTCCATCGTGTCCGTGTACGCCTTCAACATGAGCCTGAGATGCCATATACGTTCTTGGAAGGGCACCTCAGAAGATGCGAAACGTCCATCGTAATGGCTGTTGAATGTGGACTCGTAAAAATATTTGGTCGGCGCGTGCGCGTAGGTATGCCCGTTGGAAAAGGAGTTGACCAGGGGCGTGAGGCCGCGGAATGAGCGGAAAGGTGTGCTGCGGCTTTCGAGAGGGAGCGAGGTGGTGAGGTGTAGGAAGTGCGTGAGCAGAACCCAAAGTTCTATAGGGAGTCTCATCGTGACTGGGGCCTTGTCGGTATGAAGCGCATTGTTCTACCGTCTCGTTATCGCGGTTCGGGGTATTGTCGATCCAATGTCGATGACGCTATAGTGGGAAAAGATGCATGTAGCCAAAGTGAAGCATAACAGCGCAATCGCAGAAGGGCCAAACGAGGTTTACCGACTAGACGATGGAGAGAGGGTCGCAACAACCCGTTATCGTGTTTCTACATGGCGAGCGCAGGAGCCGAATTCGATGATGGGCCGACGCGCAGAGCCAAGGACGATCAAGCACGCGCCAAGACCTCTCACTCGCCCACGCTGCCGGCCTCATTGTTCTAGCCCGCATGGATTTTCTGAGCCTAATCGGCTAGCGTGTCATTCACAGCTGCTGTGAATGTGGAGCTCGTTGAAGCCGATTGCGCGTTCGCAGTCTCGTTGTTACTAAAGGCGGCTACTCAAGCTGCATCCTGTGTCGTATGGTGTCGTTGCTATCTGAGGCTAAGGGAGTGCAAGTGCGGGCCAGCCACGTGAAAACGAAGTCTGGCAGGCTAGAGTACGCGTCCTCTAGGCCGGCACCGCACGTGCGATGCCGCATCGTAACCACACTTCTCGCTAGATATGGCGTACGAGACATTGATCGAAACACGTCTTTTCGGCGCTGGCAGTAGCATGGCACAGGATCCTCGTACAAAAACTTGATTGTGTTATCACGCGCTATCAACCCAGTCGATCATCCCCGCTCTACCACTCAATGATGTGCAGGCACGATCCGACGCGCTATTAGCTGGCGAAAGTGCGCTTCGGTCCGCCAAGAGACTCGGGTCCAGAGAGGGAAGACTCTATTGTTCTGTTATGGTAACGCTAATGTACGATCTTGAGAGCTGCATAAGGGTATGAAGCTTATAGTCAACTACGTCGTGTTCACGGTCGATCAATGTGTTCAGGTATCAAGGTATATGCGGGGTAAATGGTGAGCAACTACCCACAAGTGCAATTCACGAAATGAGGACCATACTATGTGATTATCTGTATTGCATTTCATAGTTCTACAACCACAACAAGTGACCAGCTTTAGGTTGGTTTACACCATAGGAATAAGTACCCAAGCACAAGTTTCCCGTCATCTACACATATCCACATGCGGCACCTCCAAACGTCCTGGTGAAGCTGGGCAAGGAAGAGACAATCTCGACCTCAGACCAGCCTGCCAACAATTTGATAGGGTTCCATCGCTCAGATCCAAACAAGCCCACCGAAAGAACGGACGCCGTTGAGTACGGCTAATTACACTTTCCACCGCTTTTGTTCGTGTGAAGTAAGTATACATTGAGAAAAATAAGACAATCCGGTGCTCGAGTACGCAATGCCGGAGAGACGAAATGGAAAGATAAGCTAAGAACTGTATGTTCATTCATAAGTAAAAACGCCGTGATACGCCGCCCGATGTTGAAACGCCACAATGGGAGAGTGAGCGCTGAATATGCGAAAGTCAGAAAATGAGGGAAGGAGAATCTATCAACAAGCACGTCTGCGGCGCCGGCAAACAGAGTGACAAACAAGGAAACCCAGAAAGCCAGCAATTAAAGGGGTATATTTGCGAAGCGTGGAAAGTCACTCAGATCCTTTTTCGTATTTGACGGGATGGAAGAGCGTATTGCGCATGCATAGCCGGCCGGTGCCGGCTTCCTCTTCTTGTGGGCCACCCTTGTCGTTCTCGCGAGAGCCGAGCCACCTTCGCCACCACTCGGATGAGAAGCCAGCATTGTAGTAAAAGCTGTTGCCGAGCTGGTTATGCTCACCCCAGCCGAAAACGCTGTCGGTCGGCTTAGGGGGCTTGTTGAAGGTGCCATCGAGGGCTTCGAGTGGCCAGTTGTGATCAAAGTACACGGGGTGTGCAGCATAGACGGCCTTGAGACCGTGGTGGAAAGCGACTGTTGGAGGCCACATTTCAGGGAACATGTGGTGCTTCATGAGGTATGTCTCGCGATGCATAAGATCCAATAGGCGTTTCGACAGACGCGAAACAGTAATGATAGCGCATCTCCGCGGGGGTTCCGGGAGCTCGAGATCGTAACCTGTGACGTCGTCGCGGAAAACCCAGTTGGTCTTGGCCGGATCAAAGATTGGGTTGAATGTGATGATGTCGGCATCCTCGCCAACACCCCACTCATAGTTGTCTTGCGAGTACGAATGCGGGGGCTCGGTCTCGGGAGGGCTGGGAAGCATGCCGGTGTTTTCGAATTTGGGTGGGCCCCAGACAGGCTTCTCGTCGCTGTTGTAGAGCTCCTCCTCAACCATCTCGGTGAAGTTCTTCCAGGATCCGTGAAGCTCAGGAATGTAGTAGCGAGATGATCGCTCCCACAAACCTTTGCGAGGCTGCTTCTTGGCCCACTCGCCAATCTTGTTGTGGAACTCGTAGTAGTGGCCGCTGAGACGGAGATCCATCTCCCAGTTCCAGTAGAAGTCGTACTCTGGGCGAGCTTGCGCGAACCATTGCATTGCGAAGTGGGCGCTGCGGTAGACAGAGTGGACGGGGGCCTTGGCGTGGTTGTAGACGTTGTTGGGGAACGGCTCTGGGTAGTACATGCGCATTTGCTGCTCGGACCAGAGGGTCGCCATGCCCCAGAACTCTTTGGGTAGGTTGTCTTCGATGACCTTTTGGTAGATCTCTTCCGAGGACCAGATAGGGAGGCTATCGTCCTTGACGTGGAGGAGGAAGTGCACATCGTACTCGCCTCCGGACTTCAGCGCGAGCTCGTTGATCATGGCGCGCAGAGTGAGAATCTGGTAGTCACTGTACTTGTAGCCGGTCCAGGTACGGAGAACGTAGGCGTGGCGTGGCACCTTTTTCTTGGCGGGTGCAGTCTCTTCGGCGGTGGTGTTCTTCTTGAAGCGGTGGGCGTTCTTCTCGCGGCATCGCTTCATGGCGGACGCCCAGTTCACCTTGCGGTAGTCGACCTTTTTCTCGTAGCTCCAGAGCTTGTCGGCACCGCCCTTCTCAGACTTGCCGTCCATGTCAAGGCCGCCCTCGTCGCGAGAGTACGAGTAGCCGTAGGGGCCGAGACGACCGAAGCGCTCGAAACACTTCTTGTCGTCAAAGCCAATCTCCTCGTATGAACCGAAGAAGGGCGCAGTCATGTTTTGAGGGATGCCGGGGTAAGCGTAGATGTCGGGGAGGTCAATCTTCTCTTCCTCGTCGAGGTAGCAGGTCTTGACTTCATCGTGCTCCTTGAGGTACTCGGGCGAGTCAAACTTGTATGGGTCGAATGGTTGTAGCTCCAGCGGCGGCTCCTTGTCCTCCTTGGACATGTGCGGCCACTTGGGCTTGATGTTGTCTTCCGGGTTGGGGCTTTGCGAGTACTTGACAAAGTCCTGCTCTGACACCCAGTCGCCGTAGGGAACAAGCGTGCGAACGCCATTGAAGAAGCCATTTAACCTGACCAGTTAGCGTGCGAAGGGTTGAGTTGTGACTGGATGCTTACCGAGGATAGTGTTCCCAGTGGTACTGTTTCCGCTCATCGCCTGTCCGTTGCTGTGCGTTCCACCTGTGTCTCCTGTAGATACCCGTGCCGAGCATCGAGGCCAGCAGCACTATCGTCACGGCGAGAGTGATGAGACGCGCGAACGAGAGTCGTGGGCGCTGGAGGCGGTTGGCCCAGGCGGGCTGGCGGTACTTGTTGCCCCATGACTTGCTGCTGAAGAGCGGCAGCGGTGACGAGGCCTGGCTGTCCTGGCCGGGCACCTTTTCGTAGTTGAAGCGCGTTCGGATGAACAGCTTGCCGGGATTGAATCGCGAGGCCATTGTCGAGATTGTGTGTGCGGATGTGCTGAGCAGCGTATGGGTTGCCTATCGCATCTGCGGCGAGGCTGCGCAAAGGAGGTCGCTCGGCAAGTCGGGATGCAGGTGCGTGGTGTCAACTCGGCCGCGCGAGTGAGGTCGAGAGCAAAGCAGGCACGACACTTGGGACGACAGCGGAGAGTGAAACGAGTGACTGTCCTGGAGACGGAAGCAGGATTCTGGCGATGGCTTGGGCGTTGGGGAGAGAGCGCGGGCTGAGCAGGAGCGACCGACCCTTTTTCCCTCGTTGCTCGCCCCAGACAGCCTAGCGCTGCCTCGCACCTGCCGTCTACTGTAGCGCTAACTTACAAGGGTCAACCACCGACTTCTGGAGCACCACGGCGGGACTGTATAGGCTAGCCCACGCACCGGTGCCACTCCAAGACGTGCAGAACTCTCCAGATACTGCCCATCACAGCCGATCCCGCCCCCTCCGCGTCTTCGCAGCGCTCCCAGCAGCGACGGCGTGAAGCCTCTGCGTTATCGTCGAGCGCAGCCCGCCACCAAATCAAATGGCGCCCAGCTATCAATTCACTCTATCGGGCCCTGCATGAGCCATGGCAAAGCGCACTATGCAACGGCCTGCCCTCCCGCCTCAACAACGTCGAGCGGAGCTTCTATTTTTTCTTGACGTCTTGCAACTCTTGACGTACTTGGCTGGGTCCTGCGATGGGTCCTCAATAATGCGACTCTGCACTTCCCCTGCCGCGACACACGCAGCTGGGCGAATGATGCGATCGCGAGATGCTCAATTTCGCCGTTCCCTGACCCCTGGGCGTTCGCAGCGACAAGGTGGCGTTGTGTGTGATTGGCTTGGCCAGCGCCCCTAGGCTTGCATCCGACACCAGCATACGCGTCCTCTTCGAACGGCGCGGGCGGAACAGTCTAGGCTAAAAATACCTCCCCATCGAGCCACCGCAAAGTGGGCTCAGCTCAGCGAGGCGATAAGCGCAGTGGCAGGACGCCTGGACAGTTAGCTGCTGATATAATATTGTTGCATTGCCTCCTCATATGCTGAAGCTGTCAATTTGCATGTCACCTGTCCATCGCCTGCAGTCAGTGGTGTTGAGCCATCTCGGCCCCTCTGACAGGCCCCACAGTTCCAATACTCTCTGCTGCTGCAGAACAAGGGCACAACTCCGCCGGAGCACATGGTATCCCACCCGATGACGTTGAACCGCGTGGATCCCGTCTGAGATGTAACCCTCTCCATGCGCACATCATCAGCACGCCGACCGGTCCTCGTTTCCAGGAGCAACAGCGCGGGCGCGTAAGCACCATGCCGAACTGTATTTTCGAGACACCAACTTCAAAACCCGGGGAGTATAGCTTGAGACCACAGCTCGTCGACAATTCCCGATAACCGCGGCGAATAATACCGCCTATAGTACAGACATCGCGATGCAGTTTCGATAACATTCGATAACATGTGCGCACGTCCGCGATACCAACCACAACGCTACCGTCTGCACTTGGTCTCGGGATCAGCTAGCCCGCTTTTCCAACACCTCCCCAAAGCGATGCTGGAACCGAGCGGAGGCCAACGCTCTACGACATCTAGCTCTTAGTGTTTTGTTCGACCGTCGAGAGCGATCGCATGTTGATCGCGTATAGGCGCGGTAGTCGACTGGTAAGAGTAGTAGTAGCAGGTGTGTGGGCACAACACGCTAGTTGGCAGAACGACCGCAGATCTTGCTTGCGTGTTTGAGGTGCAAGTGCTACTTGGAACTTGCGTGGCCCTTTACGCGTGCGCCTTTTCTGCAGGATCGAGCTTTGATCATGAGAACTAGTGGGGACTGTAGTGAGTTCCAGCGTTGTGCTAGCAGAGCGCAGCGCCTCTTGGCTTGTGAGAAGGCGCATAGGACTATTGTATGCACCGATAGCGGATAAGCATGACCAAGAAATCTTGTAGGCTTCTGTCCAGGCGACACGAGTGCAACGCGGTAGATGTAAACATAATGCGTAGTGGCAGAATGAAAAGAGGCTCAGGCAGGTCGACCTAGCACCCGCATCGATGTGCGCTGTCTTGAAGGACAGTCGAAGAAGCAAGTTGATGTGTCTCGTGGGCATATCGAAGGCGCGAGCCGCAAAAGACAAACATGTCATCGTCGATTTTGTTAGTGTACCTCAATGTTGGAAATCTCCTTGAAAATGTTAGCCTGTCTATATCGTCTCATTGACCTTGCTCACTATCACTTGCGCATCTGAAAGCGAACTTAGACCTGGAGTGTCTGGTCTGTCAGTAACCTGTGTCCGGTCATCGCAAGACGCAAATTATCCCACTTGAAGAGGGACTTCATAGGTGGCTAGCAGCCCGTGGAAGTGATCAGAGATGTGCTTCCATAATGACGTATTTGTAAAAGAAGAAATTCGGTCGCGCAGAGCACAGTCAACTGCATTGCTCGGTTCTGCAGGTAGGAGTGCCTGGAGATGCTGCGAGGCTGCGCCGCCGACAAGCCAATCAAGTGGCACTGAACTCCGAACGGGCCTTCAAATCTCCGACGACCCTTCCACTTTCGACTCATCGCAGCAACCCCACGTTCGTGACTGGAGTATTGTAGCAATTAACTTTCTATCACAACCGCAAAAATGCCTGGAACAAGGGGTCCTGTGCCCGTACCGCTCGAGACTAAAGGCCAAAATCTCACACAAGAAATTCTCGATCTCTTAGACACCAAGGAGCCCCTCCAGAGCAATGAAGACTTCCCCGCGATATCGCAAGCCGAAATCAAGGCTGCGCTGGACAGGCTAGCGAGTCGCTCCATGGTCCAATACAAATCACTGGACTCGGAAAAGGTCATTCTCACACCAGAGTCGGAAGGCATAGTAGCGGATGGCAGTCACGAATTCAGGGTCTGGCAGTATGTCAAGGAGAAGGAAAGAGTCCCAATCGCAGACCTACCTGTATGCATGCCATCATGGACCACATTGAGAATGAGCGACTGATACAACGCATAGAACATCTTCGGAAAGGAAGTTGCGAGTGTAGGACAGGGTAATGGATTCAAGAACAAGTGGATAAAGAAGGACGGGAGCGACATCATCCTTCTCCAGACCGAAGAGCCGAAAGATCTCAACCGCGAACTCCTTCAAGGCATCAAAGACACCCAATCCCTCGACGACGCCAAACTCCTCGCTCAGCTGAAGAAGAAGAAGCTCGTCACCGTTACGAAAGTCATCACATACACCATCACAAAGGGGCCCAAGTACGCGAAGGAAATACCAGTAGAACACACAGACCTGACTGTGGAGCTACTCACAAACGATGCCTGGAAGACCGCAAACTTCAAGCCCTACAACTTCGCTGCGCTCGGCGCAAACCAAGATTCTGGCGCATTACATCCCCTGAACAAGGTCAGGCAAGAGTTCAGGAATATCTTCTTCTCACAAGGCTTCGTAGAGATGCCCACAGGACAGTACGTATTGACCCAGATATCATACTCGTATACTACTTACACTCTCTAGCTATGTCGACACTGGTTTCTGGAACTTCGACGCGCTCTTCGTACCACAGCAACATCCCGCCCGCGACATGCAGGACACCTTCTTCGTTTCATATCCACCAAAAGCCGACAAGCCGCGATTAGACCCTGCGAACGAAGCGACGATGGACCGCATGGAGGCTGGATCAAAACGTCTCTTCTCCACACCTGAGAGCGAGAAGAAGGAAAAGAAGCCCCGAGACTTTGAGAAGTACTGGCAAGACGTCAAGAAGGTCCACCAAGAAGGCGCTTTCGGCTCAATAGGATGTTCGTGGCTACCCAATCCCCTGTTCAATATTGTCCTATGCTAACAATGTACACAGACCGATACCCATGGGAAGAGGATGAATCCCTCCGCCTCGTCCTCCGCACGCACACAACCGCAGTCTCAACATGGGCTCTCCACCGCCTCGCTGAAGACCCACGGCCCGCCCGCTACTTCTCCATCGACCGCGTCTTCCGTAACGAGACCGTCGACGCAACCCATCTCGCCGAGTTCCACCAGATCGAAGGTGTCATCGCAGACTTCGGCCTCACACTAGGCGGTCTCATGCGCTTCCTAGAAGACTTCTTCGCCAACATGGGCCTGACAAACCTCCGCTTCAAACCCGCTTTCAACCCTTACACCGAGCCCAGTATGGAGATCTTCGGCTTCCACGTCGGTCTCGACAAGTGGATCGAGATTGGCAACAGTGGCATGTTCAGGCCGGAGATGCTGGAGCCTATGGGTCTGCCCAAGGATATGCGCGTCTACGGATTCGGACTCAGTCTGGAGAGGCCGACGATGATGAAGTATGGTGTCTCGAATATTAGGGAGTTGTTGGGTCACAAGGTGGATCTGAGCTGGATCCGGGAACAGCCAGCTGTGCGCTTTGATAAGGAGTGAGATGGTGGACCAGAGAAAAGTAGACGATGCGCATGACTGTAACGATAGAACGTACTCTGCGCAAATGATATCCAAATTAAGACCAAAATGGCTTTCGAGAGATGAGTTTGCTGTTACTACTTTGCGCAGTCTCCACTATTCTCCGTGCCTCCTTCAGTCACTGGTCAGATGACAACACCTCGACGCTGGGAAGTTGGGTCTCTCAATAAGTATCTGCGTCGTGCTGCGCCGACCCCGTCACCATAGCTCTCGCCTGTGTGAGCCTCGCGCTTCTTCTGCGCATTGATACTGATCCTCTTGGTATCTTCTGCGTTTCGTTCTCCTCTCATTTCAGTCCAACTCACTCCCAATCCAATACCTCACTCTTTCTCCAAACTACTCTTAACATCCTCCTCAACCATCTTGTTCCTTGCGCCCTTATATATCCAACTCTCCTCCTGCTTATCACCACCCCACTTATTCTTTGCCCATATCAACCCATCCTGACCCAGCCCAAACCCAGCCCCAACAAACAGACCCAAGCGAATCGTCCTCGCAGCTGTCGAAACAGGGAACTGATGCCACGCACTCCACAATCCACCCGTAACCATACCTGCTAGCCCACTCGATATAAAATCCCTACTCCCCGCTATCCCCTTATTTATCCTCCGCATATCCAACTCGTCCACGCCCTCCATCTCCTCCATCGTGCGTCCCGCGCTCCATGTACCCCGGAACACATCTAGACTCTCTTCCACGATGAAGAAGACCGATGACCATGCTGCGATATATGCGCCTTTCCTTAATCCCTCAACGATGCCGTAGCGCCATTTGTAGTAGTTCTTCGACTTGTGGTACAGGTACCAGCCGGGATTTGAAATGGGCAGGCGATGCGCGTTTTCGGCGCGGAAGCGCAGGGAAGCCATGTGGCCGGCGTTTAAGGAGCCGAGCGTGAAGCCGGAGAGGAAGGAGAGCGAGGTGGTGAGGAGGAGGCGCCGGTCGAAGGGCATGCCTAGGCGGGGTGCGTAAGGGAGGGGTTGTGTAGGACGTTGGGGTGGTGTCGCGAGCATTTCTTGGGGTGGCATTGTGGATGGTGTGGACGCAGTTGTCGCCATAGTTGAATTGTGGTGCCCTTGGGCGCAATGGTCAGTCGGAGTCTCCCTGAGAAGGTGATCGTTGGGTGAGGTTTGCGACGGGTGCGGAGGTGGTGCGGAGATGCCTCAAGTCCGATTTCGTCAGACTTCCGAGCGCGCGCTGAATTTGCGGATGATACACTAGACACACTTTACTGAATGCGCTTAAGAAGATCCGGAAAGCAAGTGAGTCTCGTGGTATACGGGCTGGAATAGATGTGAGGTGAAGATCGGGGAAGCTCGTGAGCTCGACTCGCCAAGATTTCTAGCAAGGGTTCAGGTCGCGCCTTCCTCCCCGCGAACCCCTCCATTACTTTAGCAACAACGCGTCTCTATCCCTCGAACACTACAGCGTCACTCGCAGATACCTGTATATTCTCTCTGAACGCGTACAATACACGTCCGACGACTATACCCTATCCTACTCCACCGCCACATCACGATGGCGACGCCTTCACCGCAGACCTGGACGCTTCGTCTCAAGGCTCACAAGACCACCGTCATCCTACACGTCGACCCTCTACACACCTTCGATACGATCAAGACATACCTCTACGACGCTCTACAAGAAACCGACTTCAAGAACCCCGAGACCGGCGAGTCAATACCACTACCTCCATCCGCGTCAGACATCCAGCTCGGTCGGCCAGTGAACATCAACGACGCAAACGAGGGTTTCGAATTAGGAGACTGGGAATATGCCATCGGCGAAGAGGAAGAGGAGGGCGGCAAGGGTAAAGGCAAAGCGAAAGCCAGTGGAAGCGCCAATGGTGGAGCGAAAGCAGGCACAGCGAATGTCAAGCAATGTCCCAAGGGCGCTGGGCTGAAGGACGGCGCTGTGTTAGCCTTCCGGTGGCCCGGTGACGGCAACTGTGATGGTGAAGATGAGATCGACGTTGATGAGGGAAGACCCGGAAAGGCTGGAGATATGTGGGGTGTCAAGCTGGCGAGCTTCGAAGATGCGTACGGTGTTGAGAATGAAATGGATGTAGGTGGTAGACCGGAATTCGAGGGCTAAGCGGACACGGATCACCACTTTTATATGCTATTGGCCGTAGGAGAACACCTGTACCCGCGAATTTGCTACGCTTCGGATTATCTGGAACAGCCAGGGCGGGCAGAACGATTGTCCCCATGACTTCGAGATGGAGCATTTCAACGGGCCCCAAACGACAACGTCGCCCAGCGAATAATGACGGATGGTTCCGCGAAGCTGCGGTACAGTGGGCATCGAAACTGGGAAAGAGACGTGCCGAATGAGAGGAACTATGACCGCAACGGACAGTTCAGTGAACGTTAGAAGGGTGTGCGATGCAACTACAGTGCTGAGAACGACCCAGAACCTGGATGAGTATCCAGTGGTTATTTAGCCAGGAGTGGAAGACAGAACATCTGACAGAATGGGCAAAGCTTACAGTCCATGTCGTCGTATCATATCATATTTCCTAATTACGTGGCTGTCGTGTGCTGTGCCGCAATGTCACATAACCTGAGAGCGCGCTACATCACGAATAGGTTAGTTAGCCACAACCGGACCGACCCAGTGTCTTGGGCGTATACATGCGTTTCTCTCCTGACACTTCAACCACAACGCCGTCTACCGCTTTCCATCTCTTAAACTTTTCACCTATCATTGTCACCCACACCTACTCCCAGCTGCAAGTATGATGCTCTACAACGCGCTAGCCCAGGAAGATGCAGAGCTGCTGCGCGAGGCGTAGGAAAAAAGACTTGACGCAGGGCAGAATGAGATCCTTGACTTGGTCATCAAACGAATGGGAAGTGAAGTCGCTAGAAAGTTTGGTGGCTATTTCAAAGGATCCTACAACATCTGTCTGGTCGTTAATGTCAACTTGAAGCCCACATACGTGATACGCTTTCCACAGCTGGAACCAACGGCAACACATTTCCTGGATGAGAAGGTCCGAAATGAAGTCCAGGTCACGGAATCTTTGCGCCAGAACATGTTACCCCTGCCGAAGGTGTACAGCTGGGGGTTAACCAGTGATAGCCTATCGAAGATCGGTCCATTCATCATAATGGAGTATGTTGAAGGCAGACGATTGATCGAAGAGATACAACAGCCTATTAAGACCGACGGCGGTGTCGAGATGAAACTCTGGGATATACCTACGTTGAACTACTGATTAATAGTGTGGCTATCTGCTTGCTAAAAGAGTACTCAATATTTACGCTTCACCACGCCTATCCGCAAAGATCCCCTCTTCGACCCTTAACAACCAAGCCCCCTGCTCTTCAACTAGCCTTATCCTCTTACTCTCCGCCCCATTCTGAATATCGCTCTTCCTCCCTCTTCTAATACCTCCCCCCAACCCCGCAGCCCAAATAGGCGCCACAGCACTACTCTTCCAAGCACCTACAAACACGCCTTTACGTAAGCTCTGCCACAGTGTTGCAAGGAAGAATGTTACTCCAAAGAACACCATGAAAACGGGTAGTGTAATCCAAGGCCATTGCACACCTACGCATGTCTGATTCACCAGGACTTGTCCTTGCGCCCAATTATCTGGCGCGTGTTCACCACGTTGTCGCATCATGGCCGTGATGAAGGAGGTTAGTTGCGCAAAGTATGCATCGGTAGTCGCGAGTGTGGCTTTTCCGGCGCGGTAGATGGCTTTGTATTGCTGGGGGCCGCGAGTGGAGAACTTGAGTGCGGGTCAGTGACCTGCATGATGATTGGGGACGAAGGTGGCGAGAATGGTGGCGACTTACAGTATTCATTATTCCGTTCTTGACGTAAGGTGCTGTGTCTGAAGGGTCGAACATCCAGGATAGATACTGGTTGATACCCAGACTGATCTCATAGCCGAGACTAAAGACACAGTCGGACGGGTAGTATGATGGCGGTACATTGAGCTGCCTCTCGCTTCGGCCGGCGTAGAGGGTATACCTTTCAGAGTTGACCGCGACAGACTCAGACGATGTGGGATTCCAACTAGGGTTGCATTGAGCCCATGCGCCATTTCGGAGCACGCGATGGGTCGCTAAAGACCACGTCAGATTGACGGAAGTTGTGACTTCGAGAGCCGTTTCATTCGTTCTGCGGAGCGAGGATGTGCTGAGAATCTTTTCTTCGAGTTTCGAGTTCAAAATCTTCGCACCCATGGTTTTAATGCAGGGATATATCGCACAGCGGAAGGCCCAAGGATATTTAGGGCAGTGTTCGCTACTCTCAACATCGCAGTCATTATTCACGTTGAGCATGATACCATCAACTGTGATGAGGTCGTCAAAGTCGGCTCGCATGGCCAGTGTCTTGCGACTCCAGTACATAGCATTGGAGTTGTTGTCCGCTTCATGGGGTATAGCGTTTTCGCCGACATAAGCAGGCCGTCTAGCAAAGTTCCAATCATCGCCCACATCCCAGTTCGCAAGTGACCAGCCCTGGGATGTATTTGTGTTGTTGACTTGGATGAGATTCGCAATGTCCCAGCACCGATGGCATAGCCCTAAAGTCTGAAACATTTCACCAGTATCGGTAGCCGGAAAGGTACAATTGCCGGTTCGACACTCGAAAGGCATGAGTTCTGTATAATTTATTGGGGGGTCTGGCATTGCGCCAACCATGATAGACGTGGCTAACGTGGTGTTTAGCTCGGCATTTCCGATGCCTCGAGGGACGGCGTCCCGAGTGTAGTTGTTCGCGCGAGGCAATTTCGCGGATTCAGTATGAGAAGCTGGAAAGCAGGAGTAGTACCGGATGATCTGCTGCGAGAATGGATCGATGGCGAGAGCAACGATGCTGAGGACAGCACCGAAAGTGGCCAAGTAACTGCACGTGGGTGAGCTGAGGTGTAATTAATGCGGGGCATGAACATACTGGGGACGAAGGCGAAGAAGCAATAGGAACGAACCCCATGGGCCTCTGCTCGCGCTGTCGAATCTGTCCAGATCAAGCATAGGTTGTGGGTCTCTGAACCAGAGCCATTTGAGCTGGCACAAGCCTAATGGTCTTAGTACTCTGACGATGCTTCGCATACGCGCAAAGAGTGTCAGTACGTACCTTCTGCGAGAACCAGCATGATGGCCGCCTTCATCACGGCCGTGAATATGGAGACCCAGGCGTTGATTGACAATGGATCCTGTTCCGACAAGGGAGAACCTTGGGTGCTGGCTAAGATGGCGATGACTGCTATCAAACAAGCCACTGCGAGGAAACAACCTAGGATCTCCCAGATCCAGCGGTCCTCGCAACGCACTATAAAGCGTGACAACGAAGCCCATGCTTGTGAGAACCCGTCGCAAAGCACCGAAGGCTTGGCGGGACCTTTTGTTGGGTTCACTTGCGATGTTTTGGTGGTGTTTGCAACCACGTCCTCGACCTTAGTGATAGTGGGTGGTTTCTGGCAGGAGACTCGAGCAGTGGTGTGGGTGTTATCAATAGCGTCTACCTCGATCGCAACATCCACTTTTGGCAGCGCAGACATCTTTGAAAGTAAAAAATTGCAAGTAAAAACAATTTACAAATTCAACGAGGAATCTCATGAAAGTGAGGGAAGACAATCCTTGAACATGCCTGTTGACATGCTCACTTGTCTGCCTTGTGACCTGCACTGCTTATCCTAAGGCACAGTCTTCGTACTCCTGATATCCCTATCAAGCAACGATCCGCCAATTGGGGACGAACCAGTGGGTCAACGCCCATGTGCGACACCTCCTGTTCACCGGAACCGGAACCCTGCAGAAGCTACATAAGAGTGTCTCCTCGGTACTGTTAACAACATGGTGGCTGAAAATTCGGAACTACACTGGCAAACCGGAATCTAGATCTGAATTGGTAGCAAGGTGTAGCGATGAATGGAGATAAAGCAATTACATCCAATCAATCTCTTCGCCACTTTTCTCTCTATGCGGGCTGCTAAATTAGGCGACAAAGAACACCCCTCTGTCTTAGCTTTACTGGGAAATGTCTTCTTATAGTCAAATACTTCGCGAAGGTCTCGCGTGCGCTGCGAGGTCCATGAGGTGCTGGGAGGATCAACGCATTGCTTGTCTATGTACACATCACGCATCAGTGGCAGCCTTGCAGACTCTAGATCCCTATTTTTTTTTCCATCATGCTCGTTCCCTGTAAGCACAACCAGATCACCCCGGCAGGAATCTGGCAGAACCTTGTCTCAAATGCTGGAGTGTCTAGAAGTTCTAGAGAGTGAATAAAGTAGACGTGGCTGAGGCTGAAGGCGGCACAGATTCTCTTACTTCGCAGCAAACGTTAGTGTTTCTACTGGCTGGTAAAAGTTGCAGCTGACAGGCTTTCGCCTAGACTCCAGATCGCTGGCTACGATGAGGCAGAGAACCAGCGGGTCCGAAATGCTTTTCCTGCGGACGAGGCCAAACCTGGCACTAGCTTCAAGCCTCACCAACGCCTTCAATGAACGATCTGTAGGAGCCACCCTTCTGATTGGGTTTTGTGGAACCGACGAAAACAACAAATCACAAAAACTACACTCGATTGGTCAATACCTCGTGTTATCGCGTTGGCCGTGGTGCCATGGGAAGTCTCCGAAACTGATCGGTATTCGTAAGGCTGAAGACCTTCGAACCGCTCTCATTCCAGAGTTGCCTGTCCCCAGCCTAGCTCATTTACACACCAAACGCAACGCCGTAGCGAACCGCGAAGATGCTAGACGATGTTTCATCGCCCGTCACCGCCTCAAACAGTCTATCGACCAGTACCTATCTACCGCTGCCGACACCAGTCCATTTAAGCTATACTGCTGGGACTTCCGCCCATCGAACATGATCTTAGACGAAAAGTCGAACATCAAAGGGGTACTGGACTTTGAACTTTGTACCGTTCTGCCCGCAGAGTCCTCCCACGATCCGCCATAGTGGCTTACAACACTGCGACCTACTACTTGGATTGACAATGACTTTGATTTTGGAGCATTCAAGGCAAGGCGAGGCTCGAGCCGCACATCAAACAGTTCTTACAAGTGATGGAGAAGAAGGAGAAAGAAAACGGTGGGTCGGTGGCACCACTATCCGCCCGCATGCGAGACTTACGGGCGTCTAACAAATTTTGGTTCAGCGTCGCCATGAGTGACAGCTGGAGTATTGATGCTGTGTATTGGGCTGCGCTGGATGAGCCAGGTGCTGAGGTGCTAGACAATGTTCTGAAGGGCGAGATGGAGGCATTTGTGGAGATGAAGATGGAGCAGCTGGATGCATATAACGCTGAGTATTAGGAACGTGGACTTTGAAATCCGGAGAGTATACGGGGGTGGACTACGAGTTGGGCTTTGAGTTAAGCGCCAGCTCGAAGCGTGTTTTTGCGAATCTGCTTGGGTGCTTGGCGACAGTGAGGATGATGCAGCCGATACAACTCGGCTCATCGTTAGTCTCATCGTCTAGAATTCGATTCCCCGCATCAAAGCTTCCATCAAACGTGCTGTTTAAATTTAAGGTGCGGGCCGAGAAGCGTTCTGAAGTCCCCATGATCATTATGTTACACTAGTTATCGTAACTACCTAGGTAGGTTAGTATGTTTCCTGTCATCCCGACAGCGAGCCAATGGCTGAGTCAACGATTTTGAGAACTACGATGGATGCGGAAAGCGACCGAAGCGCTTTACATTGTTCAGTAATAGTTGGTGTAAGAGACGGACGCACTATAGTAATTGGTGCCCGGAGCGGGTCGATGCATCTGACGGAGCAATGTTCCACGAATCTGGGGTACGGTACTTGGGGTGTACATGGGTGTGTGCCGGACATGCTAATGCTGTGCGGCTCGCGAAACTTGTGGAAGCAATTAAGCGGACTTCGTTGTTTTTCTTGGGGCCTGTCCATGTGGTCAGTCAAGCACTCCAGGGTACCTACATGCCGACTTCAAACCAATGAAGTTCGATAGAAGCCGAAACTATGTGCATACCGGGAGACTATCTACAACCGAGAACAAGAGATCGTCGCGTCCACGGAGGCCATCGAAGATCCGCTGATCATGCGATGTTGGACGAGAAACATGTATATAGCCAGGAAAGATGAACTTCCAGATGCCCTTCACTAGGTCAGTCAATCGCTCAAGAGTCGATCTCTACTACTTCTTTTCTCCCCAAGAGCTTTCGAGACGACAGATCTATCGACCATGTTCTCCAAGATTGCATCTCTTCTCGCTCTTGTGGCCAGTGCAAATGCACATGGCTATCTCTCTTCTCCTATGAGCAGGACTGGTCTGAATGCTCAGGTAAGTTATGGCGTCCAGTTGGGGACATTAGAGGTATACCCCGTCCCGTCGTTAACACGTTACAGTCTGGCGCTGATACATGCCCGGAATGTACCATCCTCGAACCTGTTACAGCATGGCCCGACCTTGACGCCGCAGCGGTTGGTCGCTCAGGTCCTTGCGGATACAATGCCCGCGTGTCCGTCGATTACAATCAGCCCGGTCCTCGCTGGGGTTCGCAACCCGTCATCACCTACGAGTCCGGTGATGTAGTCGATGTACAATGGTGCCTTGATGCCAATGGTGACCATGGTGGCATGTTCAGCTACCGCATCTGCCAGAATCAGGCTCTCGTCGACAAACTTCTAACACCGGGTTACCTTCCTACGGAAACCGAGAAGCAGGCTGCTGAAGACTGCTTCGAGGCTGGTGAGCTGAAGTGCACCGATGTTGCTGGGCAGACGTGTGGTTACAACTCTGACTGTCAAGAAGGTCAGCCTTGCTGGAGGAACGACTGGTTCACATGTGAGTATATCTCAGGAAATCAGAACAATAACTCGATACTGACCCTAAGAAGGCGGTGGCTTCAACGATGGCTCGAAATGCAGGAGCGTCGACAACGCACCACTCAATTCGTGCTACACCAGCATCGCAGGCGGATACACAGTCAGCTCGAAGATCAAGATCCCTAACTACTCAAGCAACCACACGCTGCTGTCGTTCAAGTGGAATTCTTTCCAGACTCCGCAAGTGTACCTGACTTGCGCAGACATCAAGATTACTGGTAGTGGCTCGGGCGGCGCAACCCCACCAGCTTCGAGCAAGGCTCCCGCGTCTTCAACGAAGGCGACTTCAACCTCGACGGCGGCACCTACTGGCTGCGCATCGCCTGTATCCACAGTAGCTGTGACGTTCAACTCGAAGACCACAACATCGTTCGGCCAGACTGTCAAGATCGTTGGTTCTATTGCACAGCTCGGCAGCTGGAACGCAGCGTCTGCGCCTGCGCTTTCTGCAAGCCAATACACCACCGCAAACCCGCTTTGGTCGACAAAGATCAACCTTCCGGCTGGTGTCAGCTTCGAGTACAAGTTCATCAAGGTCGAAAGCAGTGGTACCGTGACCTACGAGTCAGGTGCTAACCGCGTGTATACCGTGCCGAAGGGGTGCTCGAGCGCGGCCACCGTTGCTAGCACGTGGAAGTAGAGCCGCAGGTTCCGGAGAGAGAACGAATGTTGTATGCTTTCTTGGTCGTATTAGAACGGCATGGAATGTGTTGGTTGTTCAATGTAGCAAATAATGCCAAACACTTGCTGCAACCCGTCACGCCCCCCGACAGCGCTTGTGATGAATGAAGATGCAGGAGTCCAAGAACGCTTCAGGTTTCATTAGAGAGATTCTAGGTTTCGGGCGCATGATGTTCTTCGTGAGGTGTGAGGATGGTAGGTGTTCGTAATGGCTGACGACTGCCACGCCGTGACGCGACATCCTGACGCGACAACACTAGACTGAAATCAGGCTAGCGCTTGTTGACACCAGCCATCGACACGGAACTGCTGCCTACTCTACACTCAAACCCTCGCGTTACCCTCGACCTTTGCATTTTATATACAGCTGCCCTCCAAAACACAAACTTTGATATCGCAGACATGCACCGCGTACAGAAGTGTTGATCGTAATGAAGACCGAATTTGACAAAATCGCGGAGGAGGCTGGGAATGCTGAGCTCGAGGCTTGGGCGGCGAAGGTAAAGGCCGCAAACCAAGAGATAGTCACTTTCGTAGGCGAGAAGCTGAAGACCAATGTACCGGGAGAATTCGTCAGATACCTTCAAGGTTCATACAATGTCAATCTTGTCATAAGATTTGGCGAAGAAGACATCGTTATCATTCGTTTTCCCAAGCGAGGAATAACTGCTGCCAGATTTCTGGAGGAAAAGGTCAAGAACGAAGTTCGCTTATTAGAGTATCTGGCAGAGAAGACTACACTACCTGTTCCCAAGATACGTGACTGGGGTACAGCTAAGGACAGCCCTTCTCAGCTTAGTCCATATATCATCATGGATTATATTGAGGGCACAGAGCTGTCGGAGCTCTTGCAGCAGCTGCAAGACGATCATAAAGAAGCAGAAGTCGATCTTGTATATGAGCAGATAGCCGACTACATGCTCCAGATTTCGCGACTGCACTTTTCGGCCATTGGACCTGTCAACAAGGATACGTCGGGAGCGTGGACGGTGACTGACCGTCCCCTCACCACAAACATGAACAACCTAGCTTCTGTCGTTACAGACTACCCGGTAGATCAGTTTCCTAAAGCCGCGTTCACCAGCACCCAAGCCTTCCTTCATTACCGTGCAGACGAGAATTTGGTCCATCTCCAAGTACAGCGGAACCTTGTATACAGTCGTCAGGATGCAGAGAGATGCTTCATTGCACGCCACAAGTTCAAACAGCTGATTGAGCGATATCACCCTCCGTCCGAGGCCGATGAGGGCCCATTCATACCGTATTGCCATGACTTCCGTCCCAAAAACATGCTCGCCAGATATGAGGACGGATCACTGAAGATCGTGGCGGTTCTAGATTTCGAATTCGTGAACACCATGCCCGCTCAGTTCGCTTATGACCCACCCTGGTGGCTCGCCATGGTCAGTCCTGGCCTTATGCTCGAGCGGTTCAGTATGGAAGACTTCGAAGCCTTATATGTACCACGTTTGGAACACTTCCTCCAAGCCATGGCGAAGGTTGAGGCGGAACAGAAAGCGGGACACCGGAGAGAGATAGTCTCTCTTACTACTCGCATGCGAGACTCTTGGACATCAAAGAGGTTCTGGTTCAACTATGGTATCAGGAAAGGCTGGGATGTTGACGTGGTGTATTGGAGCGCCCTTCATGAACCGGGAGATGAGAAACTTAGCAAGGACTTGGAAAAGGAGATGAGCTCGATCGTTGAAAAGAAGATGGAGCAACTGGCGGCGTACGAAGCCGAGTGTGAGGCGCGCGGAATGTTGTCAAGCAATTGAGCCACGACAACAGACCGGCGGCTATATTTCTCTTACAGCCAAAATTCATGAGCACTTTCAGACTCCACCATCCGTATTTCTGAGATACGACCTTGCACTGCATCACAAGCGTAAATACTACGAAGCATTCATTTTCGTATCGAGAAATGCGACGAGAGCGATAAGAAGCGCTCCTGTTTACGTTAGCTGTCTTGTACATGAGCGATGCTTACGATGACTTGAACGCACCTGCTGTTACCACATAGCTTCCGATAGTGAAACCAGTCTGCACGCTGGCTTGGACATCTGCCTTGAAATGCACAGCGGCCACAATGGACCAGACGATCGAGATTATCAGACTCAGTGCGGTCGGAAAGATAACAGTAATACTAGTAACACGTGGATCCCAGTCTCGCACAATGTTAAGTGCCTTCGCTTGTCTGCCAGAAGAGGGTGCGTTGGCCTGATGCCCACGTGTTGCGAAGACTTGCTCCCTCAAGAGTCTTTCTCGAATGGCCGTTCCGGTCAAGCTGGATGCATCTTTGAAGTAGTGAATCTGACGGTTGTAAGATCCATGTCGGCCTAAATCCAATGGAAGCCCGATGCTGTTACCCGCTATAGGACCCGGTAGAAGCTAATCATTGATAACGATATTAGCGAAGGAGCCGAAAATCAAGATGTCGGTCATTTCATACCTCCACTATCTCGATCTTTTGACTTGAATTTGCGCCGAACAGTTCAAAAAGGCCAAATTTCATCCGGGCTAAATTGTAGAATGCATGCAGATGCTCGATGAAAGCTTTGTCTTCTGCTGTTGCGGTAACCTGTGAGCATGGAACCGCAAAGCAATGGCCATTGTTTATAAACACGAACACCTCCGAGTCATATTCTGGCTGAGCACTCCACGCTGCAGCGTAGTCATCGATGAATTTGGTCCCATCTTCAGCGCACAGAAAGTACATGACCCAAAAGAATTTCCAGGGTGGGTTTCGTAAACGGCTAATGAGTCGCAGGAAAAATTTCTAACTTCTATCAGTTCTGACTCACGTCCGTTTAATGAAGTTTCAATTTGCATACCAGATTATGCTCGCGTGTGGTGATGGAGCCGAAGCCTTCTCCTTGACCAACGCCGCACTTCGCTAAAAGTCGAAATGAGAATTTGTCCAGTTTCCAGAACCCACTAAGATAACTCGTTATCATCACCAATCTCAGATGAGTCTGGACCCATATTCGAGCGTAGAATATGGAGCGCCATTTGTTCTGTGAGAAGATGTTGGCAACGCCGATGTCTTTTCCAGCATCACGATGTGCAATTAGAGCTTCAGAAACGAATGCCATCTCGTCAGGCTGACTTACGTCAAATGTGACAGAAGTCGACTGTGGGGCGACAGAAGGGAGATACCACTTTATAGGGGCTTACATGAGCTGCAGGATGTTGCAGGGATCAGCATCGCAATGGTAACTTCAGCTGAAGCCAAATATGACATACAAGTGGCTATTGTGTGGACAAATGCGCCTTACAAGGTTCTCATGCATCAAGAGGTGAGACTACCTGAGCTTGGGTGCATTTCTCCCATTCACAGCACCTGATTTGAAGTTAGCCAGAACGCCACAGCCTTGCCCTGCGGGGAAGTCGCATAATAGAATACTGCGAACAGGTTGCCCACGCTGATTCTTGACTGAGGTGCTGTGGTCGAAGCCATGATAATCTAGCTTACCCAGGTAGCCATTTGGCCCCGCTTGCGCCCTAGTTCTTTTCGCTTCCTATGGCTTCCCTGAACAGCATCAAAATGCTGAGCTTACGATAGTGGCGCATTCACAAGGCTGGCCTGGAAGCCACATGAGAGAGTTAAAGTTGTGGCTTTCTTGAAAATAGTAGTGATAGGGAGCTCGATTTGCCGATCTACAGATGAAGAAGTGCTGTGTTGATCAGTCAGCACTGACATCGCAAGTGCCTGCAATAGAAGCGTCATTTATCGTGATTGATTCAGCCTTGTTAACAGAATAGCATATTATCTGTCTTCGGAGCCGTGATTGTATTTCACAGATGCCGAGCAAAACGCCACCAAACGCCTCGCCATGCCGATATCCCAATAGAAAGACGACTCAAAACTGAGCTGAAAATCGTTGCGCGGGTTGATATCTTTGTGTAACCGATTTGCATGTGTCAGACTCACAGCCTTCTTCCCCTGTTATCTTCACTAGGACTGACAGTCCCACTTCCATTCATCGACCCATAGCCATTCGCTCCTTGACTTCCACTAGCATCTGGCATAAGCGACTCTCTTGCTTCCTCAGCCTCCTCTTCGATGTTCTCCCTTTGAATTCTATGGCTCTTTCGCCATACAAACGCCACAAGGGCTAGACCGACGAGCAGCGCCAAGCTAAGCAAGATGACGTTGATAGGCACAGGGTCGTTCTTGAAGGTTTTGTGTGTGGCGGCATCGAGAGCAGATTGTGAGAAGTTGAGGACACCGGCGAGACAGATGATGAGGCCGTATACTTTTCCGAAAGTGGCGAAACCGAAGACTTTGGCGGAGTAGTCGCTGGTAGTAGTATTAGCAAGGAGCTTGAGAGCGGAGGATTGGACAACTTACGAAACTGCAGTGTAGTACAAGGGTCGGTAAAGCACGAAGAGAATGATATTGGCGTATGCAGCCCATGTCTCCGGAATCACGCCTAGCACACCAATTGTGGTAGCCACAGTGACGAGCAGCGCCATCGTAAAAGTAGTGCTTGTGTTGTCCAGAAGTAGACCGATGAAAGGTACAGACAAAACTCCGCCAACTGGAAGCGCGACATCGAAGAAGTTGTTGATCTCGACTGCCTTCTCGTAGTCATGGAAAAGGTACGTGTATTGCGTCCGAATGGTGGCAACGAAGTAGTTGATACGCGTCATTTGTAGCACTGTGAACAGCGTTATGAGGATGAACCAGGGAGTGCGAATCTGCTGGCTGGCGGTGCGACCGTGTAGCGCACCCCATACACCTGAAATGTTCTTCTTCTTGTCTTCCTCTTGCGCCTGCTTCTGGCCATCTTTCGTGCCAAGCAAAGACGTAATTTCGCTAACAATGCTGTCGCGATGCGCTCGTCGCGCATCCTGAAGGCTCCGAACAGTTGCTGCGTCTTCAATCTCGTCGTCTGAGTCGTGGATGACCTGCTCTTCCTCCGCGCTAGTGACTAGCTCACCAACTGTCTTGTACGATACCGATGGCATGAAGAGGATCTGAACTGCGAGGATAAAAGCCGGGACGATAAGGTAGATAAGGAAGAACTTCTTGATCGAAAAGTTGCCATCGGTGCCCTGGTAGATGAGTCGGTACATCAAGAAGATCGCGCTCGAGGTATCGAAAGCTCCAGTCAAAAGCGCCAATATAAGCCCAGAGTATTGCGGAAACGTGTTGCTAAGCTGGAACGACGAGATGAAGATAAATGGTCCACCCAGCGCCATAAACAAGTATCCAGGGATGAACGCGTCGAAAGCCAATTCCTTTGCGAATGCGAACAGCAATGCGCCAATTGTTATGGATATCGCACCAGTTATTCCGCATACGCGTGGTCCGAAGCGATCGAGGATTGTACCGACGGGAAGCGCGACGACGTTCGTGGAGACGGCAGCGATCGTGAACATAAGGTTGAGCCGGAGCTCCTGTTCGTAGCAGACGTGTACATCTTGATCCAGCTCTTCTTGTGTGCAGTAGTCTCTGTAGACACCTTCCTCGAGGAGTACGGGTTTTATCGCGGCGTAACCGAAGACGACACCGGCGGCGAAGAGGCAGTAGATAACGGCGAAGAAGACCTGGACTACGCGATATTAGCTCGTGTGCGCCCATGCTGTGTTCCATGATACATACGCAGTCTTTTCCACCTAGGTACTTCGAACGCGCCTATCGTTGGCTCTTCGCCTGTTTGTTCGGTCCAGGTGCCGACTGGATTGAAGCTCATCTTCCGGTGCCTGGAGTCCGGGCTCGCCTCTCTACTCCACGGCTCATGCTCCTCCATCGATGTCACTCGTTGCGTGAGCGACATTTTGGGCTAGTATTTCCCCCTCTTTCAAAAATATGAATAAGTCGTCTTGAGAAAATGGCAAAAGTCGCAGTCTTGAAATTCTCGGCTCGCGTTCAAAGATTATCCGGGTATGACGTCGTACCAATGGAGCTCAGGTCCCTCAGAGAAGCAATTGGCCAACCAAACTACCTCAACAAGAACCACGATCTCAAAATCCGCGGTTGGATATCCCGTGGCATTGGAAAAAGATGGGAATCAGGGTTCTATATACACAAGCACGGCGTCGAATGGCGTAAAGCGGGGACTAACTGGCCTGCAGCCGGGTGCATGAAGGCGCTGACAATCCGACGCGCTGGTTCGCGCGTGATCACCAAATGCTCGGCTTTTAGGATTCCATTACGCAGTATACACACCACGTGTGAGCCATTTCAGAGGCTATGCGCTCATCCAGGCGATCTGCATTGGATCTTACGGTCATCATTCACCTTCGCGCACGTCGTGAAGTCGCGATGCTCTGAAGCTCGTTGGTGAGGCTTGCTGCATGCGACAGCCAATGAACGCGCGAGTCAGCCGCGGACAGGGAGCTTTGGTAACCGTGCAGATGGGATGGCATCAAATTTTCCTTTTTACCACCTCCGCCTGTTCGCTGAACGCCGATACACGATGGACGCCTCCTGCGGGCGTTTCCCGATGCAGTAATTTCGAGACTTGCGAGAACGAATGCGATTGCAGAGATTTCTATCGGTTTGCAAGGGGTGGAAGTATGCATCTCCGTCGGACAAGTCTAGATCTCCATGGTATATACTTGGCTGTTGTTCCCATGTCCCCTGGGGTTTCTAGGATTATGCATTCAAGATACACTGGGTTTGGTCTGACGTGATGACTGTCTGACTGGCATGTCCAGGATCACCTTGGTACAACTTTCGGACCCACCGGATATTTTGAATGACCTTCAATCACCGCAATACCGCTGTCGAAGACCTGCTGCCCATTCAAATGGTGGGTAGGAAAGACATACACTGTATGCTGTGACATCAGTGACGTTGTTGGCTTATTTGACCTTACCTAGGTATGTCATAAATTAATATAATAAGCTCCCTTCTCGTTCTCCAGCGTACGTTGCGTTCCAAGCTACGTGCCAAATTCATCGATTTCGTCTTTTGACAATGTTGGTCCTCGCAAACATCAACAAAACAAGACGACTTCCTTGATGGCTAGAATATGACTTAGCAGACAGTGAAAGTCGAATATGTTTGAGAGAAACCGTAGATTGTATGATTAGGCATGATCGTCTAAGCAGACCATGCGACCAACACCCTGTAATAAGTGTAATACCGCTGTAGCTCTCCCATAGGCATCCAATTCGACCATCATACCATTATCACTTGAGTGCGATACCACTCTGTCCAGTCGCAGTACCCCAACCACCTTTCTGATCGCCATCCTCATCTTCTTCCTTCTTCACTCCTGCGTTCTTCTTTGACGCCGCGGGCTTAGCTTCCGTGTCACAATCATCGCAAAGTTGCCCTGTGAGTCGAGGTGTGGGTTGAGGTGTGCCATAGAATTCATAGGATATCGGCTCCTGATCACCCCAATGCTCCTGCATGGTATCGCAAAGGCCATAACGCTCATGCGGCCAGTCATCTGGAACGAATGCGGGATTTTGCTTGTCGTATCTTTTCTTCGACTCATAACATGGCATCGTCGGGACAAACAGAAGGGGTTTGGTTGGCTTGAAGCAAAGCTTTCGATCGCTTCCAGACTCCGGCCAGCCATTACGGCAGGATTTGTAGTTACCGATACACATTGCGGAATGTTTTTCACACCGTGGATCTTGCTCTTGACGTGAAGCTGGGGTCTGCCGATTGGTCGTTCGTGCGCAATTTGTTCTTGTCTTCGAACGCGTGTGTGAGGGTAAAGTATACTGGTTTAACTTTAAGGATATGGTAGCCTGTGGGTATGAGAAGAAGGAAAGAGCGCTCAACTTATAGCTTTTATACTTGCGGAAGCGATGATGTGTACGAATGACTCCGTAGAGCGTTGCCTGTCATGTCTGAGTCCATCATAACAGCTGGAGATATCGATGAGCCAAGTGCTACATCGAAGCACTGGCCTGGAGTTCGAGCTGGCTTTCTCTTGCTCGAGCTTTCCACGGGCCTCGCATCGCTGGGTAAGTCGATTGCAGGGTTGTGGGCATTAAGCGGAGGTGCTAGTTACCGCAAGGTAGCGTTTACACAGTAGATGTTACCAAGCAGCGCTGTCACACCTACAGAGTAGTCCCTGCGTCTTGGAACCACATGATCAAGCACTGCCAAAAGGTGGAGCGTGCGGACGGCAGCGATGTAGGACATTAGCAACAGTGCGTAAATCGAACAAAGAAATGGGTGCTACATGACGACAGCGATGAGTAACCGAGCAGGCAGCCGGTGATCGAAGTCACAGCTCGAGGAATGACTGGAAAGGATCGCATGTGATACATAAAGTCAATGTAATTGATTTGATACAGGCGCCTAGGCCCAAAACTATCCATTAGGATTATAGACATTCAATGTCTGAAGAAGAAGACAGAAACAAGATAAGAACTCCAAACTCCCTCGCAATGCAGACTATTTTTATAGTTTTGACAGAAAAGATAAGGAAAGACATGAGTATAGGTGGATAGAGGGGGTGGAAGACTGGCAGAGAGCGCTCTTGACAGGACATTCCTTTTTTGCTGAGTCGTCGCATTGGCTTGACACATTCGATATTCGGGGTTCCTCGCGTTTAGGCGTCCTCGACGGTCTTGGCGGGCTTCTTCATGTTGTTCTTGTACCAGAGAGTGGGGAGAAGAGCACATGAGACGGTGAAGAGTACGCTGAGTCGTGTTAGTAATGTATCAAGCATGTTATGTCGTGTGAAAACTTACCAGAGAGCGATAGCCATACCCCAGACGGTCTTGGCCTGGAAGCAGTTGCTGCGTGTGACACCGGCCCAGTGGCCCAAGCTGGAAGTGGACTTGTTGAGGTTCTCAACTGTCGCAGTGACAAAGGCGTTGGCGTATTGAGCATCGATCTCTGCGGATGACTTGCCGATGACGTAGCAGTTAAGGAACGACATGGGCTTTCCGAGAGTGACTGCGCAAACGATGAAGGCGATGAGAAGGAGAGAGTCGACACCGGTCATGACGAGGAGGCCGAGGTTGGCTTGCGACCAGTAGTAGCCTACGCTGACCATGATGTAGAGAGCAGCGATGCATGTCTAGTGATGTTAGAAGTGTTCAGTGGTGGTTGAGGGAAGTACATACCACGCTCAATGTGCCGACGAACTCTTTGGGTGGCTCAACACCGGTTGTGACAATCATCTGGATGAAGTTGGAGCAGATGCCAATGACCAAGATCATGCAGATAGCCTGGAGGACGCGGGCGCCAAGGAACATCTTGCTCAAAGGCATGGCGTTGTAGCTGGGGACAGGCATATTGGCGGATTGAAGTTGGTTGTCCAAAAGTGAACGAGGCTGAGGATGTGACGTCGAAGTAGACAGACGAGGCGATTAAGGCAGCAAGGAATGGATAGCGGTCTGCACAGCAGAAGAGAGGGTGATTTTCGTAGAAAGTGAAGAATGAATGAGACCCAGATAGGAAACAAGGAAATAAGGAAACAGAGAAAAAAAGACGAAAAGGAAGTGAGTTGTGATGAGCTGGTTGATGATGTGTGTGATGAGTTACTACGACGTTGCGTCCAGCACATCTTATACAACGAAGAGTTGGTTGCGATCTCAACAACAGATCGCAAAGGGCATAGTCAAGATTGCTGCTATTCTTGCTCATGGTGTGTCTGGACCACAGTCGTTTCATGGCATCTCGAGTAGTCGCTGGAGGAGCCAATGAGAGGGCGAAGCGGCGGGATGTCATGAAATGGCCCGAGCTGCCGCACTGATGCACGTAGGCGCTTACAGCATGACGAGCCTAAACGTCAAGTCTGGGGAAGCCATTCAGGTGTGTAGAATCTGCGCGGTACCTGAAGCATGTGGAGCCACAGTTTGACGTCTAGATCGACTGGGTGAGAGGTGTTGTTGCGGGTGTTGTTCAAGCTTCCGCGGTCCCACATCGACCTCCCGCCCTACCTCGCGCGCGGGAGCTATGCTGGGAAAGTGTTGAGGCTCAATCAGATGCGAGGAAGGTGGAAACATTGTTTGAAGGAATGGTTCTGTGCTTGGGTGATGGCGTTGCTGAAGAATCGCGTACGCTGATGAGAGGACAACGCGACGATGTGCGTCAATGCTCTGCTGGCGGATTGGTGGTATCTCGTAAGCATTGGTTGAATTATCTTTACACGCGATTCAGATGGGTACCCGCGTCAAGAGCGTTAAGAAATGGAGACTTTGGGAGTGAGGCGTCCGGGCTGAAGAGTTGTGCCGGACAGCTGTTGGACGGTTTAGTGCAGCGCTCGCCGTGCCCATGGTCGAATTACGCGATGCTGCATATGTGCAAGTCGATCAAGACCATCTCATAGTCAGGATTTCACGAGAAGTCGCGTACGAGCACCGAAAATGGGGGTTGTTCCTCTGATGTTGGAAAGGGAGGATGATAGGAGCTCCCCGCATCCAGCCCGGGTCAGCTCGAATGCGGCAGGTCCAGGCGACACAGCTCCCAGATAGCCAGACGCATACTCGCGGCTCTCACGCGACATGTGACTGATAACCGTTCCCGAGGGCCTTACGGCTTCTTCTGAAGCTTTTTTCTATGGTCATTTTATCTTCTTCCTAATTGCAACCTCAAGATGGGTCTCTCGGAGTACAGACAACACAAGGCCGACTGGTGAGCTGCCCCAAGCTTCCAACACCCCACACCTCGGCCAATGCCACAAGCTGACTCTCCACCACCAGCAAGCGCAAGCAGTCGGAACGCGCCTCCAAGATCGCGACACTCCCCACGCCGTACCTGTCCGCTCTATCCTCGCAAGACCGCTCCATCCTCGGCAAACCCATCCAGGAGCTCGTCCAAGATGTCCACAAGCAAATCACCAGCCCCGTCGATATCCTGCGCACGTACGGCAAAGTCGCGATAAAGGCGCAGGAGAAGACAAACTGCGTGACGGAGATACTGTTCCCGGAAGCCGAAGAATGGGCAGAGAAGGAGGTCAATCTGAAGGGTCCGCTTGCCGGCATCCCCGTCTCATTGAAGGACTCCATACAAGTCAAGGGCTTTGACATCTCGGTCGGATATTCGAGGAACACCGGGAAGCCTGCGACAGAAGATGGAGTCATGGTCAAGATACTGAAAGACGCGGGTGCCGTGCCGTTCGTCAAGACCAACCTCCCTACCACGCTTCTGTCCTTCGAATCCACCAACGACGTCTGGGGACAGTGCAAGAACCCTCACAACGACAAATACTCGCCAGGTGGCTCAACAGGTGGAGAGTCGGCATTGCTGGCCTTTGGTGGTAGTCGCATTGGCATTGGATCAGACGTGGCTGGCTCGGTCCGCGCTCCCGCACACTTCTCCGGCTGCTATTCGATACGATGCTCAACGGGACGATGGCCTAAAGTCGGCATGAACACAAGCATGTCGGGCCAGGAAGCTATACCCTCCGTCTTCAGCCCCATGGCGCGCACATTGAACGACTTGACCTACTTCACGCGAAGCTTCATCCAGATGAAGCCCTGGAAATACGACTATACCGTCCATCCGCTAGAATGGAGAGAGGATATCGAGACCGAGTTCCGGGAGAAGCCAAAGCTCCGCATAGGCGTCATGCGAACCGATCACGTCGCAGACCCTTCACCAGCATGTGCGCGCGCTCTAGACCAAACAGTCGAAGCACTCAAGGCCGAAGGCCACGAGGTCTTCGATGTCGAGCCCCCTTCGCCGTACGAAGCTCTCAAGCTAGCATCCCAACTTCTTCTCAGCGACGGCGGCAACACATTCATGGGCCATTTCCGCACGGGAGAGTGGAACGATTTGGGTGCAGCGCAACTGGTCTACTACATGCGCCTGCCCAAGTTCATCAAGTACGCGCACTACCTGTACGTCAAGTACGTCAAAGGCGACGACATCTGGGCTGGCTTGCTACGCGACTGGCATCCAAAGTCTGCACACGAGTACTGGCAGCTCGCTGGCAAGCGCGAGGCATACAAGCAGAATTTCTACCAATGGTGGTCTGAGGAGGCCAACATGGATGTCATGCTCACTCCACCCAACGCGACTCCTGCGGTACCTCATGGCGGCATGCATGATGCAGTCAGTAGCTGCGGTTACACTTTCATGTTCAATCTGGTAAGTCTTCTTTTTTTCCAACACTACTGTGCCCTCGCTAACTATATGAAGCTCGACTACTCTTCTGGAATCATCCCCGTAACGCACGTCGATCCTGCCAAAGACGCTTTGCCATCAGACTTCAACATCAAGAAATTGAACGGGGTCGCACAAGGCGCGTACAAGCTATACGATGCGGAGAAGATGGCCGGTCTGCCCGTAGCTGTACAAGTTGTCGGAAGGAGACTGGAAGAGGAAAAGGTCCTCGCTATCATGGAGAGGGTGGAGGATGCGCTCGATAAGCATGGCGGACGATACGAGTTGCTGGAAGTGGATTGAGGGGGACATCTGAATAAATTCAATCATCACCTAGCCCTGCTAAACACAACCCTACATGCCAACTCGTACGTTGTAGACCCCTCCTAGAAGATCAAACACCACACGTCCATCTTCTTCCCGATACTGCTCCTTGCCAAGCACTCTGCCATCAACTACAACTGTCGCATTCCCACCCAACCCATCTACTGGAAGTCTCACTACACCCTCTGTCCCCACTGGCGTCTCAATCACGACCCCATATCCAACCCCACCCTTCTCTTTCTCCCAGCCCACCCTAAACTTCCCCAGCCCCGTCACAAAGCCCGCCTGCGCCCTCGTCAAATCCCCAAACCTAGGCTCAACAACCCACTTCCTCCCCGCCGGCTCCGTGACCCTCAATCCAACCACAAACTCCGTCAGCGCCGACGTAGGCCCCGAACTCCACCCATGAGCATGACTCACATAACTCGGATCATATCCATACCCCCTCTCCTGTCTATACCCAAACGTCCCATTCGTTCTATACCCCTCTATAACCGTCGAGCCAGTACCGTTGCGGTGATTTGCATACCAGCCCCAGCTTCGGCGTATGAGTTCGAGGGCACGGGTTGTTCCTGTCGGGTTGGTGACGGTGAAGTGGGCTTGGATTTCGAAGCTGGAAATGAAGGGGGATATGTTGCCGGGGAGTTCGGGAGCTTCGGCGCCGATGGGCGTCCAGTTTTTTGTGAGTGCTGTGGAGATGTCTTGGGCGATTTGGGAGGAGGGTGGGATGAGGTCGAAGAGGATGGCCATGCTGTTTGCGTCTTGGGGGTGGAGGGTCGTCAAGGTGGCGTTGTCGCGGAAGGCGCCGTAGGTGGAGTCGAAACAGTGAGTGAGGATGGCTGTTTGAAGCGCTGTGGCGCGCGACGTCCAAGTTGCTGCTAAGTTGCTGGAACTGCTCTCGTTGAGCCATGTAGCGAGTTCGGCACCGGTTTGCAGAGTGTGGTATAGAATGACATTTGCTTCCGTATTGTTGAATCCAGTTTGCCAGCGCGCCCAGTCCCTGGTGCCGGTTTGGTTGAGGAGACCAGATGTGTCGACTTGGACTTTGGCGTATATGTACTCCATAGCTTTCTGGTACTTGGCCCAGTTCCTCTGCACAAAGGCTGCGTCGTCCGTGTATAGCATGTAGTTATAGGTACCGATCATTGTCCACATATGATACGTATCGCTGTTTTGCTGTAAAAGCGGTGGGCCAGCTTCGGGGAATGAACCATCCGGATTCTGGTAGTCGAACATGACTTGCAGTGCGTTCTTAACGCTGGCGAGATCCCCGGTACTGACAAAGGTAGAGGGAACAGCAATGCCCATGTCGCCTGGCCATACGGCACGGTCTCGTTTCGCTCCATCAACGATTATGGTGTCGCCTGGACCCAGAGTGCCGTTGTTGGCCCACCCGTTCGCGAGCATGGGCACCCAACGTCCCGTGTTGGTGGGTACGGCGTTAGTTTGGAGCGTATATGCGCCTGCATACCAAATTCTGTTCAGCAGTTCATCGTTGGAATCGAAAAACCCTTGATAAGCCTCCAGGTTTGACCACGTAGGCTGGAAGCTTATCTCAAGCTGCACGTCCGTGACGTTGACGTAGGTACCGCTTTCCGTGACAAGGAAAGCCGTCATATACCGAAAGCCTCCTCGCATCACCTCATCAGGCATCTTGTACGTTCCTGGGCCGGCAGTGCTGATATTGACATATAACGCACCATCGCGGCCAGCAAACTTCCCGTTCGATGCATCAGACCATTCACCTACCCATGTCGATGCTTCGGAAAACGCGAGGCCGATAGTGCCAGTTCCATTGCTTGTGTATGAGATAGAAGCGATGCCACCGACTTCAATACCGAAATCGAAAATGACATTCGTCCCGTTGCCGCGGAGGACGACGAGACGTGGATAGCTTGCTGGATGACGGTCTCGGATGGTAAAAACTGATCTTGGACGGACTGTTCGCGATGACGGAGCGTAGATGTTAGAGTTCCAAGGCCCTGGTCTATTAGTAGTGCAAAAGGGGGTACGAGTTTGATGGAATAGGTACCTTTGAATGCGGCTTCACTAGGCCCGCTGCATTCCGTGTCCCGCCAACAGGTCGCAGCCAGAGCATCCAAAGGTAGTGTCGCCAACGCAACAACGGTCCCTAAAAGTGTAAGCCAGCGCATGATTGTACAGACCCAAGTCGTTCTCAAGCTACAGCAAGTCGCGTCTTCCTATTACATATTTTTGAAAGATTCGCGACAACATTTCGTGTACTATAAAGCGCTCGGCATACGTTACGCCGAGCCGCCCATATGGTTTTCCGGTCCGGGAATAGATGAGGTATACGATCTCCTGGATCTTCGCTGGAATGCGGGGAAATAAGCTACGAGCTAGACGCAGTAAGCTTCTCAACCCTGGGCGCATTCGTTGGTCATGAACTTGGGATGGAAAAGCAGTCTAAATTCGCATCAGAAAGTATGGTTGAGCATTGGCGGTTTTGCGATAGTCTCGCGCGATGAAAAGATGGGAGCTGGAGTCATGTTGCTATTCCGAGACGACTTCAACTGATCCTCAGTGTAGTCGAAGTGATTTAGGTGTATACAGATGTCCTTCGCGCTTGGTCGAAATTGAACCTCGTCGTTCCTTCCGTTGCGAGAAGGTTAGTAAGGATGTATTGTCGAGGAGGTTGGCCGTGCTGCATCCGACCTGCACAGCTAACCTAAGAAAAAAGCCAGGGCATTGTATCGCAGAAGAATAGCTGATTGCGACGCAGAATCTGAAAGCATGTTGTGCATGGGTACAAGCGATGAGACAGCGCTCCGGTCGCTCAAGCGCGAAACTTACGCGCCTGATCGCGCCAGCCTGGGAATTGTCAAGGGAGGCTCTTTCCTTCCATCCACAGCCCGCTAAGCCCTTCGCCATCACCATCAGAACTCAAATTCCAACCGAATCTGACTACGTCATTTTCTACATAATTTCATCGGATGCAGTCTCCAGCCAGTGTCAGAGTAGGTAGCTGCCCCGCTTACGTCATTGCGGCTCACGTTGTTGATCGCAACGCGAGTCCATGCTACCCCTCATGCAGCCCCAAGCGACCACTGCTTCCGGACCATCACTCTTCCTATCTTGGGAAGACAATCCTGAGCCGCATAGTATGGCCCAAGGCCTAGTTGCCGGACTTGTATAGATCCAGAAGTCAAGAGCCGGGACACGTCGACGCGTCAACTCCCGACTGATGAACCGTGGGCGCATAGAACGTCATCCCTGATATCATGTACCATGGAGCCGCTAATGCAACAACTCTTTGACAAATACCCGCATCGGGATGCAGAACACAGCTGCCGATACGCTGGCATTTCCAGACCGCATGAGGGAGGGATCACGCTAAATGGGTGGAGGGGCGGGGATTCCAATTAAGCAACGAGCGCTGGGTCCAAGGTAGGCTTTATATAAATGTCTACCGCTTCTCGAATACCTTGTTGTCCATTCTCCCTTACATACTTTGACATCTAAACTCAATACGGATAACTAGAGAGACCAATCAGATCATCATGACGGACTTCAAGGGACATTGCCATTGCAAGCAGACAGAGTGGACTGCCACCCTGCAGCAAGATCAGCAGGCACACATCCTGTGGTGAGTATTGTCATTCTGTTCCTATAACAACAATTCGTTGCAAGATCAAGCTAACAATCGATTAGCCACTGCAACACTTGCAAAGAGCTCTCCGGCTCCACGTACACGCTCAATCAGATCATCCCCAAGAAGGCACTCAAGATCACCAAGGGAGATGATCTAGGCAAATACACATACAAGGGTGACTCTGGAAAGAGCGTTCACTGCGTATGTCATCCCCTGGGCTACCCATGGGATTAGAGAGCATGCACTAATATGTCTTTGTAGTTCTACTGCAAGAACTGCACTTCACACGTGTACCACGAGCAAGAGGCCCTTGGCCCTGATAGCATTGTCCTAAGGACAGGATTGTTGGACGAAGGCGTCAAGAACTTCAAGCCTGGTGCGGAGATCTTTGGCAAGGACCGCTTGTCGTGGGAGAAGGAGGTTGCGCAAACATTCGAGGTCATGCCACCTTCATAGACAGACATAGTCGGTAGCATAAATGCACGATTATCTCACCACTGCCAGCAAGGCCTTCATGCATATTGTCACAAATGGAACGAGGTGTTTTTCGCCGTGAGACATGTCATTCTAGATATTCCGCATGGGTAGTATTATATTTTATCCCAACTTAGTCAGAAAGCGGCGGGAAACTCCTCAAGAAGTGGCTCGGGCACTCGTAGCCGCCCGGGTTGTGGTCCAAGTACAATTGGTGGTACTGTTCCGCATCCCACCATTTCCCTGCAGGAAGAATCTCTGTTGCGACGCTTCCCTTCCACCACTGCTTGTTCACCTTGTCGGTAACGTCTCGCGCAATCTTCTCCTGCTCGGCATCGTGGTAAAAGATGGCGGATCGGTATTGGCTGCCAACGTCGGGACCTTGGCGGTTGGAGGTGGTGGGATCGTGCATCTTGTAGAAGAATTCGAGGAGGGAACGGTAGGTTACTTTTTCGGGGTCGTAGACGACTTGCAGGGCTTCGGCGTCTGGGTTACTAGTCAGCTAATAGCCAGAGATCACGTCACGCCTCGTGGCGCAACAAAAGCGAGGAATACGTACGTCCAGTGCGTCCGCTGCATACCGCCCTGTACCCTGGGTTGTCTGTGTCACCACCGATATATCCAACCCTCGCATCGTACAAGCCCTTTCCCTTGTACTCTCTCCGGTACATGTGCTCGACTCCCCAGAAACATCCGGCAGCGACGGTGGCGGTTTGTGCGCCCGAAGGCACGTTCATGGGTTGCGCGGGCGCATTCGACATACTGCTGAAGGGGCGAAAGAATTTAGTCAGAAAGGACATGGACAAGTAAGACGTGACGACCAAAAGGAAGAGCGTGAGGAGCTTCAGTTTGGTGGTAGTGAAGTGTGTGATAAGAGGGAGAAGTTTACTCTGCTGGTGAGTTATTATGTATCGCAAGTTCGCCGCTTCGATTGGGAAAAGGGAAATGGACCGCGGCGATGATGCCATCATTTGGCGTGACAAATCGAAGGGTCCACGGCCACGCTTCAGCCACATGGGTGGCGGCGGGGTCGCTCCTTCGCGACGGTAGGAACGCCCAACCCGTGTCTCTGCTCGATCACACATTCTGACACTCTGCAAATCTCCTCAGCAGCAGTGCGCGCTTTCTTTGACGCGTCGAAGCATTGCTGTATCTGACGAGATTCGCGTGCCGCCGTTCTGCCCGCCCGCTACGTGTCTTTACCCGGACAAGTCGCGGCCGATGTCTGTAGCCTTTCGGCATCAACACAGGCTCGAATCCTCCAGCACTGCTCTTTGCATGATGTCCTGCTTCTTTGCTACTTGATCCATGGCCGTAGCGTTGCCTATTCGAAGGACATGCTCTTGGAAATTTCGGCTATGTCCCAGCGGACCCATCCTGCGCTCTCGGAAAAACACTGCGCAGTAGGCTGGAGTGAAACGGGACGTATAAGCGGCGGGACCGGGACGTGGATTCTATTACACTCGCGTTAGTGTCATGGAGAGGTCTCTTCGTTCCCTCTCTTGTAGTACCGGACGCCCTCTCAGCTCATAGTTGCACGTACAGCTTTACGAATGTCGTGTATCAAGCATACACAGTCAGCTTGCTGTTTTCGCACTCGACTGACAGTCCCATAGTCCTACCCTCCAAGTCAGGTCCGGCTGACAGCTTTGGTCGAATCACCCCGACACGATGCGCGTAATCAATTCTCAATCTATTTCGCCTGAAAGCCTTGCACCGGCTACAACCCGCGTTGCTGAACCGGCAGTAGTTGAATCTAGGCTCATACGATGCATCCTTGGTCGTGGCGTCGCTCCGAGTCACCACGTGCGTCGAACAGCTGCTTGATGCATGCACTTGGCTAACTCTTCTAAGATTATTTTTAGATGCATCTCTAGACCTCACATCTGCAAGGGCAGCAAATCGCGTTCGCTAAAATTGATCAAGGCAGGGCCTCGAGCACCGATGGAGCGACAAGCTTTAATATAAGGTTAATCTACGCGCCAAGAACTCCTCACATCTCCAGATCTTTTGAATTGGACGTCCACGATACCCTCGCAGTACTATGCCGCTCGTTCCAGGCAGGGAAACTATTTTCAGTCTTCGCTTCCGCACACGTTCCGTTGCTGCATTACATACAGGATCTATAGATGAAAGACAATATCCGGATGAGCTTGTTTGTTTCTCGGTCAGCTTCGTGGACTGTCTATACCCAGCATCCAGGCCCGGCGTTTCTATTCTGAGTTCTGCACCCCAGGCAAATACGCTCGACTCATCTCGCTTTCATATCTACATCCACTGGGCTGGCCAAAATCTATGCGAGGAAACGGCTCAAACCCACAGGGACTCGCTTGTGCAAAAGACTTTGGTACCCCAGCCGTCATCTGATATGAAATGGCCACGGTATACCTCGTTGACCGCGAGTCTGGGTTTCGTATTCGCTATCAAGAGAATCTATATGCCCACGCGACGGATGTGCTTTTACTTTCAGCAGCTATACCGCCGGCACTCGGTTTCCGGGTAGGCTGCATATGGCGCCACCAAGTTGTGCAAGAATTCGTGATACTCGCATGTCAGCAAACCTCGCCAAAAGACATTGGCATTGGTGATGCCGAGAGTTTCACGCATACTGTACCACCTGGTGGCGCAGACGTACGATATTCAAAGAGCCGCCACGATTCAGGGTTCAATCTCCTCGCGCCCGGAAAGCTCAAATGAAGATGCTCCGTTACTGTGATTCGGGTTAGGATTGCAGCTGGAAGCGAGATGCACGGCGGAACGAGACTATCGCATACCCCAGATTCCGACACTTAGCCTGGAGGCTGGCTCAGGATGTATCCACACGGAACAATACTTCAGCTAAGCGGACAACACGAACTCAGCTGAGCAGCTTCTGCGATTCTGGGCCTATGAGCATGAGCGGCCCGCCGGTCCAATCGTACTCGATAGTGCCATTGGCACTTGGCAGCTGTTATCGTGGTCGGATTGTAGATATCGCCCAAGATGGTGTTGCCGCGGTAGTGGTTAACACAATCAAAGGTAAAGGGCTGGCGCCGAGGGACTGGTATATAACCTGGTCCATATTCCCTTCCATGATCCTCATCCAGCTTCTACTCTCGATTTCATCTACCACATCATCAGCTTCACATCTAGCCTTCTCCGAAGACCATCTTTGCAAACCATCAACATGAAGTGGCTCCTTGCTCTCCTTCCTCTCGCGGCAGCAGCCCCTGCGTTCCCCAATGTGGAGCTTGGTGACGCTCCACCACCCGGTCAGGTACGAGAAGCTCAGATGGGGATTTCCGAGATGATCAACTCACACAATACAGGTCAAGATCCGCGGTGTCAGCTATGGAGGAACTGGTTGCCCGCAAGGCACCATGAGCTCCCAGATCAACAGCGACAGGACTGTCATGACGCTCATCTTCGACGCATACATCGCCTCGATCGGCCCCGGTATTGCCGTTACGGAACAGCGCAAGAACTGCCAGCTGAACGTCGACATTGAGTACCCAGGAGGCTTCCAGTACTCCATCTTGTCTGCCGACTACCGTGGTTACTCTGCCATCCAGAAGGGTGTCTCTGGTACTCTCAAGTCTACCTACTACTTCTCCGGAGACACTGCTCAGGTAAGATCTATCCAAGCTCCAATGGCGTGGACCAAATATGCTGATACCCGAAATAGACCTCGACTGAGTACAAGTTCGACGGGCCAACAAACGGCGACTACCTCAAGCATGACGAGGCGGACAGTACCTCGGTTGTATGGGCGCCATGCGGCACCAACGGCATGCTCAACATCAACTCGCAGGTCCGCCTGACCAGCAGCAACGCCAGCGCCACTGGCCTCCTCACCACTGACTCTACCGATCTCAAATTCACCCAAGTCGTGTACGTGCAGTGGCAGAAGTGCACACCACCCAAGCAGTAGAAACTGATTGCGGTTGATGTAGGCCGAGACATTGGATCAGCTGGATTAGTCTGAACGGGCCATGGATGGTACGGGTTGAGGATTTGAGGTGGAGGCGGTGTTAGTCGGGGAATGGAATTTACGAAGATATGCCGGACGCATGTTTGATGTTTGCATGATAGTTGAATCCTTTTATGAGATGCGCATCTCTCATTTCACTCTCCACATGCTGTGATGCTCCACTTGCCCCTTTACGCAACTCACGACAATACAAAGGAATGCCGATTAGACTTGCCAAACAAGAAGGATAATGGTGGTACTTTTCTGGGATCGCACAGTCGGCGAAGTTCGCATCAATAGTAGCAAGACAGTCGGGTGCGCCCGTTGGCAGGACAGAGGTGATGTGGCGTGTGGTGTCGCAGCCACGTCGGAAATTGTGGGGATAAGAGGGCATTCTTGGCGGCAGGGTCGTGGTTGCCGCATTTAGATCCCTGTCTGTTTACCAGCGGCCGTGCGTCCCATAACAGAAGTTCCGGCTGGAACATCGTCATTGAGCACTCCAGCCCGCAACACCAAACCCTCGCTCGCGGCTGTTCCCCACGCTTTCAAAGGAGGCTGCGCAGTGCGATTGACCTGCTTTTTTCATTTCTTGGGCGCAGTCATGGCCGCCGCGGGCGCGTCTTCCATCTCCGTCACCGTACGAGTCCGCCCTTTCACCATCAGAGAGGCTGCCCAGGTCACGAGGAACGATGATCAAACGCTGTTCCTCGGAGATGGTTCGCTGGCGGGCTTGCCAGCGCCGAAGCTCCACAAGGGCATCCGCCCTGTCATCAAGGTCATGGACGAGAAGTGCCTGTATGAGACGTCACGTATCATTTCAAGGCATGAGGGCTGACCAGTACCAGAATCTTCGACCCTCCAGAAGACAACGCCGTCCAGCGGTTCGGACGATCAACAATAGGACCTCAGGGCAAGCGATCCAAGGACCAGACATTCGCATTCGACCGCGTCTTCGACGACACTACCTCCCAGGGCGATGTATACGAAGCCACGACGAAGCCCCTGCTGGACAGTGTGCTGGATGGATACAACGCGACTGTCTTTGCCTATGGCGCCACAGGTTGCGGAAAGACACATACTATCACGTATGTTCATGTACACCGCTAGTTACTCGCAGGAGGACTAACCTTTCAACAGGGGAACGTCGCAGCAGCCCGGCATTATCTTTTTGACTATGCAAGAACTGTTCGAGAAGATCCAGGACATACAAGATGAAAAGGTCACCGAGATCACGCTCTCCTATCTGGAAATCTACAACGAGACAATTCGCGACTTGCTTGTAGAGGGCGGCAGTAAACAACCCCTGATGCTCCGCGAGGATGCCAACCAGGCTGTATCTGTCGCTGGTCTTTCCAGCCACCGACCACAGAGCGTAAGTAGAAGGGATGTACTGCACGACAAGCGTCTAACGACCGCAGGTCCAAGAAGTCATGGATATCATTGTCCGCGGCAACGAGTACCGAACCATGTCGCCTACCGAAGCGAACGCTACCTCTTCCCGATCCCACGCCGTACTCCAGATCAACGTGTCCTCCAAGGACCGCAATGCCTCGGTCAACGAACCCCACACAATGGCTACCCTCAGCATCATCGACTTGGCAGGTAGTGAGCGCGCGAGCGCTACGAAGAACCGTGGAGAGCGTCTGACGGAGGGTGCCAACATCAACAAATCCCTACTCGCGCTGGGAAGCTGTATCAACGCCCTCTGTGATCCCCGAAAGCGAAACCACATCCCGTACCGCAACTCGAAACTCACGCGATTGCTCAAGTTCTCTCTTGGTGGAAACTGTAAAACTGTCATGATAGTCTGTGTTAGTCCGTCAAGCGCGCATTTCGATGAGACGCAGAACACCCTGCGGTACGCCAACCGAGCGAAGAACATCCAGACCAAGGTCACCAAGAACGTATACAATGTCAACCGCCACGTAAAGGACTACCTTGTCAAGATCGATGAGCAGAGACACTTGATTGAGGAGTTGATGAAAAAGCAGAAGGATTTCGAAGGAAGTGCCTTGGTCAAGTTTCAAAAGCAGAGCGAAAAGAAGGATGGCATCTTGCGAGACGCTGTGGTGCGCTTGCGCCAGGCTTATGCAGACTCCGAGCCCGACCGTCGGGATCGGCTGAATATGTCAAAGACCTTGAAGCTGGCCGAGAAGCGCATCTCGATGATTTCGGCATGGATCGCAGCATTCGATAACGTGAAGGATGTTCGCGAAAACGAGGAGATGCCCACCCAAGTCACAGCAATGAGAGATACTGCAGTCGGAATTTCCGCAGAACTCGAACAAACGCGACAACATTGCCATAGGCGATTGGAGCGTACCGTATGGACGAGCAAAATGGACACAGCGCTGCATGTTGGACTGAAGGGTCTGGCGGAGGTGGACGGCAACGCTGACGGCCACGATGCTGCCAATCTGACAAGAGAGTACGAGCTGCTCAAATCGAATGCGGATCGTGAACAACTCAATGCTCTGCTAGACATGGAAAAAGGCGGCGATGCTGCCATCGTCCAGGTGCTGGTACAGGCGCACATCGAGACTGTCACAATCCTAAGCCAGATCACCCAAATGGATGAAGCCCAAGCGGTCGAAGCGGCGAGGAAGCTGCTTACAAAGATTATGAATTCTTGTACAAACGCGACTTCGCAGGTTATTCGGCCAGACGGTGGCCTGCCAGTCACGGAGTTCTTTGAGCCAAGCCACAGAGGCACACCAAAAAGGAGGAAGCCAGTGAACATCATGGAGCCGTCTCCCATGCGACCAATTGCTTTGCCAACACTGGCGGACGCGCCGCATCTTACATCATCGCCAATGAAGTCATCACCACGCCGAAAGTTGATGGCAGGAGCCAGAAAGAGCGTCCAGTTCTCGCCGATGAAGAAGAAGAAGTCTCCGTCAAAGACGAAGCGGGGGGTGCGCTGGAGGGACGACACCGAGAATGGGACACTTGCGGAATTCCAGAAAACACCAGAACACCTAGCAGGAACACCAACACATTCTTCCACCCCAGTGCCAGCACCGACTTACTCGACAGGCATCCCCATACCAAAATACGATGGAAGCGGTGGCTCTTCGCCCATCCCCACACCACCAAAAGCCTCTGTAGATTTGAAGGGCTCATCGCGCTTTGCAGTCGGCGCGCTATCTAAGCGTTCGGACGGATCCCCCACATCTCGTTCCAACAACGCATATGGCTCGGATTCCGATGGTGCGTCGCCTCTCCGCGACATCTACAACAACGCTCGCACTTCATCCTTGAGCAATGTAGAGAACGCCTCGTCGGGCCCCACGCGAGAAGGAGACAGCGGCCACTCCAGTTCAGAGGGAGAGAAGTGGACGCCATCAGACGCGCGACAAATCGGACACGCGATCAAGCGCCGTTCTTCCACAAACGGAGGATCTGTGCCTGTGAACCGAGCGCATCGTCGTCGTAGTCCGACAGCAGCGACCATTGGTAGCCCGCCCAACGAGAACTCCCTTCTCTCCGCGGGTGCAGCGCGTCGCATGGTCAAGTCTGTCCACGAGGCTGACTGGAAGAACAGCGTACTTAGCCCACGGGTTACGCCCATAATGAAGAGCGCTGTAAGGCGCACTACCTTGGCGAACGTCGGTGACGATCGACCTCGGGAGGCACCGCCCAGCTTGAATGCGCGAGCGCCTGTACGAATCACTAGTGGTTCTTCGTCCAGAGGTAGCCTCATGCCTAATTCTAAGAGCGTCTGGCGTTGATTTACCTCTTGCTAATTGGGGCATTAGGTGGTTGGAGACGCCACCGTTGGGGCTTTTAACGACTTTTTCGCTTTTCGTTGCTCACCAGTTGCATTCTGTTCTTTTCGATTTGGCGATGTTCTGGCGCCGGGTCATTCTCTTGTGCATCTGTCTCATTCTCAAAACCTTTGGAAAACTCCATCTAGAAGCATTAACGAAGGCTTGGGTCGGTGTTTGGGTAATCTCCCTGCCTATGGCAGTTGCTGGGGCGTATTCAGTTGCGATTGCATTGGGATGTACTTGTATGCGTGTCTCGAGTATTGCGTAGTTTTCCTGTTACTAGCATCATTTCAACGTTTCATGATCACCTCTTATGCTCAACCGTGTCTGAAGAGTGCCTACCTTAAGGGGCCCCTGGTATACTGGTCCATCCTCCTTGCCGTTTGCTTGTGTCCACAGTTATCGTGACGATTTGCGTACTGGTCGGACGAAGCTTTCGTGGGCATTTGTAGGCTTCAAAAACCGGATGTCCATCGAAGCCTTTTACTCCAGGTGAGCTCAGCATTGTCAGCATTATTGAGGCCGATATCGACACGGATGGAAAGATTCGGGGATGTCGTATAGGCCGTTGGATGATGGATTTGCACGACGTAGTTGACAACCGCGAAGAAGACAGGGTAACCGCTAAGCTATGACGTCACGCGCCACACACGCTTCGCGTGCATCCCTTTCTTGGAGTGTCCGCTGACACACCCGTGGACGTTGGATGGAAAGCTGGGTCTTCACATGCAACAGGCGATAACACTCTGAGTACAAATTATGTAAGATGCATTTATGCTAGGATATGTATGTATCATTCCAAAAGAAAAAAGAGAAAAGAAGAGGAAGAAGAAGCGTCAAGCGACGAGCGATATCATCATGGTCGTAACCAACAAAAAACAGAGAACACCGTCCTCCTAACCATCCATGAAATGCAGAAACAACAAGCAGAAAAAGAAAAAGGTATAACACGGTACCCGATCTTTCACCATCAAACACCGCCGTTGCATGCATGCCGTTACTCATCCCGATAGAACTTCTTGAAGATCAAATGCAAAAACAGATTAACGTTGACTCTGGCGACACCGTCGCCGGCAGCCGCGCCACCCCGAGCACCTTCGCCGAAGAGATTCATAAATTGGTGGTTGTCGAATTGCGCTTGGAGGAGGCCGTCCAGAGGCACCTCGGCGAATGCACCGGGAATCATCATGGAACCTTGAGAACCTTGGATCTCGAAGATACCTGTTTGGTTGCTGGAGATGGTGATGTCCATGCGGTCCCATTGTCGCTCGTGGTATCCAGACCAGGAGATGAGGATGCCCTTCTCGGCCAGGTTGCGGGCGGAGTATTTGAAGGAACCGAAGCGGTACTCGCGACCGCTGTTCTTTAGTTCACGCTGGTGGTTGTATTGGCGGGTGAAGGGAAGGAGGAACTTCTTCTTGCCCTTCTTCGATTGCAGCGTTACCATGGCTTGTTCGATGTAGTCGTTGTAGGACTTGAGTTGCGACTCTAGGAAATGTGCCTTCTCGTCGAGTGCGGCCAATGTAGTGCGTACTCCCTCTAATTCCTTGGCGCGTTGGATACGTCTTCGGTGCTTGGTGCGGATGTCGACCGCGATGGCGTTGAGTAGGTCTTGGTAGTTGTTGGTGTGCGAGATGCGGCCTGCGCGTTGGAGTTGTACCATGTTCTCCAGACAGTATTGCTTGAGTGTGGGGTAGTCAAGATCAAGTACAGAGTTGGAGCCCATATCCTGCGTGTAAGTTGAGGCGGCAGAGGATCGGACTACGTTGCTCTGTTTCCGCGAACGATCTTTCCGCTGCGCGATGATCTCTTCGCGGACGAGAGCGTCCCAGCGGTTCTCGTCATCGGGGGTAACCGGCTTGCACATGATCTCAGTGAGGTTGGCGCCGGTTTGGATGCGGATGATGTACAGTACGTAGCGCTTGGTCTCCATGAAGAGGGATTTGATTGCAGAGTCGGGGTCTAGAAAAGTCAGTAAGTGGGAACTGCAAGTGGAGGAAGAACTTACCCTCTTGCTCATGGTACTTGGGGTTCAGAGTCAACGTGATTTCGCTGGAGCTGACGTGCAGAAGCTCGTTCTCGTTGTTCTTGGCGCTACCGAGCTCACGGACAATCTCACGGAGTGGATCGTCTTGAGAGGGGCATAAACTTGGTAGATCTTCGATGACGAGGTTGTGAATGGCGAATACGTCTGCGAGCTTGATGTAAAGTGTTGGCTTGGTTCTTGCAAACAAGTCGTTGAACTCGTCAATCTCGAACTGAGCTTCGGCGGCACGGACGTTGATCATGTTCGACCAGATGTCTTGTAGGCGATCGATGGCTTCGGTGATGTAGCTGTTAAGAGGCTGCAGGTAAAGATCGTCTCCACCAAACAGCTTCCCGCCGGCAATCTGACTGAGGACCTTGGCAACAGCTCCAAGGTTTCTGTTCATCACTGGCGACAGGCCACGATCCACCACACCCCAGTGCTGAGGTTGCAATAGAGCAGGCTGAATGTAAGCCTTCCATACCCAGTAGCCGGTGATTTGTAGAAGCTGCTCTTGCGCCTCGTAGGGGAACTTCAAGCGTAGTTCTTCGAACATCTGCTGTGCGATGTATCTCACACCATATGGCATCCGGTGGAGTACCTCTTCGAACATCGTAAAGTACTGGTCAGCAACATCGCGAAGATCTTGCAGGTTGTGAATGAAAGTACCACGTGTCTCGGGGTCCTTGAGTGCTACATCTCGCGAGACATTCGGGTCGCGACGACTACTTTGGCCAGTACGGAGCTCCTCGTTGTTGATGGCGGAACGATAGATTTGCATCGGATCGCTCTCCAGGTCCAGGTGCTCATTCTCAATGATATTCTCACGAATGACAGTTCCAAGAACATCTTTGAGGAACTTTCGGTCGCGCGGTGACCGGACGTAGTTGGCGAACAATTTGGACCAGAAGAAGTTGCCACGAAGGTACTCATGGAGGTTCGCACAGCCCTCAATCTCCTCCTTTAGCGATCTTGTGAGCAGCTTCAACAGCCAATACTCTTCTCTGCGTTTTTGGGCCAAACCAAACATACTCATGGTCAGCTGCTCGATGCGCTTGATGTCACCCTCCGCGAGATTTTGTTCACGAACGCGCCTGAAGAGTCTCGCCATGTACTGAGGCTGCGTCTGCAGAACAAAGAAAAGCTCCTGATACTGCTCCAGCTTCCGGCGCGAGTTCTTGTTGAGCGCTTTGAGATCGAAGGGGTCCTTTGACGAGATGTCCTTGCTGCTGAGCAGTGTGCCGACGTTGCCGCCGAAGTGCTTCTGGTGCTTGACAACCTCGTCAAGGGTGATCTTGTTCTTCACGAGAAGCGCGATCTTGATGTCCAGTTGATCGACGTACTGCTCGGCGAGCTCGTTCTGGCGCACATGCTGTACTACAGTCTTACGAAGACGCTCGAATTCTGACATTCCGTTAGTAAGACATGACTATAGTAATCAAAGAGCGACCTACCAATCTCCTCATCAAAGTCGATGTCGTTGTCGTTAAGAAGATGCACAAAGTTCTTGACAGTCGACACTGGAGGGTTTGTGCCACTGGTCAAGCTCTTGTAGGCTTCACCTTGTTGACGACCACGGATGAAGCTCTGCACTTTGATGACCTTCTCCATATTCTCCTTGTAGAACTGCTGCTTCTCTGCAAACTTCTGGCGGATCATCAAACCGCGCGCCAGGGTCTGAAGCTCGACAATCGCATCTTCGTGCTCTTCCACTTGACCAAGCTGCATACCGATTTGCATCCTGAGCAGCATACCACGTGCCACGGCTTGAAGATCGACGGTTTCGGGCTCTTGAGCATTGAGCTCGCAAAGAGTCTCGTAGGTCCGTTGGCGTTGCATGAAGCCTCGGCAAGCCGATTGGAGGTCTAGAATGGTGGGTTCTTGCGCCTGAAGTGCCTGAAGATCAGAAAAGTGCTTCTGTCGCGAAAGGAAACCGCGAATGTGTGACTGAAGCGAAAGAACGTTGTCTTCTTGATCGTGCAGAAGCGTGAGGATCTCAGTGATCTCTGCACGCATGGTGCCACCCCTTGCGACAGCTTGTAAATCGGTGATCTGAGGTACTTCGGCTTGAAGCGCCTCGTGGATCTGCCTGACATAGTTTCTCAAGACATTGGCGCGAACTTGGGACTGAAGACCAGACCAATTGACATTCGTGCTTACCAGCTTCTTCTGCATTGCGGCGTCCTTCTTCCTAGCAAGAAGACCTCGGGCAGTTGACTGCAACATTGTGATCATAGATTCGTGTTGACGAAGACCTTCCTGATCGGCACGCAGTGACTGGCGGACACGCATTGCTCTTGCGACGGCTTGGAGTTGCGCGACCTCAGGTTCATTCTGTTGTAGCTCAGCCCATTCCCGATCGACTTGCTGGCGTAGAAGAGCTCCACGAATCATAGCCTGCACATGCATAACGGATGGTTCGGTATCGCGGGTTTGTTCGTATCGGTCGGACACACGTAGTCGTTCCAGCGCTCCTCGGATGGCTGCTTGGAATTGCCGTATGCCGTGTTCGTGTCGCTCGATCTTCGATTTGGTGTACTGAACTTGCGCTCTGGCCTTGCGCCCACGGAACAGGTTCTGCACCTTCAAGACCTGGGCCTCATTGGCGTGCCAGAACTGTTCTTCACCCTGAAGCCTCGATCGAACCAGGAAGCCTCTCGCTGCACCTTGCAGAGTAACTGCGAAACGGCGCATGTCCATGCGGTAGGTGGAGATTTGTCGAGCCCAGTCACCACGGATGCGTGCCTGCAAGTCTACGATGAGGTGCTCATGATCCCAGAGCTCCTGCATCACCATCCCGAGGCGAATTCGAACGAGAGCACCGCGCATCTGAGCCTGGAGATCTAGTATGATGTCCTCGTTCTCTCCAAGCTCGCGGTCAATGCGGTCTTCCTCAGATTCCACTGGTTCTGGTTCTGGCTCCGGTTCCGGCTCGACTTGGAAGTTGGCTTGCATGCCTGAGAAGTTGGGCATACTAACCCCAGACTTGTCCAGACCTTTTTGTGTAGCCTCCAACTCGTGGTCCTCGAACTGGAGTTTACCGACTAGATTGCCAATTCGGAAGTCGACAATGCCTTTTCGGAACAGAAGCCATGAGAGCGCGTGAATGCAGTAGATGACCTTGGGCACGTTCTTCTTCTCGTAGAGATCGACCAGTTCGAAGCGGAAGAGATCGGGGAGTTCGACTTCAGACAGGAACTTGAAGAAGTGCGCGTAGTTGTTAGAGTGCCGGTACTGTAGCTTCGGGTCGCGGAATATGCGCAGCGGTTGTCCTTTGATTGACTGAACAATCTCTGCTAGTGTTATGCCGTTTCGCAGTGCCTCCTCCAGTTCAACAACAGGCGGGAGGTCCGTCTCGATGATGTCTTCCATCCACTCCTTGGCTTCTCCGATATGACAGAGATATTCGTAGGCCTGCAAGAACTGGCGCTGTTGGTCCATCCAATTCCGACTTGACCAAGTGGACGCCGTCTTTTGTGGTGTTTCTAGCCGCTGCAACCTTCTCCGTCCGTTGAGACCCACGACCTGCTGCTCCGGGGACTTGATGGCGAAGTCCTCATCGCTTCCAGCCTCGGCGAACTTGGATAGAGTTCGGAGATGTCCCGTGGATGACTTCTGGAAGCTCTTAAGTTCCGGTCGTTCCAGGTGAGTTGACAGCGGTCGGGACGAGTGGTCGCGGGTGGGCGCGCGTACGGAGTCGTTTCGCGATACTGCTAGCGATAGCGGGCGCGGTTTGGCTGTCGGCGAGGTGGAGCCATCGTATGGGGCGTAGAGGTTTTCGACACTATGTGATCGCAGGTGACTGGAGCTTCGGGTCGGGCTAGCACTCGCGGGGCGCAGGAGCTTCTCTGGCGATGGCGGATTCGAGAATGTTGCGGGGCGTAGGAGCTTTTCGGGCGATGGCGGGTAGACGGGCGTCGTCGGTCGCATGTACTTGTCAGGTGACGAGGGGCTTTGCTTCTCGGGCGAGGGCGGGTTCGAAGGTGCCTGCTGCAGCGGTCGCAGCGCTTTCCGCATGCTCATGAACGTGTCTGAAGGGTCTGTCTCGCCCGAGCCGAAGTAGTCCTCTGTGCGCGGGCGCGAGAGGGCAGTCGCCTCGCTGAGCCCGCGCCGGTGCGACAGCGAGCCGAAGCCGCTGGAGGCATTGCTCGACTGCGTGCTTGAGCGGCTCGGCGGGTACTGGTTCGAGTGGTTGGAGGAGCCATTGGATGCGGTCGATGTCTGGCGGAGCGGGGAGGGCGATGTTGCCGAGTGGCCTGGTCTCGAGCGTGGGGCAGTCAGGTAACTCATGGCGAGCGCGACAGTCGAGGGCGTTACTGCGACCCAGTCCTACACCGCATGCGTCGTACAGGACAAAGGAAGATGGTGATGGCGTTGGCGTCGGGGCTCAAGAGACCGTCATGGAGGCCCGCGATAATTACAAGAGATATGGATGCGCCTGCCGCCCAAAACAAAAATCGCGAACGAGATCAAGCGACAGTCTAAAGCCCTGCGACCAAGCGCGCACTTTTACTCTGCACGGGCGAAGAGGAATGGGAATCGGGAAAGGGAAATTGGGTATAGTAGATGAAAGGCAGCGGCGTTGAAACTGGAAGCGGACGTGTGGTGTCCAAGCTTTTGCGGATGTTTACTCAGGCTGCGAGGGCTTGCCGGCTTGTTGTCGCGCCAACCACCCCAAGAAACCCATCTTCAGCCGCGAAAATCATCCATCCCGACTCCCGTCACACGGACCGGGAATCCCTCAAAACAACATCCTAGTGCTGCATCACTGTTGCAGCTACCGTGTTTGTTGCTGCTGGATCGCCATGTCTGGACGAGCCGACCACTTCACTTCACCATCACGTCCTATCCATCGACTATCCCGGAAACCCATGTACGCGTCGCGGCCATGATGCCTGAATTGCAGGGCGACAAGGACGTCGGCGCCATCAACGGCGACAGCCTGACTACAGCTCGCACGGTGAGCTATCGCGTCCTGAACCTGAACCTTAGCCTAGCGCACCCCTTGGACGCGTCCAATTATCGACTCGTCGACCTGTCACTATAAGGGAGCTCCCAGCCGGTACCGTGCAAGTCCAAACGTCGCGCCCACCACGTGAGTGTGCTAGCAAGGTAAGAATGAAATGCACTAGATCCGATTGCTAATAGAAACGTCGTACCTTACCAAAAGACTGACGACTGCGACTATTGTTGACATGTCCAGCATATGTTGATATGTGTCTTTCGCGCATACAGTGTACAGCAGTATATGTCGCCTGCAGTACTGCCTGCACATCGATCCCCGTTCGGACGCGTCGTCGTCGCGCTAAAAGGCGGGGTCACCTGAAGCACGCGGCTTGGCGAAGGAGCCCACAGAAATTCTTTCCGCGCCGCCAGTTTCTTCCAACTTTTTTCTTCTTGGGAAAGCCCTCAACTTTCCCCGGCCAGAGTCTTTTGCTGAGCACGACGGCCTGTTTCCTTCCGTGATACCCCTCTTACCCTTCTCAAGTCCCCGAGAAGTTTCTTTTCCTACCCATCATGCCCATCTCCAACGGTGACGCCATGACCAACACGGCCGCCGACGCCTTGGACTACACCAAGGCTCTTGAGATCCTCAAGAACGAGTACCCCGAGCGCGATGGCATCGACATCAAGACGCTCATCGACTCCAAGAAGAACGGTGGTCTCACCTACAATGACTTCCTCATGCTTCCTGGCTACATTGGCTTCCCTGCCGCCGAGGTCGCCCTCGACACCCCAATCACAAAGCGCATTTCTCTCAAGACGCCCTTTGTCTCCTCGCCCATGGACACTGTCACCGAGCACAACATGGCCATCCACATTGCCCTTCTTGGAGGTCTCGGTGTGATCCACCACAACTGCTCTCAGGACGACCAGGCCGAGATGGTCCGCAAGGTCAAGCGCTTCGAGAACGGCTTCATCCTGGACCCCGTCGTCATCTCTCCCAACACCACAGTCGGAGAGGCCAAGGCACTGAAGGAGAGGTGGGGCTTCGGTGGTTTCCCAGTCACTGGTAAGTCAGACTCTACACTCTTATACCCGTGTTTGCTTTATGATGATTACCTTTTCAATTTAACTTTCGTTCATCCGCAACGATTCCGTCGTACTGTGGAGAAAATGTATCTGAAATGCCTCACAAACGCTACGCTTTGTCAATTTTGTCTAGACACATTCGCTGACAGTTGACTGAAGAGAACGGCACCCTCCGCTCCAAGCTCGTCGGTATCATTACCCCCCGAGACATCCAGTTCCACGACAAGCTGGACGACCCGGTCACCGCAGTCATGTCCACGGACCTCGTAACCGCCCGCCACGGTGTTGAGCTCAAGGAAGCCAACGACATTCTGAACAAGTCCAAGAAGGGAAAGCTTCCCATCGTGGATGAGAGCTTCAACCTGATTGCGCTCCTGTCTCGCTCCGACTTGATGAAGAACCTCAACTTCCCGCTTGCGTCCAAGCTCCCACACTCAAAGCAGCTGATCGCCGCGGCTGCCATCGGTACCCGACCAGAGGACAAGATCCGTCTGCAGAAGCTCGTCGATGCCGGTCTCGACATCGTCATCCTCGACAGCAGTCAGGGAAACAGCATGTACCAGATCGAGATGATCAAGTACATCAAGGAGAAGTACTCTCAGCTCGACGTGATTGGCGGAAACGTCGTCACTCGCGAGCAGGCTGCTGGTCTCATCGCCGCTGGTGTTGACGGTCTCCGTATCGGCATGGGCAGCGGAAGTGCTTGCATTACACAAGAAGTCATGGCTGTCGGAAGGCCACAGGCCACTTCGGTCTACAATGTCACCTCTTTCGCATCGCGCTTCGGCGTGCCTTGCATTGCGGATGGTGGTATCCAGAACGTAGGACACATCGTCAAGGGTCTTGCCATGGGTGCATCAGCCGTCATGATGGGAGGTCTCCTCGCCGGTACCACTGAGTCTCCTGGTGAGTACTTTGTCAGCCGCGACGGTCAGCTCGTCAAGGCCTACCGTGGTATGGGCAGTATTGCCGCCATGGAGGACAAGAAGGCCGGTGCTGGCGCTGCCGACTCCAAGGCTAGCAACGCTGGTACCGCGCGCTACTTCTCTGAGGGTGACCGCGTGCTGGTTGCCCAAGGTGTGTCTGGATCCGTCCAGGACCGTGGCTCGATCACCAAATTCGTGCCTTACCTCATGGCTGGTGTTCAGCACTCGCTACAGGATATTGGCATCAAGAGCCTTACCGAGCTTCACGAGGGTGTTGCCAACGGCACCGTCAGGTTCGAGTTGCGCACTGCTAGTGCACAGGCTGAGGGTAACGTGCACGGTCTGCACAGCTTCGACAAGAAGCTCTACTCATAGACGATTGAAAATGATATACGGAATGCATTGGGAGGGCGTTAGTGGGTGGTTGGCTGGTTTGCTAGGTTCCCTCATTAGACATGCGACACGAAGACGATTTATGTTCTTAATATGGAGCAATGGATAGGCCAAAAGCAATGATACCACGAACTATGTTCATTTACGATCAAACTTAAAAAACGGTCTTCTGTTGAGGGATGCGAAGCCCTGCCGGAGTTCTGACAGTGTGTCGACTCTTGGGCACCCTGTCACTGCTCAAGCTACTTCCTAACCTCGGCACCTCCCCGCGCGTCAACACCAACCACATGCAAGCCATCATGACGCGCCGACCGCCATTGTCGGCTCCTTTTGTCGCCGGATATGCCAAAGCTGAGTTCCACTGCTCTCCTCCTGGCTAAAGGTAGATCGACTGCGGTACGCTCCTATCGCTCTGCACGCCCTGTCGCCGCAAGCTCATCGTTCTCGATATTGCAGGCGAAGCTCGGTGCGCGATCGTCAGCGTCACTACGAACTGCCTCTTATCTAAAGCCTGCGCAGCTCTCCAAGACCGGCTTCCAAAAGCGCAACATGTCTTCGCCCGCAGATCACAAGCCGTCGAAGCAGGCGTCAAAGGCACCACAGGTCCCACGGCCTAGCTCGAGGTATGCGATTATCACCATGTCTATCGATGTCGAAATACTAACACGTACAGCGTCCTTCTCATTTCCCCTACTAACCAGGTCCTGCTCCTCCACCGCGTATCGAAAGCCTCTAGTTTCGCATCTGCCCATGTCTTCCCCGGCGGCGCCCTTTCCAAAACCCACGACGGCGAGATCCCCGACGAAGACCACCCAGGAAGACATCAAGATGGGCCCGCGTATCGTATGGCAGCCGTACGGGAGACTTTCGAGGAATGCGGCATCTTACTCGCCAAGAGCAAAAAGACCGGGAAGCTGTTCACCGAGATAAGCGACGAAGAACGAGAACAAGGCCGAAGAGACGTACACGGTGGAAAGGTCAAGTTTGGAGACTTGTTGGAGAAATGGGGTGCACTTCCCGATACCGAAGCTCTGATTCCGTTTACTCGCTGGGTAACGCCTCCCAACGTGCCCAAACGCTTTACCACGCAAATGTACATCTATTTCCTGCCCCTTGGCTCCGTGTCGCCGACGAAGCACGCCGCGCCCAAGGGTACACCACCGTCGTCGGGACTGGAGGAGGAGGACGAGATTGTCATACCCAAACCTACACACGATGGCGGTATTGAGCACACCGCTGCCCGCTTCCTGCCACCCAACAAATGGATCGACCTGGCGCGGCAAAACAGGATTATCCTGTTCCCACCACAGTTCTTGCTTACCTTGCTACTGGCTCCGTACCTAGCATCAAGTGTCACATCACCATCTTCGCCCACACCTAGTCTGGCGGAGCTACAACTCGAGCGCGAGAAATGTCTTGACTTCCTACAAAAGCCTCGCATGTACGACGGGAAGCCTGAAGTGTCTTTTGCTGAAGCCTGCATATCTCCACTTGCTCTGGGCAAAGGAGAATATGGGCAGGCTGGGCAGGATGGGGTTGGCGGCGTAGATAAGAACACTGCTGTTTTGGTGCTTGATCGGCCGGGGAAAGAGGTTGAAAGCCAAGGACAGGGGAGAGCGGGACTCAGGGAATGGGTTGTTACAACGAAGTTCAAGAAGGAAGGGCCACGGGATGTGGATGTACGGAGGAGGGAGGAGGTGTTGGGGAACAAGATACAGGGGAAGCTATAGAGTTGTTGGCTACAAGACAGATAACTTGCTCGATCCTAGGTTTCAGGTCGATTCCCGGGCGTCGAGCGAGTTTAAGATTTCATGTGTGTCTTCTTCACTGTTCACCTGCGCAGTTTGTTCCATGCCAGGGCATAGTACAATACGTTACGTGCGTAGAGTAGATGCAAGAGGGGTTGCCAGTCTGTGATTAATGATATCGGAGTAACCCCAGGTGCTCAGCTTCCGATCATCCCATCCGGCCAATCTCGGCTATGCACCAAAAGCGAATACCGAAAAGTCGCATCATCGACGTCGCCAGCAACCTCCAGGGCTAGATCTACTCCACCCAGCACACTAAACCCCACATTCGTCATTATTAATGCCAGCTCCACATATTCGCGTTTGTGATGTCGGACGACTGACGGTGGAATGTTCAGGATCATGTTGTTTGGATATAAAGATGCTTGGGAGCCCCGCCTCGTTTTGGGGGGCATCTTTACCTACATAAACGGCACATTATATCCTTTGTCTAATCTAATTCGTCTACGCATTTGAAAAAGAACTTGTGAAAGAAAGAGTTATCACAATGAAGGAAGCACAGGTAGCAAAAGACCTTTCGGTCACCATCAAGGATGTTGCCGTCCCCGAGCCACAAGCCAACCAGGTCGTCATCAAGGTCGTCTATTCTGGTAGTAACCCCAAAGACTGGTACGTCTACTTCCCGAATCCCCCCATGCTACCTGCATGATCACAATATCCTCGTGACATTGCCTTCCAGTCCAATATCTCTCCTTCCAGTCCATCACCCACTGACGCATCTTGCAGGAAAATCCCCGCCTACGACATGAAGCCGAACTTCAACACCGGCGACGACATCGCCGGCTACATCCACAGCGTCGGTGCCAACGTCTACGAGTTCAAGCCCGGAGACCGCGTCGCTTCCTTCCACGAGATGATGACACCGGGTGGTTCCTTCGCCGAGTACGCAGTAGGCTGGGCCCACACCACCTTCCACATCCCATCTTCTGTGTCCTTCGAGCAAGCAGCGACCCTGCCTCTCGCCGCCATGACAGCAGCCATCGGATTGCACCAACGCATGGGCCTGCCTGACCCGTGGACTCCGGCGCAGGAACCCACGCCGCTTGTTGTGTACGGTGGTGCGAGTGCAGTCGGTGCATACGCGATTAAACTAGCATCGCGCGCAAACATCCACCCCATCATCGCTGTAGCAGGAAAAGGAGAGAAGTTCGTCGAGGGGCTTATCGACCGCTCAAAGGGTGACACAATCGTTGATTACCGAAAGGGTGATGAAGCGGTTGTAAAGGGCATCAAAGATGCGCTCAAGGGACAGAAACTGCAATACGCGTATGACGCCGTTTCTGAACACAACTCCTACACAAATATCGTGCAGGTGCTAGAGCCCACGGGCAAGCTCACGCTTGTTCTGCCGGGTAAGACATATGAAGGTATTCCAGAGACTGTGCAGCAGACCCAGACGATGGTGGGCTCAGCGCACAAGGAAGATTCGGATTACGCGTTCATCATGTTCAGGTATATGGCGAGGGGATTGGCTGAGGGCTGGTTCAAGCCGCATCCGCATGAGGTTGTTCCTGGTGGCTTAGAGGGAGTAGAGACGGGCATGAAGAATTTGAGAGATGGCAAGGCCAGTGGAGTCAAGTATGTCTTCAAGATTTGAGATGAGAAATAGAAGTTGTGAGGATGAAGCTATGGTAGCGATGCAATGAAACATAGGAGATGGTAGATGTCATCATTAATCCGACACAGTTGAGCATAAGAGATGATCGTGAAACGTTGAAATGATGCTGGACGTACCGCCTAAATGATAGCCGGGGAGTCTCAGTCTACGTGCGTTACGTATGCCGGGAGTATCTTAACTAAGATTATAGTTACAAAACAAGTAGTATAGTAGGCGTTAAAGTATACAGGCTTGTTATCCTTATCAAAAAGGTAAGCACGTATGGACTGTAACAGACTACATAGACTTATAAGCTAAGACTCTATTAGGTACAAAAGTTGTTGTTGCTGCCACACCTACTAGTGTTTCCCCTTATTAGTAACTTCGACGAGGATGTATCAAACAGCGTCGATCATGGTGACGACCTCCTTCATCTCGACTTCACCTGCATGTGGCAGCGCAGACGAGAATTTGTCAACGACGCTGATGATGCGACTTTTCGGTTTTCGCGTCTGGTGCATAACCGAGATTGGCTGGCCGGATGGGATTGTTACAAGCTGGGGTTCCCCAGGATTATGAATTTCAACACCCGCGTTTGACGTGATTATACGGAATGAATTGTTAGCACGATCATACGCAAAGGAAATGCTTTGGGAAAAAGGCGACGCAAACTGGAAGGATGATGATATAAGAGCAGTGCAATGGAGTATGAGAAGTAGTTCTCCTACGAGATCTCGTCGTCTTTTCTTTTATACAGGGTCATCTCGAAACCGGTTTTGCCTCGCTTCCAATCCAGAGCTCTGTCTAGACATCGCTCCAACCCCCCCTCATGATGTTCGTTTTCGCGGTCTCCACTCGCAGTGTCAATATCTATGCCTGGTCCTGGTCCATGAGGAACCTCGCTCGGATGATGTCGCGGACTTCTGCCACAGTCGCTGTGGGCCTGACTGTTATTCGTAGCTCCGGTATGCTATCCAAGTCTAGCCCGTTGTCCGTAAGGTACTCCATGAGCTTTTGTTGCTTAGGCGACTTGTCCTCTGTTAACCTCAACCAACGTGGCTGAACCTGTGGGTTTGGCCTGGAAGGCTCGGATGCACTTGCGATTTGATCTGGAGCTTGAGCAGCCGTTTTTGTGGCTTCCTGTTCCCTCATCCAGTGCGGGACGTGGAGTGTAGCAAAATGGACCTCTTCGTCCCAATTTTCGATTCCGAACCTTGATTTCCATACTTTGGGGCTCAAGCACCAGGCCAGATACATGATAACGTTGAAGGCGCGATTGTACGGCTCTAGGTCGCTTTCTCCGTACTTGAAGTGGGGGCCGAAGCTCTTCACGCTTACGTCCGACCGATCGAAAACCGGTAGTTGCCCATTTGTCAGGGCCTCGAACGCGCTGACGGCTATGTTCTCTTGGTCTTGATCGAACGGACGTTGCCCAGAGGCGGCCCTCTCAACCTGTCTGTACATCTGTGCGCATGCGAGAGCGGTTCGTTGAACAGCGTGACGCCCGTCCATCTGCACTGGGTAGACCTCTATGGGGCTTACATCCGATTCCATTTCCACCTTCTGATCACGAATGTATTCCAAGACATTCTTTTGGCGCACTTGGATGTTTCCGCGGTCAGTGAAAGCATTGACGTAGCTGTTCAACACTAGACTGGACAGGACGAACTTCCGAAAGTGGTCTCTGCGGCCGAACATGGCGTAGGAACCGACGAGGCCTTCGCCCTTGTGCACTTGAATGAAGTCTTTCGGTTCTTTTCCAGGAGTGAGAACTTCTTCCTTTCCGTCGTCCTTGCGGTTCCGAGCAATCTTGACCTTCTTGGCTTGCTTGGTAGAGCTTGTACCCTTGGGAGTATCGACCTTCTTCTTAGCGGCAGCAGCGGAACGGCGCGTGCTCCTTGGGGTTGCCGACATCGGTGGCATGTTGGCTATGTCGGTGTCAGTAGGATGAATAATGAAAACCGGTATTTGCTTACTTGCTGATGTTGTCGGCGTAGCGAGCTCCTTAGGTATGTATGGTGCAAGCTTTAAAGTCTGCTGTCGGTAGTAGTTGTCGGTGTATTGCCAGGCGAATAGGCTCTTGACGGTTAAAGGCGTTGGACGGCGCGTTCGATGTTCAACTTGGTGATGGTAGCGGACCCAGCGCTAGGGTCGGAGTGAAGGAGAGTGCGTCAGGCTCTGCAGAAGAGACGACTCGTCACCTAGACTTTACTTGCGCTCGGCGAAAGCAAATCAGAGTGACGGTGGATAGAAAGTAGCAGGGTTGAGGAGTTTGATTTCGGTGGTGGAGTTTAGCTCGGTTGCTGTAGTTGTGCTCGTGCTCTATCACCTGCAAACGCTCTCTTACCCAGGTACGGGCTGCCCGCCAGTGGCATATGGTGGTGTGTCATTTTGCACGTAGTATAGCCGTGAAAATAAATTCCATTTGTGTCGCGCAACGAGCCTGCAAACACTGACAACTTATATGGATAGGCAGTTCATGGTGAAGCTGAAAAGCTTTTCGTCGTCTCTGTGAATAAAGTCAGTATAATGTACGACAGTAGTGGCACTGAGTGTAAGAGCGAGCTTGCTTATTTTGTGCCTTTAGTGTTTCGCATATTATCTTTGCTCATGATCTTACTAATACCTTCATCTTTACCCACGATGAGTTGTATGTCAAAATATCGCAGCCCCGACAAGTCGTGTCGCTTATCCTTACTCCTGGTGGTGTCGCCGAGTAGGTCGCCTTCACGGTAGTGAAAGCAGGACGTCGGGACAAATATGACAATGTCGATTAGCAGCACATTCCAACTTGATGTGCCTGTCTTGATAGCATCCTGGTATTGCGCCTTGATCAGCCGCTTGACGAGTACGGCACCGGCTGGCTCGCGCGAACGGGGCTGTCTGGTGAACAGATGTGCACGCGCCCATCCAACGGGTGCTGCGAATGAACGGAGCAGTCTACCTAGGTATTCTCGAAGTGCTGTTGTTTCAATTTGAAAGGCGCTAATTTTACGAGAACCACTCCCATATTGTAGTATCGCATCCCACTAATACTTTGCATCCCAACATTGTGAAGTTCCAGCCGACGTCACTGCACGTGTCCGATCGCAGCCTAGAGACCCCTGAGTCCACGTTCCACGTTTTGCGGATCGCGCACGAGCCAAATCCCGCCACTTCACCGTCCCATGTCCAAACTCGCCCAAACGCGACTTTTCAAAACCGCGCGACGATATAATATCACAAAATGGGCTTCTCTTCGCCTTCGGGCATTTGGTCAATTTGAAACGATACAGAGAAGATTAGCATGGCCCCTGCACTAAGGATGACACGCTCAATCAAAGAGAAGCTACCATTTTTTTGTCAGGTTCTGCGACTTGGGGACGAACAAAACTCGGCCTGTTCGAACCACAGTGGTAGCAGAGGGCGACGACAGCAAAAGGTGGCTCTCTTTTTGCCCAGAGGGTGCGCTAGACGGGGCTGGTCAGCGTAGAGCAAGGCCTGGTTTCACGGGCTGGTGGCGCAAGCAAGGGCCATGTCAATCTTACCGCCTTGTGACCTTGAACATCACTTGCTAAAGAGCCGAAATATGCGGACGTAATCGTGATGGGTATATTTATGCCGTCGCAGCCTGATAGAGCCTGGAGGTATTCGCGAAATATCCGGAGTGCAAGTCGAACTCCGGCAGACCATGTATCCTCCAGCCTATATTATCATTTCGCCGTCTTCACCGTCAACGCCGCCCGTGTCGTCCCCGTCGTCCTCATCCAGGTCTTCGAGTGGATACGTGAGAATGGCCGCAACGTTCCCGAGACCCTCGAGCCGCTTCCCGCTCTCGTGTAATGAGCTGAGCACCCTGACTTCGCCACCCTCCACATCCCGCACTTGGTCGACTAGCTTCACCCATCGTCTCCTCTCTTTCACATTTTGCGCGCGGAACAGGGCGTTGTTGATCATTAGCACCCCACCACCGCGCCCAACTGCGCCTTTGGCGACGGCGCGCTCCACCTCGCGCGGGCCGTACCACGCCCGACCGTCATCTTGTCGCATGAGTGTGTTGAACTTGTCCATTAATGCCGTTTCGCGCGCGAACTTCGTGTCGGACAGCTTGTTCGTTATCGCCGGCGACGAGAGCACCTCGTTGAGTGAGTGTACATGCGCCGATGACGAATGCGCGATGATAATCGTGGGTATGAGGGCCATGAGCGGCTTGTTGGTGGTCCGTGTCGCTTCCTCTTTGATGTACTGTAGAAACGCCGACGCTACGAAGCCTGGACTGGCGAGGAGGAGCGGGAGCGTCTTGCCTTGGGGTGTGCTGGAGGCATTCGGTAGGTCGATTTGTCGTAGCAGCGTCGAAAGCGTCGTTGAGAAGAACCTGTCCATGCCTTTGCTGTGCCCGTCTACGCCACCTCTCCTCTTTCTGGGTACGGAGACCTCAATCTTCTGTCGTAGTATCGTCTGATGCTCAGTGATCATGCATATGTTCGCGGTACCTTCTCCCAGTACAACAGCCCAAAGTTCCGCTCGTTTCGACGCGTCGCATGCCTCCTTCAGTTGTTCCAACGCGACACTATCCCAACCGTCGGCTTTTTCGATGGTGAATTTGCGATTTAGCTCCAAATCCAGTGTGTGATGTTGCCCTAACTTTACGTGCTCGTTCTCTTTTGCTACGCGCCCAGACACATGGAGTTGTCCGGAGCCAATATCGAAATCGGTCGAGGTTACTGCGATCGTGAGGTCGAGAGCGATTCGTTGCGAGGACGTTGAACCGGCGTCAGATGTCTTCGAAACTCGACGAACTGCCTTGGCGCGTATTTGGTCGTGTTCTTGGATTAGGTTGTAAGCGTGCCACTGTGAATGTCAGTATAATGAAGCCTAGAGGGACTCGCATGCATGTGATCTATGGCGATCTGTCTGTGGAGCGCGTACCATATCCTCTGGCTCCTCAGGCAGCAGGGTGACGAATCCCGCGCCCGTTTTCTGTTCGATTTGGCTCTTGAGTAGCTTCATTATAGTGTAGCCCGACGTATACGTAGATTTGAAACTGAAAGTTGTGATTGCGGCGGAGGTAATGTAGCAGTCGCGCGTAGTTGTGCGCAGCCTGAACTTTTGGGAATGTAGTGACGCAACCGTGGGATGGAGGGGCACTAGTGGGGCCGACCCACTCACGCGTTCAATGAGCGGAAGCTTGTTCGCAGTCACCGAAGCACTGGGACAAGCGCTGTCGAATCAAACACATTATTTCTTTCAGTATTATCTGGCTCTAGTATCAGGGTTTCAATACAGCCTGAAGCTATTCACTCATTTTGGCGGCACCAAAAGAAGGTCAGCGGAGGGATGTAGTCCTCTAAACAATTTTGAACAATGCAGCTTCCACATGCGCTCATGGCACACGCAGCTGCTAGATACATTAAAGTAACTAAGTATATACAAGAATGGAGTTTGAATCATCACCACGCTCTACCTGGACTTGATAATCTCAGCAGCCTTCTCACCAATACCGTACATGGTAGCCTGGAGATGGCAAGATGGAATGATAGGGATGATAGAAGCGTCAATAATAGACAGATGCTGTGTGCCGTAAACCATCAACTTGTCGCTGACACAGCCACCGTCCTTCTCGGACATCATCGGGCAAGAGCCAGATGGGTGAGCGAGAGTAGGGGACAACATCGACTGGGCAAGCAAGGCATCGTAAATCTCCTTGTCGGAGGTGTATTGAGCACCAGGGACGGTCTCGGAGATCTTGTGGCTGGCGAGCTCGGGACGGGCCCACACGGTGCGGAAGAATCGCATACCAGCGGCCATGACCATACGGTCGATGGGGTTGACAAAGGCGTTGTAGACGACGTTGGGAGGGCCGTTAGGGTTCTTTGCGTCGATGTAGACGGTACCACGCGACAGGGGCTTCTCGACACCGACAAGACCGTATGAGCCGTCCGCGGGAACGGGGAACTCGGCCACGGCTGCATCCTTGCGGCCGAAGATGTCAGCAATGACTGCACGCTGCTTAGCAAAGCCCTTGGCGAGCTTCTTGCTGTTCTTGTAGACGCTAGGAAGGTAGTCGGTGGCGGTCTGGCTGTTAAGGGTGCTGATAAGAGACTTGAAGTCCTTGGTAATGTCAGGCAGGGAGATGAAAGCCAGGGCGTTACCGCGGGCATAGGTGTAAGGGCCAGTCTTGTGCTCAACGTACTGCTCCCAAGCGGAAGCGTTGAATGTCGCGTTGGTCATCAGCGAGTTCTGATTGGGGAAGTAGTTGGAAGTGGTGTTGAAGACAACGGTGGCGTAGGGGTGGTCCTGGAAGTTGGAGCCTACAGCATCGAGCTCAACCTTGACGTCGATACCAGCAGCCTTCAGGACGGACTTGGGGCCAATACCACTGAGCTGAAGGAGCTTAGGTGTCTGAATAGCGCCCGCAGCCAGGACGACCTCTTTCTTAGCGTAGAAGGTGGAAGTCTTTCCAGTCTTGTCGGTAACCTCGACACCAGTAGCCATGAGCGGCTTCTTCTTGTTGTCGAAGATGATCTTGTCGGCGGTGGTGCCTGTGAGGATGTGGAGGTTGGCACGAGTCTGAATGGGGTCGTAGTACGCGTAGCGAGCATGTGCGCGGCGTCCAGTGGTCGCATCCATGGTGTTGGCGTACCAAGAAGGACCATAGGCTTCGCCGGCGTTTCCATCCTCTGGGACGTAGATACCAGTGGCCTTCCACGCCGCCCAGTAGTCCTTGATATCCTCATATTGGTTGGATGTGATGGAGACGGTCAACGGTCCGTTACCGTAAGTCGACTCATCCCAAGTGATGTTGAAGTCTTTGACAACATCGGGAGTGGGAGGTTGGAAAGTGGTACCCTTGATGAAGGCCTCTTCCATTCCCTTCCAACCCCATCCTTTGTTGCCGAGAGCCTCCCACGCATCGTAGTCGGCAGCTGAGCCGCGGTCGTAGACCATGCCATTGATGACAGATCCACCACCGAGGACCTTGGCAACAACAACCTGGTACGATGTGTTGCCGATAGCTGGCTCAGGTAGGGAGTTGATGTTCTCCCAGATCAAACCAGCCGCAGAGGTCAAGTCATTGGCCTTGTATGGTATCTTGGTTGCATCGGTATCGACGTTGTCACCCGCTTCAACGACAAGGACAGTCTCTGGGGCTGATGTTAGTGAAGTTTTCGACAAAGTCTGGGGCTGAAACACATACTGCTCTTGTCCTCGGTGATGCGGTTGGCAACAATCAATCCAGTGACACCGCCTCCGACAATGACATAGTCATACTGGGGCTTAGCGGCGGCACCAAGAACTGGCGACAGGATTACAGCAAAGAGCTGAACAGCAACGGCTAACCTAGAGAATACAGGCATCTTGAAAGTCCAAAATATTAAGTTTAAACGAAAGTAAATTTGGATGCGCGCTGCAATGAACCTGTGAGGGTGTGCAGCCACTAGATGCTTTATACGGACCGAACAAAGTACTTACTCGCTGCTCGCATTGGTCGAGAACATGTTCGCCACGTGGGAAGGCCTACATTGCGGTGTTATCTTACCGAATTCATCCAGGAATTGATCGACCCACTAATACCGCGAGGGCGAACGATAGTCTGGTAAATTGTTTGTATGCCGTGGCGCGGCGCTGGCGGTTGCCATGTACAGATTCGTTCTAGAATACGGACGTTGATCCTTCTGGTAGGGGTTCAGTAATCTGAGCCTATAAACAGGCCGCATAGGGATCGTGCAATTACAACCCCCTGACTCCCGGTGAACATCAGGGACTTGTGGGCTCCGTTGCGGTCCGGGGCCGGGGTGCTAAACGTTCTTCCACCAGAGAGATCAGGCTCATGACCGGCCAGCCGCAGCAGCAGTGAACATGGAAGCGAGGTACGTTCAGTGGTCTGATGTTGATGTGGGCCAATGAAAATCTCTGCGGCTCGTCGTAGAGAGCGCATCGTACAGAAGGACCGAGTTAGCGATTCAGGGTGTTCTTGCCGGATGTAGGCCCCACTTTTGGACGGGAGACAAGACATGGACAGATGTCCTCGGCCCCAGACCAGCATGTGATTGAGTTCAAGCTACAGCTCTGGCAACGGCAGCGGCGTACATGTTAAAAATCTGGGGTCGGCACTTTCTAAGAACGCATTATGGCTTCGGAGATTTTGCAAAGGACTGCAGCAAAGGATGCCGCTCCTCTGGAACACGGCAGGTACATTGTTGCGGGATATGCAGCGTAATAAGGCCACCAGGAGACCTCGATCCTTGATTCGCCATCTGAGACCATCTCGGGGAACCAGGTACCATGATTTCGGAGAGTGGACGCGATTCGGGATCGATGGCCACCTCGCTTGCAGGAAACATACCGCTAAGCTTCCGATCCGCCTATCATTGCCTTCTCTTCTGTCGTATCGATAGCTTTATGGTGTCTTCGTCCACGGTGAGGAATGCCAGCGCGGCGATGTCCACGTTGTCGTAGTCGAAACTCAGATGCAACATGAATTTCGGAAAGGCATATTCTCATGGGCGCACCATGGATTCCCCTCTGCACGGCTGGAGCTGCGTCAGGATACTGAGTCAGGCGGCCCGCGGAGTAGTAAAGACCCGGCCCCCTTCAGCTCAATATTCTGCGTTCTTCCCTGTAGACTGAGCCTTAGGCCCGATTGCTGCTGTGCATCGGCCCACACATGCGGGCCAACGAGGAGAGCCCGAGGAAGGAGTGTGAAGTATCTTCTCTTTGGGCTCAGCCGCACGTTGACATGACATTGCGACACTTTGCAGGTCGACGATAGAGAATGTCGCAGCGCACATAATAGAATGTTCTTTCTGTCACTAGGTAGAGCGCTAGAAAGAGAAGAAGATCTTGGGCAGCTAGTGCCGTGGAAGGTGGCTTCGGTTCGCTCCACCGGTGAGTTTGAGTATGCGGAGAATTCGCCCTGCATTTAGCTCATGCGCTAACCGCACTAGCACCTCTAGCGCTGTTTGGCCTTGCACTCGCTACCACCTCTTCCACCATTCCCATCTCATGGGGCGATAGACGAAAGATTGCGCAACGTCCATGCGGCAACCCCGAGCACCGTGAGACGATGCAAGATCGCACGTTCGCTCTCTGACCGTCGGTTTAATGCACCCTTCCAGTGTTCCACCAGCGTTGCGACCATGGTAGGCGGGCCTGAGATCTGCAACAAGATCTACAAGATGCGTCGTCCTATGCAAAAGTTCTCATGCGCACACATAGCCACAATCGCAACTCTACATGGTGTGACCTGTTCGGTTGTACTTCTAAAGTGTACGCTTGAATCATGGTTTCCCGCCCACCCTAGATGCCGTTCTCATTGGGTGATAAAGGGTTAAATACGCAGCATGTGGGGCCTCAATTTATGCGGCATCACTGCCAGATCAGCTCGGCGGCCGTCACCCTAGGATGTACAGCTGGATATCCCCGTGTTGGATTGTTTCGAAAGTTGGTCTCGAGCGAGTGCACCTTCTGTGATCGATCTGGCGGCCTTCTCCCGTCACCCGCGACCGTGCTGTTTAGCTTTCGCTTCGCCCGTCTTGAACCAGAACGGCCGACGCAAGAGATGAGTGGCGCGAAGGAATATACTTGAAAACCCCGGGGCACTCCCGATCATTGAGTGGCTGTTTGCTTTTTCCTCTTGTTCACCGATTGTGACTTTTGCGATCCATGCCATTCCGCCCGCACCTCGAACGACCCCGCTGCAGTGCATCATGGACGCAGGTACACAAGAATGGCCGGACCAACGCTTGAAGATCCTCATCCCAGTTTGGACCTTAACGGTGATTAGTACCGCTTTCTTGGTATGGAGAGTCGTGTACGGACTGCGATCACGCAAATTCATTGCCTGTGATTACCTGTTGATCATAGCCACTGTGAGTCTTCCCCCAGCCCGAAGATCGTCCCGACTGTGTGGAATTCGTCGCTGACACGAGTCCATCAGGCTCTGAACATCACAGCGACATCACTGAACCAGGTCGTCGTCAACAATGGCCTCGGGCGCCACATCATGGACCCGACGGTCTTTCCGAATCTCAGAGCATACAGCTATCACCTTTGGATCACACAGATCGTCAGTAAGTTTGCAACTTCGCGTTCCCGCCTTTCTATTGCTAACGAATGATTTTCAGACATCATTGCCGTCGCCTTTCTGAAATGGTCCATTTGCGCTTGGCTGCTTGTCTTGAACTTCTCCAGATTGTACCAAGTTATTGTTTGGCTCTCGATCTTGATGGTCACCGCGTTCAACTTCCTTGCACCAGTCCTGACGCTATTCGGATGCACACCCCTGGAACGGAACTGGAACTTCGGGTTTACCGGGGAGAGCCATTGCTGGGCAAAGGGCACACTCGCACTGTCCTATACCCAGGGTATCAGCAACATCATCACCGACGTAGTGTATATGGCTGCGCCTCTGATCTACCTTTCGCGCGTCCAGTTGAACAGTCGAACTCAACTGGGTATCAGGATCGTTTTCCTGCTGAGTATCCCGTAAGTAACACCTCTGTAGTCCATGTGAGTGAGCCGCCACTGACGTCTCATAGTGCCACGATATGCTCAATCTTCAAGACTATCGAACTCAAGGCCATCACCAAGACGCAAGATCCAACGTGGGACGGCGTAAACCTCACCATATGGTCCAGCTCCGAACTTTCTATCGGCATCCTCATCGCATCCCTCCCTCCGCTCCGCAAAGCATTCGATCACCTTTTCAAGAAGTTTATGCCATCGACATTGACAGGCTCGGGCAAAACGCCACACTACGGCTACGGGAACTCTAGCGTCGCACAAGGAAACAGCATCCACATGAAGAACTTCCAAGGCAGCAAAGCCTATCACTCTAGGCTACCCGGCGAAAGCATCCTTGATGGCGACGACGAGAGCGATCGGGCCATCCTTGATGACGATCAAAAAGGCTCTGGTATTATGAAGAGTACAGACGTACAAGTCACGGTGACCAATGATGTCGGAGAGGCAGGGAGTAGTTCCAACTCCAAGAGCGGCGGGAGCCCCAAGATGTATAACCATGAAATCGACTGGGCAAGTCCACACTTGGAGAATGGGGAAGGACCGCGCCGGTCTCGGTAATGAGAATGTCTTTAACGGCCGAAAATCAGGATTTCGTTTGCGTCTTTAGTCTAGGCCAGTGTGAAAGAGGCTGAGCCACTCGATAGTTGGATACCCAGGTACTTTTTCTTATGAAACGGCGGTAATATGTATGGCGCAATTGGTTCACGATGAAGCGAAGATATTTATATGTATTAACACCAAGTCTCTTTACCATATGCCGTCGCTTTTGGTGTGAAATAGTCTCACAATAAATTACTGTCACAGTTAAACTTTGGCTTTGCAAATGAACTTGATGATGATGATATGCTATTCGTACCAAGTACCGAAAGGAGAACGCGGTCATTGTAGAGAGATAGTGCCAGCGCCATTCGCATACATTGAAATCAACAGCTAGCGCCACCATGTTGAGATTGTCATGCGCAAGTAAACATATCGAGGAGATTTAGGCCAGTCGTGCGATACACCGTTCGTGAATTTCCCTTTCGTTTCGATTCATCATATCGTTGTGGGAAGTGCCGCATACGCCGCCAACTATGCAAATACACTATGTGAGCTGCTAAACCTAGCATATATGCACCTCAAACCGGCTTGTACCAATGAACCACTTTCCTGTTCATTTCACGCGTAGAACGATGACCGAATTAACGACTTTAGTCCACGGATGTACTTCGGCAAGAATCTCGAGACCGATGGATTGGAGTTCTTCTGACAGTTCCAGTATCTGTGTTTTCATTAATGACTACTGTCTGACATGACTGCGCTGGAAGTCGGTGCGAACATACCGGATACAACACACTTCGCATCCCCTGCGCGCTCCTCGCCACCACCAATGTACCTGGGACCAGCTTCTTAACCATGCTTCTGAGTATGTTGAGCTTCGTGTACGTATCTGTACCAACCAGCGCAGCAAGGAAGACGACCTGGCATGATTGCCATTCGGCGTTTGACGAATCCTCGGTAATGTCTTCACAAGCGAAACTCATGCGCTCGCCATAGCCTAACCGCTTACATAACGATTCACTGACTTGAAGCGCGGAGGCATCGCGATCCACGTTATGCACTTGCGCGTTAGGATAGCGGTCCAGGAAACAGAGTGAGGTCAGAGGTAATGGGCCGGAGCCGATGAAAGCGATTTTGGACGGTGGGCTGGGGAGGAACGCTTCTATGGTAGAGCATTCCAAGCGGGAGAGATCGACGTAATTTTGGTGGTAAGGGAAAGTTGTCAGAATATCCTCAGATGTTGTGGTTGTACCTAAAGAAAGTCAGATCTGTAGTTAAGCGTGATGCGTGATTGCGCTGCACTTACCGCTGATGTCGTTGAGCATGCGCTTTGCCCAGAACTTTTCCAACTCTCCCTCGGCTTCTGAACATAGCGGTCGCAAATTGGAGCAAAGGCTCTCTATGGCAGGTATACGGAAAAAATACGATGTAAATTCTGCGCTGTAAGGTACGACGCAGAGGTTTACGAGTCGTGTGAGGAGAGAGTTGACTTGCTCCGACGGCGCTAATGACGATAGTTCGTTGAGTACCGTGTATATGTCCCTGATCTCGGAAACTAGCTGATGCGCCGCGGTACTGGTCGCATTCGGTGTGATTGGGGGTGTGACGGTAAGAGACCCGACAGGGGTGGTAGGTTTGGATAGTTCCGCAGCTGGTTTACGTTCGATGGTCGTCATGATGGGGTACGAGTATACGTGTTTTTTTGTTGTTCCTGTTGTCAGGTAGTACTGCTGTATTTGAGTGTGTGATTAAGATGCAAACTATCAGTTTAGCAAAGTTTTATACGCTACTGCGATTGTCAGCTGTGCCCGGGAGAATCATCAACACGAGCGTGCATGTGTAGACTAGGAAAACTCTTTCTCGCATTTGCCATGTGTCAAACGCATTGAGCGGTAATGGCGTCTGTCTGGTTGGCTGAGTACCCTGATGGTCGTGTGGGATAGTGAGTTGTGCTAGGGGTGGCCCGACATACAAGCGGGATCTACGCTCAATGTAGTACAAACGTGTGGGGTTGAATGCAAGTTGGGCATAAAGGGTTGAAGGCACACCTATAGAGGTGATTCAAATAGCAGGGACACTTTATGACCCGCAGCCTCAAGCCCTGGCGGCAGTATGCAGATCAATGACCCCTCTCCTGCCGGCAGCCTACCGCTCGAATTTTCTCGAAAACTTTTGATTGACGGCCGCCGGAGCCGTCCAGTCGAGTGTGCTGCATCAATGGCTTGCCGAGCTGATGTCAGGCGTTGGCCGGTCGAGGGAGATCTCGCCGCTCAACCTCTCTACCGAACAAGATCTTCATGGCCGGGCCGTCAATAGACTCGCTTGCCGCCCACCCACGTCTCTTTCACTGTCACCTTCCTCAATGCTTCTGGGTCCAGTGATTCAAGTTGTTCGTCGAGAACAACCCAGTCAGCATACGCCCCCGCTTCGATGACACCAGCTTTGCCTTCTAAGAAGGCACCATATGCAGCGTTTACCGTAAAACCCTTTAAAGCTTGTTCGAAAGTGAGGCTCTCTTCGGGATACCAGCCAGCCTTGCCACCGCTAGGGTCCAGTCCGGTACGTGGACTTCGTCGCGTGATTGCCGCATACATTCCCTCGAAGATACTCGCGGGTTCGACTGGGAAGTCGCTACCGAGGACTGGACGAAGTGGTAAGAGCGACCGCATTCGGTACGCCTCATCTTTTGTTCGTTGCTGGCCAAGCCTGCTCTCCGCATAACCCATGTCCGAGGTCGCGTGCGTGGGCTGTATTGACGCAATGATACCAAGTTCTGACATCCTGCGCTGGTCATCTGGGTGGATGATTTGGGCGTGCTCGATGCGGAAACGACGTTTAGCTTGACAGTCGCGGAGGTTAGCGTGGGGGCACAAGCGTTTCAACGCCGCTTCAAACGCGTCAACCGCAAGCCTGTTAGCAAGATCCCCAATAGCATGAATATTAACTTGGTACCCTGCCTTTACGGCCCAATCATATGTCACACGCGACAGCGTAGTCGCGTTGACAAGTAAAGAGCCGGAGGACTCCGGTTTGTCGCTGTACGGCTCAATCATAGCTGAGCCCCAGGAGCCCAAAGCCCCATCTGCACATTGTAAGTAACTTGTTGAGAGTGGGCCGTGTATACAAACCTCCGAAAAGCTTGACGCTCTTCACATGAAATCGGCCATTTGGAGTCGAAACTTTCCTGACCGCCTCGGGACAAAACGTGTTTCGGACATCGCATTCGATCATCGCATTAACTCTCACAGTCCAGTCCGGGTCGTTCGCGAGCTCTTCGTATAGCTCCAAATCTGCCGGCACTACGCCGGCATCGTGCATCCCAACAATTCCATATTTGTTCAACTCTGCCATCGCAGTCTTAATGAACTCGGTTTTGCGCGCTTTGGTCGGCTTTGGGTAATACTCCAGGACGATGTCCATGGCATTGTCGCAGAAGACACCCTTTGCCGGCACTTCGCCGCCGGGAGGTATACTGAACGACGGAAGAAGGTCAAGCACCTTTTCAGATACCCCTAAGATGAAACCACTGGATTAGATCAACCTCATGCTCAATTTGCAGGGCTGACTCACAGATACAGTGAACATCAACCTGCGCGAAGTCAGTATATGTGTCGCTCCCATTTCGCACGGACAACTAACACGATCAAGCATAACATAAAGATCCTTAAACCTCTCATCTATCTCCAAATCAGCCTAGATGAAGTGTCAGTATCAGCACGGTCGTTACAGCGCGTCTACGTTCATCAGGTCCAACGTACTGCAGTCGGCCACCTCCCTTCAAAATGAGCTTGGTCCCAACCGACGCCACGTAGCCACTGTTCACTATTTCCTTTTTCTGGACGGACGTTCTTATAATTCAACAGTCTCCTCTTGATCTCGTCCATTGAATCGGCGCCAAAGAGGCTCACTGAATCTAGAGATTCTCCAAACTGGATCAAGTGACCGTGTCCATCCCAAAAACCAGGATACACATAACCTGTGCGGGATTCCTTGACCGTATTAGGGGCTGCATTGTCTACGAAGACACTGGAGAATTTGCCGTCGTGGATGGTAAAGCACTCGGCATGCGGGAACTCCGACGAAAGTGTTCTGACAGACTTGTAGCAGTGTGTGGGTACGAAGAGATTTGGAAGCAACGTGGATGGTACGTATTCGCTGATGAAAGCCGGCAGCCCTAGCTGGTAAATTAGAGCAGCCAGAATCACAGGCAGCGATACCGAAAGAAAAGTGGAAAGGGTAGGCATCATGCCCTCTCAATTCACGTGGGCAATGTTGGGGGCTGGTGTCACGAAGATCACGGGCAAAGGAAATTTGGCAATCGACAAGCGAGCTCCGATGACGCGACCGAAGAAAAACGACATCGTGGCCCGACGCGTCTCAAAACGCAAAGTAAGTCGCGTCGTCTACGAGATGCGCAAATGCTCACCTGGGCAAAATGACGACAATGTGACTATACTGAGAAGTCTAGAAGTCAGCTCGGTGGTGGTCACGTGATGCGGGCGGTCGCGCCGGCTCTGCTCCCCGCTCCCGAGATCTCAACAAAGCAGCAGAGCTACCCGGAGAGCCTCTACCCGCGACACGGAATCATCTTTACTTTGTTGGAGACAGCCCTCGTGCTCGACTGCTCGATCTGAACTGGCTTGCGATTTGAGCATGTCCAATTGGAAAAGGGCGGTGAGCGACCCTAAGCAGGCGTGTTGCATACTTTCCTCACAACTCCTTCATACAACCGGTGTGCATTTACGCATTAGGCCAATGGACCCTCTTCTGATCGCGGCTCTGGACCCAGCTCCACCCTAGCTCCACCTTGGCATCGATGAAGATTGGATGGGAAACTCGAATGCTGAATTGAAAGGCTGGGCTTCCTGCAGCGCTAGTGTGGGGGCCGGATCCTAACAATCCTACACGACATAAGCAGAACCTTCTGTAAAGTTCGGTTTCGAGAATAGCTATCGCATGTCGGGTCGCACGGCTTTGAACACTACAGATGGCAACGACTGAGATTGACGATCTTCGGAAGCAGCTAGAGTCGCTCCAGCGCTCCCATGAGGCGCTACTGAAAAGCTTATCAGCAACGAACGACACCTTCAAACCATCCGACGCCTCACAACTTCGCCGCACATCCACACGACATGGAGGCGATGCTATCTTCGCCGATACCTCGACGCTATCTGACGACAGCAGCGATGAAGAAGACGACTATTTTGTCCAGAACGAATTACCGTCCCATTCGTTCGACCACGAACATTTGCGCGAACATCTGAAGACGCATAACTGGACTGAACATGGCAGAGAGATTCTGGCCTCGATCATTTCTGATCCCGCGAAGCTCACCAAACAATCTCATCTCTTCCACATGGGGCCCGGGCCAGCAGATGACCGAAGCCATTACTCACATTTCCAAGTGTACAATGTCGGAACCAACGGTCTGCCTGAGCTTATTGAAGTGACTGGCCCCGAAAACAACATGAGCCGCGCAACTGAGATTTGGCATGCACTGAGAGACGTTGGCAAGCAGCCGGACCAAACAGTGGTTGGACGTATCACCATAGCGCGAGAACCTTCACCAATCTTGTTTGGTGCACTTCATCTGACGCTTAATGATGCTTTTGACATGGACGAACTATTCCAGCATCTAGTCGAAACAGAAGCTTCATCAGCGCATATGTTCCGAGCCTTCAATCAGAATCCTAAACACCAAAGGACCTTTTTCTTCAACTTCGAATACTATACCATCGTGGGAGATGACTGTCAACCCATGCAATGGCAGCGTGCGGACAAAATAACGGGTCAGTCTGATCATCATATACCACTTTCGCGGTGCAGTGCTGTCGTTGCGCTTGTCCTTTATGACGACAAACCACGCCGCATCCGTAATAGGGGAAGACGTGCGAAGACACAGTTCGGATGGGTGCACGATGTCTGGTCGCCATGGCAAGTCTTACAGCTGGAGAGTTTCCCGGACTGGAAGTCGACACCAGCTAATGGAACGCCATATACATTCGAAACCGGCCACAAGTATCTCAATGGCGCGGAGGCATTCCTCCATGCTTTGCTGACGGAATATCGGGATGCTAGGAAGCGATTCGACGAAATCTACAAGCGTATCACCGACCTAGTTACTCCACCGCTAGGCTTCCTGTTTAGCGAAGAGTTGCGCCGAGCCCGACTGTTCGAGGACAAAGACTTCACCTGGATCCGCAGATACTTCTACGCACATCAAACCTTGGGCAATGTCAACAACAGCATCAAATCCATGATCGACGCTTTCGAAGACTGTTTCACCGACGATATCTGGGAAGGCCAGAACAAGACGCTCTGGCCGCTCTTCGAGGAATCGCCACGCAACGATCACTGGAAGCGCCGTTTGCGGACATTGCGGCTTCAATTCGAACGGGAAATGAAAGAGCTTAGGATCATCATCTCGGAAAATAATGAAAGACGGCATGAGATTGAAACATTGCAGGAGCAGTTGTTCTCTGGTACTAGCATCCAAGAGTCCAGGAAGTCCGTTGAGCTAGCAGATGTCACCGTGCACCAAGGGTACAACATCAAAGTCTTGACCATCGTCAATCTTTTCTTCATGGTACGTGAACAGATCAAGTCTCTGGATCTCGCGCAAAACAGTCAACTAACTAATCGGCAGCCTCTCACATTCGTAACTTCCGTCTTCGGCATGACAAACATGCCCGAAAGTCCAGCAAACTTCACGCCATTCGCCATCGTCTTGGTGACGATTTGCATTCCCTTCTTCAGCATAATCGGCTTCCTCTCCACGAAATACGGCTACAGTATCTGGGCCCAGAAAACGAAAGAATTGTGGCGATGGCTACGACCGAGGCCGCAATTAAAGATCCCGAATGACACAGACTTGGAGCCCCCAAGACGCGTAGATAGGACCATGTCGACGGAAGAGGGTATGCGGTTACGACTTAGAGGGGCAGAGCATATGCCTATGGGGGTTGGGGTGGGCATGGGAAGGAGGAGATCAAGTCAGAGACCTGCGCCGTCGCATCCGCATATTCAGCGCATGGTGGAGAGGATGGGAGAGGGGAGGGAAAGTGGGCTGACGCGATTGGGGACTGTTGTAGCCGATGACGAGCACTCGGACCATAGTAAAGAGAAGAACGGTAGTATGGGGAGAGATGCCGTCATCGATATCAAGGAGGATTAACACAGTTCCTTATCAGATAAACTCGCGGCTCGCAAGCACACACTACATATCAAAAGCACTCAACCCATCCATATCACTCGGTCCGTTCCATTCTTTGGGCAGACTCCACTCGTTTCCATCTCCCAGTGGCATGAAATCCAGATTCACCCCATCAATCGGACCGCCGCTAACACCACCACTACCACCCGTACCAAGATCATCAAACGCGCTCAGCTCAGGGAAATGCGCATTAGCAAGTTGTGAAATCGGATCGTGAGGATCAAAGTCTGCGCCCATCCAGGCCCCAGAGTTCCGGTTCATGTGTGAAGAAGAAAGGGTGGTGGAGGGGGTGGACATGTTGTGTGAGAGCTCAGGAGGTTCCGATATGCTGGGCCAGCCAACACTACCGAGTTCTGAACGTGGTGTCACCAATACGTACCCATCGTTGTTTTGAATTGGGTCGTCGAACCGGGGTGGCGGAGGAGCTTTGATGCTGAGCCCATGTCTCCCTTGATCAGATGGCATACTCATTGTGGTACTCATACTCATCGTTCTCGTCTTTCTGTTTCCACCTGTACCGGCTCTAGGTCTTCCGCTGCTGGTCTGCCTTTTCTTGGCCCACTGCTGGTTGTCGTTCATGTCGGCGTCCATATCTATTGTGCTGCCTCTTCGCGCGGGTACTGTCGAGGATGCGGGCTTGTACAAGTTGAACGAAGAGTTGGGGGGCTCGGGGCCGCCGCGTAGCTCTACCATCACCGCACGGAGCACGGTAGACATTCGTTCCGCAGGTTGATAGGTGGATGCCATGTCGGAAAGCGCGGCCGATAGACATTCGAGGTACTGCATGTTGTTGGCTCTGGAGGTAGGATCTTTTATGAACGCCAAGGCTGCTACGAGAGCGGTCGCCGCTGTGCCCTACGGAAGATTGTCAGTGAGAGAGACCAAAAGTTTTAGTTGCTACATACCGCATGTTGCATTCCAGTAACGAAGATCTGCTTCGTATCGAAGCGTTGTCGATGTTGCCAGTATATTCTCGCCACGCGAATAGCGTGTTTCGTGCATACTGTCCTACTCAGTGCGGAGAAATGGTCGTCAGGTCCACTTTCATTGCCCGCTTGGTCTTCATACAGTGCGAACGGCCGGTGTAGCAAAATTAAGCTGGCATGGTACTGCTGATGCAACAGGAAGAACGAGAACGGAGCCGTCGCAATGTTGGCTGGTGTCCAGCGCAGTTGCTCGGGCAGTCTGGCATACCAGCTGCTGAACTCGCGATCTAGTGCTGCCATGCGCATGTACTGATTTCGGTCCACGGCAGTGTGTGAGTCGGAAGCAGCGTTTTGCGAGCGATGCGGATCCATATTCTCGGTGATCTTTCCTGCGAGCTCCATAAGATCGAGGAGTGCTTCGTAGATCATAGTCTCCATGCTCTTTCCCAGCCCAGCCGGACGACAGGTACCAAGGCGTTCGAACTGCTTCGTCAGGTTGTATATTTCGAGGTCGGAGGGTTTCATAGATGTAGGACGGCCCAGAAAAAGTGCCCAGTATTTGTCGTAGATGACGCATGCCCAAAGAGTCATTTGACGAATTTCGACCTCGCGTTCTGGGAGACCGGAGAGTCGTGTGTCGAGATGAAGACTATGTATATGTCAGTACATTGCCGAGTCTTCCTTCAGTAATACGTACCCAATGTCGAAAGCAAGTCGCACAGCCATCCCGCCGTACATCCAGCCCAGATTATCTCTACCAACGCCGCACTCGAGGTCGCCTAGCAGAAGTAATGCAACTACGCTCGGTATTCCACCCGGTCTTTCCAGCTCATGATCAAGCATATACTTTGCTTCGCGATGTAACGTGCTCTCCATGCCCGGTAAACCGATTCGTCTGATGTCTAGCCTTTCCTTGTTTGCGAAACGGTAACCCATGGCCAGAACACAGACATGCAGGAACCCAGAATAGAACTGTGTATGGCCCATCTCGCGGTCTTCGTTGAAAGCATCTTGGTGCAAAACATGGATGACTGGGTTGTAACATTGCCAGAACAGATCCATGAGATAATCGTATGTTTCCAGTGGAAGAGAGCGGATAATCTTGTCGGCGCGTCGAGCCTGTTCATTCATCTCTTGTGTTGCGCCGAAAGGGTTGACCGACTCAGAATGTACATGGCAGTTTGTTGTTGGACCGAAATAGCGGAGGCGGCCGTTTAACTGATCAAAGCTAAGATGGCCACGAGTAGAGAGGAGACGATTGACCATGCCATCTTTCTTTGGAGGTGGTAGCATAGATGGCGAGCCCGCGCTTTCTGCATCGCCGTTTGAGAAACGAGGACTATTCGTGTTCATCTCGTGCTGTTCGAAATCAGGATAGTCGTCTTGTGGGCTTTGTTGACTGCCTGGACTGGAATGGCTTTCGTTGTTGTGCGCTTGGGTTTCGCTTGCTTTTTGGGTGGGTGAAGTACCCTCTTCGTCGGGTTGAGGATTATGGCGGGTTTTGGGAGGGTGATTCGCTGGGGGTAGCTCTTCGCCTCGCTCCTTCAGCATTGTTTCTAGTAGTGCTACGCGGTCGGTGAGAGAGCACATGTATGCCCTCGAGATAGGCCTGTACAGGTGTCAGCTTGGTATTAGTCAGTAAAGACATATTACATACCGTCGTCGTTCGTCGTCGTTCTTGATGACGCATTCCACACCTGATCGTTTACACTGTGTACACTCTGTCTCGCCGGGAGGTACTACACACTGCAAGCTCGTCAGAAAGTATCGTGGAAGCAGATAGAACAGACATACCCGTATCCGGCGATCTCGGCACGACGCGCAAGCGACTGACGCCCTGTGTCGAGGTTTTGAAGACTTCCCTTTCGTAGAACCCTTCTCCGATGTACTCTGCTCCTGCTTGCTGCCGGCTTTGGAGGCCGGTTCCGGTGAGCGCTGTTCGCTCATGTTGTTTTCAGGTGCTGCCGATCTTTCGTTGGCCATCGATGGTGTCGCTTTTGGTATGTACGGGGGATGGTGTCTCGCGGACAGACGTCAGTAGGGAATCACACTAGTATGTCGCAAAGCGTTTTGGATGTTGCGGGGAGAGGAGTCGCAGACCAGACAGCGAGGACGACTGTCAAGCCTAAACTCCGAGTTCCATGAGCATGAAGTGACCCAGGCCTAATCTAGCCCTAAACGTTAACCGCTAGATTTTGGAGAGGTTTAGGCCTTCAACTCGTGGAGGTGGGGCCCCGCAGTTTCACTGTACTGGGCGCCTCCAAGCTATGCGACCACGTTGGCTTTTGGCAAGCTTCTTCGTAAATCTAGCAACCGACTGACATGTACCTAGTAATCCTGTCGGCTCGACATGCTCGGAACGAGCTGCGTACCGGGTCTGACGAATCAAGACCCTAGAAGAGCGAGTGCTTGCAGAATCGAGAACACCATGGTCAAGGCCAAACCTACGGCATGGCTTAATTTCCCTCTCCACACGCTCGTTAACCGGCATTGAGCCGATCTTTGCGGAGAAGCCTACAGTTGACGTAGGAGTGCATTGCGGATCGCTTGGTTGGAGGAACAAGTCACTCTGTCGCTTCGAGGCCATCGTCACATGAACCTATGGCGTCAGTAGTTCGCATCTGAGCTGAGTCTGGGGCTGCTCTGCATTCACCCAAAGCCCAATTGCAGGCCATAGCGCAGCGTGGCGTTGTCCCTATGCGACGGTAGTCGGGAAATCACGATTCGTGTTAGGGCAGAGTGAGCCTTCAATCCGGGGTACATGAGTCGAAAGATGTCGAGATGAGCGGGGTCAAGGCTTGCGATTGGGGTGGCGGAGTCTCGGAGCTTGTAACCATCGTGATGTTTGCTTCTTGGCGAACTTTTTGGGACTAGGATGCGAGCATCCGAAGCATGCATCCATGGACGCAATCAGACTAGCCATAGTAATCATAGTTTGACACGCACGCCAGGACCTAGACAACTGCGACAGCAGCCGTGCGCGATTGAGGGGTCTTGAGGGCTGTGGGAGCTGCAAGTCACCAATATTAACTTTCTTCCAAACCATTCGGGGTTGCCGAAGTGATAGGCACGCATGCTATGCGCGATGCAAATGAACCAAAGAGTAGCAGTCCGTCCAAAAGAAAAAGTAGATTATCAACCCTGACGGGTAACGCCCAGCACGCTTGGATGCCAATGGAAAGAAAACAACCCGAAATCCGGGCCCAGATCTAGCACCAACAAGCGACGGCACGCCTGACCCATCGACAGATGTCAGCTCGGCCGCCTTTAGTCAACGTCCCATTCGTGGTCCCAGTTGCGAATATAGGGGCTCAAGCCATGCATATCCTTCATTGCCGTCGCCTTCACATCGCCGTTGCCTAAGAAAGCAAACCGGTTCTTGTATCTGTATACATAGTCGTAGTCTTCCCAGCGCGGTGTCTTGATGGTTTTGAGGAAGTGTATTGTCTGCATTGAATGAGTCAGTCGCGAACAGTTTGTGCGGGGTTGATAGGAGATGCGCGCATAAGGTCGGGTATGCGCGAACACCACCGTTGATTGGGACAGGGATATGTGGAAGGAAGCGCGACATAAAAGCTGAAGGGTACTTACGGCACCAGGCCACAGATAGATCCTGTTCTTGATCTGTCCGTTCTTGAACCAACTCCGGCACTCTTCTTGCCACACTGTCGTCTTGTGGAACTCATCAAAATGCGCGTAGATCTCATCTAGGGCGTCCTGCTTCACGCTCATAGCTTTGATGCCTTCGCTCTGCATCTTCTTCATGCACTTGATGCTATACTCAACGGTGGTCTCGATCGATGGCAAGAGCGTGCCGTTACTCCACGTCGCGCCGGGTCCGACTATAGTGTAGAAGTTCGGGAATCGAGGAGCGGATACACCCATGTAGAGGTTCGGGCCGGTGGTCCAGTCTTCTTTGATGGATACGTTGGAGCCGTTGCGAACCGTGAAGGCGGGTTGAAATGCGACCTGGAAGCCAGTGGCGCAGACAATGGCGTCGAGTTTGTGGATCTTGCCGTCCTTAGTCTTGATACCTTCCGGAACTACTCGTTCGATGCCGTCGAAGACTGGAGTTACGTTGTCTTGCACTAAAGCCTCCAGGAAGCCGTCCCCGGGCGAGATGCGCCGGCAGCCAACGGACCACTTGGGGATTATGAACTCTTTCAGCTTCTCGTGGCCAGGTCCCATGCGGCGGTGCATCTCTTTGGTGATAACATCTTTGAACTGGTTCTGGAGATCTGAGTTCTGCTGGTACATCCCGAACAAGCTGTTGATCTCTGCTTCGATCTTCTTCCGGAACTCCAAGTGATACTCCGGATCTTCCTTGAATTTATTGATGTCGGCCTCGGTGAAAGTGTACTGCCGTTGTCCAGGGTCGACGTCTTGTCCCTTCTGCAGGTCGTCGTTCAGTGCGCCGGCGCCGAAAGGAGGCGATATCCATGTCGGACTCCGCATGTACACTTCCAACCCCTTGACGACCTTTTGAAGTGATGGTACGATTTGAACGCTGGTCGAACCAACACCGATGACGGCAGCGTTGATGTTTGTGAAGTCGACGCTGTGATCCCAGCACGCGGAGTGGAGGACGGGACCCTTGAAGTCGTGAAGACCTTCAATGTCTGGCCATTTCCAGTTGTTCAGAATACCTATTATCTGTTAGGCGTGTAAATTTGGCGCTGGCCTAACACTCACCTGAACCGTTCACCAAGACGTGCGCCCAATCTTTCCTCATCGAGCCAGTCTTTGGATTCCTGATGGTAAGGCTGTAGCACCCATCCTCATCGTTCCAGTTGGCTTGCTCAATCCTGCTGTTCAACTGCATGTACTTCTTGCTTCCATGTCTCTCGGCGAAGTTCTCGAAATACCCCTGGATCTCCTTCCCTGCTGCGAAGAAAGTCGACCAGTCGGGTTTCGGGTCCCAGGTGAAGTTGTAGTCATGCGATGGAATATCGCATGCGACGCCGGGATAGGTGTTCTCGTACCATGTTCCGCCAAACTGTGCGTTCTTCTCAAACAACGTCAACTCCCAGGATCCAGGCTCCAGCATCTTCTCCATCTTGTAGGCTAGACACAGCCCTGATGCACCCGCGCCAACACATGCCACTCGCAGCTTGGCTGGCTTGGAATGGTATTGATCCAGGGTTCTGTAGGGTCCATCAACATGCGATGGTGGGTAGTCGTAGTTGTGACCGTAGCCGTTGACGTTCAGTCCGTTTGGCATCTCCGAGCCCCCCATCGTGGCGGTTGCTAAGACTGGTAGGTGCTATCCCAAAGGAGAGTGACAGATACGTGATCACAGAGATAAACCGAAAAGCGAGAAGGACAAAGTCGATAGGGTACGCTGAGATGCAGCCTCGAAGACAGTAGATAGAGCTTGAAGATGCTACTCAATCAACATAAAGAAGATAGCGAGGCAGCCCGACCACTGTATCGGGGCGAACCAACATCTCTGGAGTGTTTAACCGCGCCTCGGATGTCTTCACACATCTCACTGTACACCTCCTCGCACGCCGGTTGGTGCATGGCATGCGGCATAGATTAGGCCGGTTTTCGCAGGCGCTGCGACCGGTACGAGAACGCGTCTGGGTTCGCGCACTGTCTTGCTGCATTAGCCAGGCCGAGATGCATGACTACGGTGATGCTTGTGGCGGCATGATGGGTGTCAAGGGTGTGCATCTGCTGAGGGGTTGCGGATGTACTTACGCGGGGCAGTTCAGGTGCGATCCAGCATGAACTCAAAGCTGGCAAGGTCACACTTGCCCACTTTGGGATGTGTGGGGAAGGCGGGGGTAGTCGGCCAGAGCGACATGTCATGAAAGCTGAGTTTAGCAAAGAACATTGATTCATGCAAAATGCAGTGTACACGCGTGATCTCATGATCAGGCGTCGAGTGTTGTCTGTTCATGCTCGTGTGGTGTTGGTCCCATTGCAGGTACTTTGAAAGCGGATGAGTGCCAGACGCATCATGTTCGGATACGGAACAGCCAAAGATACGCTGTCGCTGATATTGCGTGCATATAATGACTATATTACAGCGCTGTCTAGAGCCTAGCCATGCCCATCTTCTCAGCGTCCCTCTTCGCCCATTCTTTGACGACCTTCCTCATGATCTTCCCAGACTGCAACTTCGGCACCTCATCCACGAACACGATGCCTCCTACAAGCTGCTTGTGTTTTGCGACCTTGATCTTCATGTGCCTGTGGATGTCCTCCGCGGTTGTCTTGCCCTTATGTTCGTCCTTGAGCGTGACGTATGCACGTGGCCATTCCTGGCCATCAAGCGTGATACCAACGGCAGCCGCATCGGCGATTGGGTCGAATTCGAGGAGCACGGCTTCAAGTTCGGCGGGTGCGACTTGTAAAGCGTTGACTTTTATCAGCTCCTGGGTAGTGTTAGCACTCGCTCCAATCGTGAGTGTTGAAAGGCAAAAGTGACTAGCCTTCTTTCGATCAACTATCCAGAACCATCCGTTCTTCACGATAGCAACGTCTCCAGACTTGAGCCATCCATCTGGTGAAATAGACTCCTTGGTAGCGTCTGGATTGCGCCAGTAGCCAAGACATATGTTGGGACCACGGACGTGGAGCTCGCCTGGCTGTCCTTCGGGGACTTCGTTGCCGTCGTCGTCGAGAAGCATGCATTCGCAGTTGGGGTCTAGCTGGCCTACACTACCGGAGCTGTGGCTGATTAGAAGCGAGCGGCGAGATAGCGAGGACGAACTTACTCATCTACAGTACCCCCTGGCACGTGTATTGCTCCGCAAGTAACCTCCGTCATACCCCAGCCCTGGACGATTTCGCATTGTAGCTTTCTGCTGATCTCGTTCTGAAGTTCCTTTGACAGTGGTGCGGCACCGCATAGGATATCAGTTACGCTGCTAAGATCGTACTTCGCCGTCTCCGGTCTTTTGCTGAGCATGACCATGATGGGTGGCGCAACTTGCAGATGTGTGACTTTGTGAGTCTGAATCACCCGCAGGAACTCCTCATACTCAAACTTCTTCATGATATAGCAGGGTATTTGCAGCTTCTGCGCCATGGCTATGGTGTAGAGCTGCCCGTAAGCGTGATATAGGGGTAGGAACCCGATCCATGTTTCCTGAGGCCGGGTATCCGCGTTCCATGGCTTATTGAGATATCTTATGAAGATGGTTTGCTCGAGGTTCGCAATCAGATTGTAGTGGCTTACTTCGACGCCCTTGGGTAGGCCGGTGGTGCCGGAGGAGTAGTTTACCGTCGCTGTTGTGGTGGTTGCTTCTTGTTCTGAAAGCTTCGGGAAATTGTATGCCTTGCTCTCAGCCGGGGATGGCAACATGTCCCTCCAGTCTTTGCAGCCTTCGACCGGTGCGCAAGGCTCGTCTGAGAAGAGAAAGACGCGGCCTCCTGGAAGACCGGCACCTTTCGCTGCTGCTACGGCTGCTTTGATGAGAGTTGGGTGCGCGAGAATGAACTTTGCCTCCGTATTCGCAACTTGGTGTATCATCTCTGGAAGCCGTCAGTATAATCCCTGCTGTTCTTGCATGATACTTACCAGAGACGGTGTATGCTGGGTTCGCGCCGCTGAAGATCCGCTTGGACCCCACAATTCCAAGGTAGGCTACGGGAACGAAGATGTGGTTTGGTGTGAAGATCATGACCACCTCGCCTGGTTTACTCCCAATGCGATCCAGACCCAAGGCCAGTCGTTTCGACCATTGCAGCAACGATCGTGGTGTGAGGTGCTGGTCGGTATCTTTGGAGTCGATCCAAATCGGTGTGTCTGAAGGCGCTGCTTCTTGGGGAAACAGATAATCGAGCAGGTTGCACTTTGGAATGTCAAGTACTGGGAATGGCGACGCGAACGGCATGGTGATGGTGGACGTCGACGAGTATGCCAGACTCAATCAGGGTAGATGGGAAAAGCGACACGACGGCAATTGCTCTCAAGCCACACAGCGAAGAAGTCAGATGCATTCATGATGAGAGAATGGCTTATAGTGAGGATTAATCATGGGGAGGCGTTGTTGCTGCAGCCGGTAGACGAGGTATCCGCGGGGGTGCACAGACGCGTCCGCTCCTCCCGAGGATATCGAACTCCACACACCGAGCTCCCCAGGCGCGCATGTACCCCAGACAGTTCATCAACATGGCGCATCGCGAGACTGCTTCTCGCGTGCTATCGTACTGTTTCTTCTTTCAAATCGGGGATTGACCATCATGTCTGAATTGAAAGACTTCAACCGCATGTTCAGCCTCGACGGCAAGGTCGCGCTCGTCACTGGAGGTAAGTCACATTAATGCAACCAACATGAACGCGTTTTAATTCGTCTTACTAGGCTCGAGAGGCCTCGGCCTTCATACTGCGACCGCTTTTCTCCTCGCCGGTGCAAAGAAAGTCTTCATCTCCGCGCGTAAGAACGAAGGAGAGCAAGGCATCGACCAAGCCGTCGACAAGCTCAACAAGCTGCCTGTATCTGGTACAGCGGTCGGCGTCGCTGCCAATGTTGCGGACACAGAAGATATCGAGAGGCTAGTCAGAAAGGTCCAAGAGACAGATGACAAGCTGGATATCCTCGTGTGCAACGCGGGAGCCACATGGGGAGGGCCGTTCGATCCGACACCAGACTGGTCGAGCAAGAAAGTGCTCGACCTCAACGTTCGCGGTGTCTTCAACCTGGCACGACTGTAAGTGTCCCATCGGCAACAGCATATGTGCTGCTACTAACGCCAACAGCTTCGCCCCACTGCTCGAACGCGCCGGTACCCGTCAATCGCCCTCACGCGTCATCATCGTCTCTTCCACAGCCGGCACGACCGTCCCCCACGTCGGCGAGCACGGCACCATCATGTACAGCATCTCCAAAGCGGCAGCCCACCACCTTTCACGGCAACTCGCAGTCGAGCTCGGGCCTAGGAACATCACAACCAACACCGTTGCACCGGGCTTCTTCCCCTCGAAACTCGCAAATGGGCTGATCGAGATGCTGGGCGGGCAGCAAGAGCTGGAGGATAACAACCCGCGAAAGCGGCTGGGCGAGCCAGAGGACATCGCTGGCGTCATGGTATTCCTGTGTAGCCCAGCAGGAGCATACATTAATGGAGAAGACATTGCTGTAGATGGTGGTATGAGACTTGCATCAGGACGCCATTCTAAGCTCTAGAAGTGTATGGAATTCGTTCGACATTTGCTGTGTATCTTCGTACATCTCAAGCCCTGTTCGTACCGTCTTTCTTGCCTCCTTCAAATCTACTTAGCTGCTTCGCCATGCTAGTGTGCGCCATCATCGCCCGCATGTTATCATCGCAAAACTCTGGTCCTGCATTGAAGTAGAAATTGTTGCCGTTCACCTCCACCGTCAACCCCCAATGCTCGTCCGCAGTCTTCTTCACACCTTTCGCGTCCACAATATCGCCTGCGTCTACCAATTTGACTACAGTATCGACCACCGTTTCCATGGGTGTGAAATACTCCAGGGGAAAAGACTTCCATTCTTCCTGGCTTAGGAGACCAGTGTTGACGGTTCCTGGACACGTAGTAAATGTGCGTATCCCCTCGTGGTGGTATGCGACGGTGATGGCGCGATTGAATTGTACAACGGCGGCTTTGCCTCCACTGTATATCGGACAGAACTCTGATGGGTATAGTCCGCCACAAGACGCTGTCATGACCAACACGGGATCCAAGTTTGTATGCTTTGCCATGGCCTTGCGGAAGTAATGTAAAGCCAGGTACGATGTGTCGATCACCGCTTTCAAGTTGATGTCTACGCTTAGCTGATTTGGTGGTGGAGGTGGTGGACCATCTAGGTCATGTTTCGCATAGAAGTTGTCGCGTTCCACGATACCAGCATTTGCATAGACGAAGTCTAGCCTTTGAGATGGGTTGTAGCTGGCTTCGAATGCGGAGACAAGCGAGGAGTAGTCAGTGACATTTGTCTGGTGAAACTGGGTATTCTTCAGCTTGCTAGCTGCCTGTTTGCCGGCTTCAGCGTTCATGTCGAGGAGATGGAGTTCCCAGTCTTCATGAGTCCGATTCGAGAGAGCTGTTGCAACAGCTAGGCCCATGCCCGATGCTCCGCCGGTGATCAAAGCGACTTTCTTCGACATCTTGGGAGAAGCGTTCGTGATCAAACCCCACTTTGGAAGTATTGCGTTTGTGAGAGGAGTATCTGAAATATGGGACGATTTGGCATTTGATAGCAGGTCGACAATGCAAATCGCAATAGGAGTCGATACGCTAATTGCCCTGTTGTATAAAATAAATCATTGGTGTGATGCGGTCTATCTAGGTGAGTAGCTCAAGCAGCCGCCTTACGAAAACGCAGACACGTCCCGTGTGTGCCTTCTCCGCATTCACTAGGAAAGCATCTTCCGAGTTGGTAGTTCGTAGTGATGGATAGTTGGCAATCCCATGACATATCCCTAAGCATATCCGTCATGCTTTCTCACCTTACGGTTTGCTTCAACAGTGACCATTATTTCTCTTACGTCAAAAGCCGATCGCACCTGAAATATGGATCGCACTCGTAGGCATCGTCGCGAACTCTAACTCTACAGCATCTGGCATGACTCTCGTTTAACCTTCGCGTGTGATAGACATGATTCAAAGCTGTCGTACGCAGCTTCGCCATGGCCGTAACACAGCATGACGCCCGGCGATGCGGGGAAAGTGGAGACGCTGACTCGACGCGTGCACGCGCCGAAGACACGGAAAACAAACCGCGAGCGCCATCGCCATCATCCGGACAAACGGTCTTGCGACACCACGTCGTCGCCAAGCTAACTTCTCCTCATGCAGTGCTACCTATGGCTGCAATGCGTTCGCGCAGCCGACAGCAACCGCCACCAGGCTGCATACCTCCGTGGTTGAGACTTACCACTTTGGTCAAAAGGTGAGATTACTTAGCCAGCGCTTCATACGCGTGCGCCGTCTCTCGAGTACAAGTTTAATATACTCTTCTTGGACCCTACATTTCGTGCTTTCTTGCAATATTCTTCCTCACATTTCGCCCATCATGACACTACAATACTCTGCCAAAAACCTACCAAAGCAAATCTTCATCAACAATGAGTATGTTGACTCAAAGTCGCCGAAGAAGCTCACCTTACACAACCCGAAGAACGGCGAGCTGCTTGCAGATGACGTGCCCTTAGCAGGTGAACAAGATGTCGATGCTGCAGTTGATGCGGCGGACAAGGCGTTCCCAGCATGGAAGAAGATGAGCGCGAATCAGCGCCGAGGTATCTTGAACAAGTTCGCAGATCTCATCGAGCAGAACGCAGAGGGTATCGCACAGTTATCAAGGATCTCGCTCGGTGCGCCAGCAGCCTTTGGTGCTTTCGAGATTGGTCTTTGCGCAGAGGTGCGTACAGCTTCCGAAGACGTAAGAATGTCTACTGATGCTACTCCAGGTTTTCAGATACAACGCTGGCTTCATCGACAAGTTCGGCGGCGAGTCTTGGCCCCAGGAAGACGGCTTCCTCAAGATCGTACGCAACGAGCCTCTCGGTGTCACCGCAGGCATTGTACCTTGGAACGGTCCTATCGGCACCATTGGCCTCAAGGCAGCTCCGGCACTCGCCACAGGAAACTGCTTCATTCTCAAGCCCTCAGAAAAGACACCCTTCTCGTCGCTGGCTCTCGGTACGCTCATCAAAGAAGCCGGTTTCCCACCTGGTGTCTTCCAGATCCTCTCTGGAGATGGAAGCACCGGTGCTTTGATCGCGAGCCACATGCGCATCCGCAAGGTCAGCTTCACAGGATCTATTGCAACAGGAAAGAAGATCCAAGAGATGGCCGCAAAGTCTAACCTCAAGCGTGTCACCCTGGAGCTAGGAGGAAAGTCACCCGCCGTCGTCTTCGACGACTGCAACCTCGACAACGCGGTGACCTGGACCGCCAATGCCATCACTGCCAACACAGGCCAAGTCTGCTTCGCCGCCAGCCGCGTCTACGTGCAAGAAGGCATCTACGAGGCCTTCATCGAGAAGTACAAGCAAGCGATGAAGGACAAGACAAAGGAGATTGGCGACCCAGACGAGACATCAACGAACATCGGGCCTCTAGTCGACGAAGCCCAGTTCAAGCGCGTACAAGGCTTCATCGAGCGCGGCCAACAAGGCGGAGGCACTCTCGCAGTCGGTGGCAAGCGCATCGGCACATCGGGCTACTACCTCGAGCCCACCGTCTTTACCGATGTCGATCCCACTTCTGAGATCCACTGCGAAGAGATCTTTGGCCCTGTTTCTGTCGTCAAGTCCTTCAAGACGGAGGAAGAGATCATGCAGTTGGCGAACAACACAAACTTTGGCCTCATGGCTGGTGTATTCACCCAAGATATCAACAAGGCGTTGCGCGTCGCAAGTGACTTTGACTCGGGTATGGTCGGTGTCAACTGTGTGAGTTTGATGTTCACCATGACACCGTTTGGTGGAAGCAAGGAGAGTGGCTTGGGCAGGGAGTGTGGCGTCCATGCGCTGAGGGCGTTTACGGAACCGAAGACGATCATGATTAACATGAACTATTGAGCTGTCAGTTAGCTGTTTGGGTAGGACTTCAATAGGTATTCTAGTTTTCATTGCTGTCTCTTCATCAGAGCGCTGGATGTAGTAGTGCAGTCTATAGAAATGCCTCTAAAAATCCTCCTTCTTTGCACACTATTGTGCGGCACGATTGCATGGCATGTCACGTCTCATAGCTACGGGATAATCTTGGCCTTCCTCATCCTGTCAAAGACAGTTCCCCAAGTCTGCCTCGTATCCCTCTCCTCGGTGAATCCTGTTGAGTACATCTTGGTCATATCGAATTGACGATCAAAGTCGAACTTGGTCATGAGCATCGATTCGGCAATCTGAAGTCCACGACCACCGTCCACATGGCCATGTTGTAGCCCATACTTCTTCTCCATTGCCAGCCATGTCTCCATGTTGTCGTTGATGAACTTGCGCACATCAATGGGAGTGGCACCAGGCCCAGTGGCCTTGAGGCCAAAGTAGGAACACAGAATAGGCCATTTCTTCTCCCAGTTTGAAGGTGTCTTGGAGTCGGCGACGTTGTAGGCCTCTCCCTTCTTGGTGTTGGGGGAGAGTGTGAGGTGTATGGTTTGACGCGCAATCATGTCGCTGGAGCTATCGTTGCTCAGCGCTTTCCAGACTCCTTGGTTGCCAGGGAATGGGCATTCAGCACCCTCGCCATGGATCTCCTTGTAGAGGCTCAGATAGATACCCAAGGATGTACCCAGCGAGTAGAAGTTCTGATTGGGCACGTAGCCAATGATGAGATCGGGACGAGTCTCGATCCAGCTCCATTTCTTGTCTTTGGCGTAATTGGCGATCCAGTCGTTCTGTGCGTGGTAGAACAGCATCTCGGCGTACGGGCTGGGTATGCGGGGGTAGGATTCTTTGAGCGGCGGTGGAGGGAGTTTGGGCCCGGTGGTGCCCGGAGGAGCGACTTCATCGAACCACGGAAGTGCAGCGAGGAGATGGCAGCCATCTAATGTACGTTAGTCTTGGGTGTCCAACACCATCACAAGAATGGGATAGAACTTACAGATCTTCGAGCCGATTTGCAACACAACGTATTCCAAGTTCGGGCACAGCTTATCCATAGCTGTCACCGCTTTGGAAAACATTTCCACAGCCTCGTCCAACTCCTTTTGTACATCCATGCCCGCCTTGTACGCAAAGTAGTATACGTGCGTTACCTCCCCGATGTCCGGTATCTTCTCTACCAGCTCCTTGTTGAGACTCTCTTGGCTATGCGCGAGTAGGTCAATGCCAGAGACCAGGTTTAGGCGCGGGTCCTCTGGCCATTGCGTCTGGTTTGGGGCGAGGGGGCGATTGTTGAGTCCATGAACTCGCTTCCATATGTTCTTCTCGGGACAGTCGGAGAGGATTTCGTTGACGAAGGACCATCCTGCATGATCATTATCAGTATGAAGCTCATCTATAGTCTTTTGAGGGGTTTACTGACCGGTCACGCCGGATGCGCCAAACACGACAGCTGACTTTGACATTCTTCAAGACGTGCTAAGGATGAGCTTTGAGAAGAGTGAGGCCTCAAGGATAATGAAGCTTATAAGCAGGGCGAAGCGATAAGGCACCGGCACGGCGTGTGCCAAAAACTAGCCCTTGCAGAGACTACATGTTGTCTCTTTGCATGGGCGACCAGTATGGAAGGTGGGGTTGCGATTGGGATTGCGATAGTGGAGACATGAAGTCTAGATGAGTTCTCTCCTACGGGAGTTTTCCCATACTGCCCATGGGGTGTACTAAACGTCAGTAGTACGGACACTTGTGCGTAAGCTACCTACCGCGCGCATAACTTCAAACAGCCGCTCTACACTCTACAGATCGTCAGCGCTCTTCTGAAGATCCCGCGTCGCATCACGAGGAATTCAGAAGGAGGCCCGGTCGCCTCGGCGGGCCATCCGGTACCCATGAGTTGTGGGGTTGCCGCGAGGAGCGCCCGAGAATATAGCCGTTTTCGAGTCATCCCAACCTCTTTTGGACGCGTCGCCGATTCAGGGTATGCAAAATCTAGATTGAGGGGCCCGTTGAGTGTATGCGACATGTGCGCGGCGCGTCGACGTCTGATGAGGAGCTCATAGGACAATGTCGTGGTGGAGGAAGGAACGATGAGGAGACGTGCTAAAACAATTTCTCAGGGTCCATGACGTCGGCGACGCGCCGGGCGAGAAGGTTAGCTTCCCCTGACACTCATCTTGCGCACCCAACACAACACGACCGCATCATCGATATGTCCAACAATATGCAAAAGATGGTATGAGGAGACTCAGATTATCAATTAAGCTACAGCATTCTATGTGCTCAGTGGAACTCGTTCTTGTCCGCGTACACGTCATTCTCGAGGAAGACCTCCACCTTGTCCGTCATCTTCGGTGTCAAATCCTCGCAATAGAAGATGCAGAGCAATCCTACGATACCAAAACTCAGGCTACTGAGTGCCACGATCTTTAGCGCGTGCGCATAGCTCCATTGGAACGCCAAAGAAGCCGCGCCTAGTGCCTCTGGACTTGTACCTGGCACTTCGGCGATGGCGGCTGCGCCTAGGGGCATAGCGGCAAGTAAAGCTTGCGCGTTCTCCAACGACATGCCCGCCTTCACAGCTGCAGCGGGAACCGTCGCAGCAGCGCGAGTGGTCTGGGTGTTGGTGAGGATAGTGGTATAGATGGCTTGAGCCAGCGATCCTCCTGCGTAACGAGCCATACCCGCCAAGCCACCTGAGAAACCGAGGTCTTGTTGTGGCACGCCAAGCTGCGTAAATGCGATGGACTCGTACTGTGCCCATCCGAAGAAAGAAGCGTTGATGCAGCAGAACGCGATCATCAAGTTCTGGTTGAACGGGGTGACAAGGCCCATCAAAGCACCGAAAAGCACCATGCCAGTCCAGGTACCGATCAACGTCCATTTCCAGTGTCCGATCACGTTGCCGAAAGCCATGAGGCATAGTGATCCGAAAACAAGGCCTACATTCGGCGGCAGTGTGAGCAGCAACTCGGTACTCCGCGACACGTTCGGGCCCAGGTAGAAGACATTAACCATTGTCGGCCAGATGATGTTGACCGAGTAGTAGAACATGGTGACGATGAACGCTACGATGAAAGGCGCCGTAAATTCCCTTCCTTTGTGGCTCCGGAATAGGTGTGGCGGGCAGAGTTTGAAGCGAGTGTTCGAGAGCGTCTCCCAGACTCCAAATGCAGCGATCAGGACGAACCCGACTACCATGGGTGCAATGACGGTTACGTCTGAGCTTGGTTTGTATGTGGTGTTGATGATGCCAACAAGCGCAAGGCAGATGCCTGGGACAATGAGTGCAGTGCCCACATAATCGAGGCCGCGGACTGCCTCGGACCATGGAACGCCCTTGGGGTGCTTCGGTGGCTTGTAGAGCAAGAAAAGAGATATAAAGGATATGGATTGAGCAATCAGACCAGCCCAGTATACCCACTGCCACGCATTGACGTCGATGGCGTACTGTGAACGATTGTCAGCTATTTCGCCCAGCAGGTCGAAGCACTGCACTCACTCTTCCAACAATAGGACCAATTATGACAATGAGGAAGACGAAGCCATCCGAAAGACAGATACCAATGTGCCGGAACTTGTTCGGTAGAAGTTCTGTAACAGTCAGACCTACTAGCATGTAAAACACAACGCAGCTCACTCACCAGGAATGCTACACATGGCCATCTGCGCAAATCCAGCTCCGAATCCGGTTATAGCCAGTCCAGCTGTGAAGTGGTCTGCTCCTTTCGCTGTCGCGGTCACGATGAAACCGACGCAACAACATGCATTACCAAACAACAAGAACCACCTCCTTCCAAACAGATCGGAGTTCGCGCCCGCAAGAAGGAAGCCAATCGCGTTGGCTGTTGTGTAAGCGGGTATGAACCACGCGCTCGCTGTCGGAGCACCGAATTGAGTGGCAAGTCGAGCCATCATCGCTGAGGTGGTAGGTACAGGCCAAAAAGAAAGACCGAAAGTCGAAGACAGGATGAAGATGACGAGCCATGTCTTTGGTGTTATAGTGGTTGTATCTGGGGTGACGAATGTCTGTGGTGGTGTCGCTGCAACAGTTTCGATTTGCTCAATGTCTCTCTTCTCGTCCGATGGCCGACGCAGGCCGCTCTCGTGGACGGCAGTTACTGCCATGGTTTGGTGAAAGGAAAGTCGCCTGATGCAGGTGCGACTTTGTGTAACTGGGGTGAGGGATCGTCGTAGAGAGCCCACTTATGGCTTGCATATATCCCTTCGCTGGGTCTTGTAGACATGCACAGGTCACATCTCATCAAGCCACTGGTCCGACACCTAGACTTTCCTCCAGCCCCGCATCTCGGATACACAGAAGCACAGCTAATTATGCCACTGGGTTGTTCTATTGGCTAGATTTCGCCATCATTTTTCAGCACTTTTTCGCACGTTCTGAAAATCCGGGGTAGTGGATGTGGATGTGGGTATCCGAGACTGACTGCGGAGAAGTACCGCGCCACATCATGGCGCTTGACTGGAAGTGGTAGTGGGCGATCAAGGGGTGAGGATCGTCTTCACCTGGAACAACGTTTCCGTCGGTACTGAGCTATGCGTGAAAGCTTATTTCCGACATCCGTGCGTTCACCTCGAGATTGCAGCCATGGACATCATTGCACGTGCGAAATACAGGGTGTACTGTGCACTTTGAGCTAGACGAGACCGACATGTGACACCACGGTCCTGAAGTCATGGAATTGGCCAAGGGTTGGGCTGGTTTGGTTGTGTTGAATAGTTTACCAGTCTGCAAACCATATATCTGCATTGAGGCATGAAAGAGACACGGAGGACAAACTCAGCGTGAACGTTATTCAGTCGCAGAGAAACCACGTGTAAATAGACAGATATGGTGGTCTTTCGATCCAATTCACCACAACGCCTACTACCTTGCATCTCCGCCTAAGACCAGATAGCGCCCAGACTACACATCCACTCTACGCGTAATCCCATCCGTAGCATCGCAATCAGGAATCGCTTTTCCAAAGCAGATCATATCATGCCTAGACTCATTTCATCAGCAAACCAATCCACACTAACCATCACCCTCGCCGACATTACCCGCCAATGGAACTGAAGAGAGATGGACTCACCCAGCCATGACCTGGATGCCTTTCTCCAGATCCATAAACTTCTCCGCATCCGGCATGAGTGCAGCCCGGTACTCGTCGCTCCCGGCAAAAGCCTCCCAATCTTCCCACTTCTTCACCCAGATTTGACTGCAAGCATCGTAGTCTAATGGATCCATGCCCAAGCTTTGCAATTTACCTTTGAGGCCTGGTGATTGGTAGTGCTGTACGTAGCGTTGTATCTTGACTGCGTGGAACTTCTTGCATGCGACAGTGAGATCGGAGTGGATATGGTTGTAATGCTTCTTGAAGAATTCATCGGTAACGTCGGGGTGTTTGCGAAAGAAGAAGGAGAGCTTTATACAGGCTAGAGGATGGCATCAGTACATGATGTATTCCAGTGGCGAGAGGATGGACGGACGCTGGTAGTTCTCTTGTTTGTCCCATTCAAACTCGGGATTTGCGAAATCATGCTGCTGAAGTGTTAGTCATGCATGTAGGACAAAAAGGGCGGAGAGCATACATCGATAGTCTTGTAGGTCATATCAGCGTGTAGTTGGTGATCGTGTAAGAAAGTCGAATGCTCTGGGGTTGTCGGTCCCCAGAACCTAAAGTACCTGTGTATCCCACAAGTACAGCCACTAACAGTGACCCTGCATAACCGACCGAGGAAAACAGAGCAAGCCAAATTCAGCGTGCGGGGTCTAGTATAAGGCGTTACTACCAGTGGCACGATCGAAGCAGGCTGCCTAATGTCAGGTTGTACAATTGATCGCTGGTCAGTGGTATGAGCGCCTCACAGTATGTAGGCATCGTGATGACGGTCCTCTGTTGATATCGTAGAATTAATGCTGGACTAGATAAATAACGTGTCTAGAATACAACAACCTGTCTCTTCTCCGCTTTACCAGCCTCCATATCAGCGACCATCTGCGGCAAATCATCAATCTTGCGGAACTCGACTTCTGGTTGTATGCTGCGGAAGGTCAGAAACTGTTTTCACATGTCATAAGAAGTAACATACCTGTGCTTGCCAGTGAAATCCACAGCCTTCTTCATTCGCTGCGGAATACCCGTGCTGTCGGCCTTGATGCGGTACCGTCCTGTTGTTAAGTCGAAGGTGTTGATGAAGTCCAGTCCTTTCGGTGCGATTCCAATGACCATGAGTAGTCCGCCTGTTCTCAAGACATCTGGGGCGCCGGCGTATGCTGCATTCGATGCGCTGTAGACCGCCGCTGCGTGGCATCCTTTGCCCCCAGTGAGCTTCTTGATCTCTTCGAGGTAATCCTTGTTCTTCATTGAGTTGAAGACAGCTTCCGCGCCAACCTTTTTCGCAACATCTAATTGGTTGTCGTTTATATCGAGACCGATGGTCTTGATGCCCATCTGTATCCTGTCAGTTTCCATGCAGAGCGCAGCTTCGTGCCCAAACTCACGGCTTTTGCATATTGTATCGCGTACTGTCCAAGACCACCGCACCCGATGACCACCAGCCAATCTCCCGCCTTCAACTCACAGCTGTCCACTGAATGAAACGCTGTGATACCCGCACAGAACAGCGGTGCAGTCTTATTCATATCGAGGTTTTCGGGTAGCTTGACTGCATTCTGCCAATCAACGACCGCGTATTCGGCGAAATACCCATCCGATACAAAACCTTGTAGTTTCTGGTTACCCGTCTCGCATCGCATGTTGTGGATCATGCAACCTTCGCATTCGAAACATGCCCCGATGAAGTAGTTAAATCCGATAGCATCACCGACTTTGAAGCCTTTGTTGCTGGCTTCCGCTCCGATGGACTCAATGTAGCCGACTCCTTCATGGCCTAAGGTAACGTTGTAGTCGGGTCTCATGGCCATGAGCAAGTCTGAATGACATAATGATGCTGACTGTATCTTAACTAGGAACTGATTTGGTGCTTCGGTGGGTTTCGGCACGTCATTGACGACGACCTTTTGCTGCTTGCTGCATGTCTCGTCAGTCTCATACTTAGTGAGGACTACCCAGGTACTATGTACTTACGGATCCCACTGGCCGGCTTTCATGATTAGAACTGAACTGATGTCTCTTGTGTGGCTTTTGGTATAGCTTGAGGACTATGTTGGATTCAAAGAAGAGTATAAGTACCTACTCTGCGCTTCGCATCCACTCTACCTATGTATGCAACGGGTTGTGAGGCGCGACAGAACAGGAAAGACTGCAGGGATTGTGCTGCGAGTCATCCCGACATCATGAGGGCACCGTTGCTGACTTGGCCTAGCTAAGCCGTTCATACGGAAAAAGGTGGCCGACATGGCGCGCGGGCTGAGAACGTTTGGCTAGAGGTGAAGCTTGAAGGATGCTGGGTGCGTGGCGCGCGGGGAAGAAAGAAGCGGGGTCCAGGCGTCTAGCTCGACTAACTTCGCGCGACTTCGTCTTGCATTCTACGCCGTGCGTCTAGGGTGACTTACACTAGAGAGGCAAAAAAAAAAGATGACACACTACATGTGCTGATGGTGGTTGCGGCGCGGGATGGTGGGTGGCAAAAAGAAGGCATGGGCAAAAAACATACAACAGCGGGGATTCGCTAGTGGTCACCCACCTAACTACTAATCTGCCGGTACACTGCTTGTATATGGCTGAGCGGACGGGAAGCCTAATTCTCAGTGTCCTATGGTCGTATGTACCAGTTTTGACAATTTCACTTATTATGACGTCGAGTGCTGACCAAGAAAACCTGACACCTAGAGCTGTGGTCGAACATCACGCTTATACCTGCACTAACATCGAGCACAGTGTTGTGACTAATGGTACTGAGTGTCAATGGAGTTGTGAGATGTTGCACGAGCTTCAAGCACGTTGGAGGCCATGTACATTCACGGATAGATTTGAACGATGACATGTCCATTCGCTACTGCTAATTACAAGCCACTAGGTCTGCATCCGTAATGATACCGATGGAAGCTGTCCCGCAGAATGGAAGCTATCTAACTGCCACTGACCGAGGTCACGGTAGGGTCCCAGGTCGTGTACGTGACTTCATGAGTCGTCCAAGTCTGATACACATCCAATCCATAGCTATCAGGCTTCGTGTGGAACGTGTAGTCGTAGGTCGAGTTCGTGTTGATGGTCAACTGGTAAGTTGCTCCGATGGTGTTCTTGAGCTTGTACCAGGTGATGCCTTTTCGCAAGTGTCAGTTACATGAACTAGCTCACGCGTACCATGCAGCACTGCTGCTATACATACCTGTCTTGTTGGCGAAGTCGGTGGTTGTCATACCCTCGGTGTCTGCCTTCCAGTAGCATGGCTCATTGTCGAAGGGAGGGCCGTGAGAGTCAACGTCGTGGTCAGGCCCGTCTGCTGGCTTCTCGGTTGTGTTGCCCTTTTCATCGACGTCTCTGGTGAAGAACGTTTTCCCGCTCTTGGAAGTCTTCTCGGTCCATTCCTGGAAGTCACCTTCGGGGGCTTTGAGGGTTTGCTCCTTTTGTTCGGACATGGCGAGAGATCAGAAACTCTGGTAAAGCTGGTTGTGGATGATGGTGTCTTGAGGAAACTACGGCTGGATGCTGTGTCAGAGAAGGAACAGCGGAGGGCGGAGAGCCTTTTATGTCAAATATCATATTCTTACTTCGCCATCCGATGATGTTGAGTACGATACAGGAGCATTCTGCATTCCCGGTAGCTGCAGCAACTACAGCACCGACACGGCTAGCCATGGAGCAGGAAATCCATAGCAAGGACAAGAGATCGAGAACTCACAGCTGAGCTTCAGCTGCGCCACCATGTCCATGGCGCAAAGTTCATGGTAGTTCCAGCTGTGGCCCTGCTGCGTGGTCTGCTCGGCCTCAGCTACATCAGGGCTGTTTGGCTTGAACTTGCTGCTATCTGGAACCTTCTCATTGGCGCAAGTTACGCGTGACGTTCTAGGCGTGGTAGCCCTTGCGTGCCTAGGTAATGCCACAACTCTTTTGGGATTGCCGAGCTTAATATGGTTTCTGATTTTAGCTGCTATGAGTGTTCCAGGGATGGCGCACCTTCCAGCGTCAGAAATATGGCTCCCACCGTTGGTGCGCATGTTATTTGTGCGGGGGCGGGCGCGGCCGGAGCGGCGCCCAGGTGGAGAACGGGCATCCCGAGGTCGCTACCAAACCTTGGTCAGCGCCTTCACGATGCAATGTCCCGCTTGCGACACTGTGACCAGGTCCGAGTCTGCGTCAAAGGCGCACTCTATTGATGTTGCGACAAGTTGATCAATAACAAAGCACTGGAGATTGCGAGTCTGCATAGGTACAATCCTGCCCTAGTCGGGTGCTGATCGAGACCGACAAACACGCAGCGGCTTTGCATTGCGCCCACTCGGCGTGACATTCGGAAAGCCACAACTACTGCACACCACAGGCCCTGATGCTATCTACATCAATCCATAGCGAACTTGCGGAAGTTTCGCCTATTTTCAGTTCATATCACCCACCTGCATACCCTTCATGCGCACTTGGTCACACGGAATCGGTCCGCCTCAGTGCATACCTCATGAGGTCAAGCGACCGCCAGCCGTACTCCACCTATCCTACGTTTCCGTCCATGGATACGTTAGCTTCGTCTCCGAAGGCCTAAACGAGGCTCGATCTGTCGCTCATTAGACGCATTCGACTAGAAGTATGTTAGTTCGTCGCCTGAACTGCGTTGACACTTTACCTAGGCAATGATGCGGCGTGAAAATGCGGCTGGTCTCAGCTTTCCACCGCGCGCCACAAATGTCGGACGTATGCAGTGAGAATTCATTGTGAAGCTAGAAGCTACTGAAAAAGAGGTTGTGGCGGTCGTAGAGGTGTACATCTAGCATCTAGACACAACACCGGGGAGCTGACCGTTGTGTCTAGCAAGGTCAGGCGACACTTCTACTCATACAGCTTCTCCTAGATGCAGTTTGCATCCTTCAGCTTCGAGATGATACGGGGCTCGTGTATGGCTAAGCTGAGATCGTTCGCGTACGATACAGATCGCTGGTCTAGATCAATCTTGGGTTTGGAAGTCTCATCAGGTAAAACAAGGGGAGACTGCGGTCCCCCGGTCAGTATCAAGATTTTTCAACACTGTCGTGAGCTACACTCGCAATCATCATTACAATGGCTTCCGAGTCCCATACCGAGGACGCACAACATTTGGCGGCGAGCAAAGAATATGGACTAAACTTCGCGGTCGCGGGTGGGCTGGGAGGTAGCTTACATTCTCCTCTTCACGAGTCTATCACTCTGGCTGCCCTGGTCAGTACAGGATTCAACGTCGCTCCAGGGACTACATTAGAAAGTGCCAGTAACGCCGACTGGGAGTACATTCGGGGAGTGGTGTGGAACGATGATCCCGCTTGTCTACTCTTTGACGACTACGCCGACGCAAACCACACCTACTCGACAGGAATGATGTGGGGCTACTATTTCAAGACAGGGGAATACGAATGGGAACAAGACAAATCAGACAAGATGCAAAACCCGACCGGGCGCTCCCACTACGGCGATCTCCAGTTCCTACACTGTATGGCTTCCAAGCTTGGAGAGAACCCAGAGGAGACCAAAGGAAAATTGATGAAATGGCTCGGCGTCCTTTGGAAACTCGCCAATGGAGAGGAAGGGATTACCCCAGATACAGTCATCAGCAAGACCGATATGGCCGAGTTCTGTCCTAACTTCTCGCTGCCCGCCAACTGGGGGACGCTGCGCTATCTGCTATCTGGCGAGTCGGCATTCGAAGCCTTGGACATACCACGTCGAGCCTTAGGCAGTATGTTCCATATCATACAAGATTCCTACGCTCTGGGACACACGAGACGCACGTTGCTGAACCATGAAGCGAAGATCTCCGACGGTAAGTTGCAACGCAGGCTCTCTTTCTTCCATCACATGGTGACATAGTTGATCGAAACCATCTGACGATACCACCGTGGCAGATCCCCTCCAATTTCAACCCGGCGTCGTCGACAAATGGGGCCCAATCGAGAACTTCCACGTCTACAGTGGACAAGACGACGACCATCACGGGCTGTACGATCACGCCAACACCCCAATCCCCGATCCCACAAATCTGGCCAACTTGGACCAGTTCAACAGCATGATTGGCTGTCGCGATGCCGTCGAGAAGTGTCGAGGACTGATCGAGCTAAAAAAGTCGGGCAAGACGTGGGAAACAGGGGTGAGAACGTACTTGGATGAGGTTGTGTTCTCCCTCTCACAAGAAGTCACGGATGCAGATACGCGAGTGTGGCCTTAGACGCAATGTGGCAACGCATGCCAAGTTGAGATTGCACTAAGCTTGTATGTTTCTCCTAGCGTGCGTTACTATACAGTAGGAGAAGTAGGATAGATCGGTATAAAGTTGAAACTTAAACATCCTGATCGTGAATTTCTGCCTGCGTATATTCTGCGTCATCTGCGGCATAGATGTATTGTTGAGCCCTCTGCAACAAAGAGAGATAGGCCTACATGTCTTCTGATGAGTAGGCTCTGCCATGGCTTGCTACCAGAGGTTTGTATGAACAATCCATGGTCGGCTACATTTGGCTCAGTTTCGTGTGCGCGTATGACCGCGAGCTACCCATAATCCAATTGATCATGCAGGAATTCGAGCAAAAGAGCTGGCCTAGTCTGATGACCGTACTTCGGCCGTCGAATAGAACACGCAAGATGCCCGTATTCAGCACATCTGTACGCCTCCATCAGCGCTGGAATACGAAAACCTTACATGGTCGTACTTCGGGCGCTGACCTGGCCAACTTTCTTGCTCGAATTCCTACGGTCCTCTCACCCTGCGTCTTCTGCAGGGTCGCTTAACTGCGTCCTAGCTCCACATGTAGCCTTCGCTAGCTTGTGGCGTCGTGCTTGGCTGGCTGAGCGGCCGGGGAGGTCCGCTGCCTCGCTCTCACTTACGGTCTAGAGCATCAATAGCTTCGCGGCTCCAGCTCTTCCTAGGCCACCGCGTCGCTTGTGGCTGGCTGTGTAGAGCTCTGGGCGGAAGATCACGAAGTGTGGGCTTCCTATGTGCTCAATGGCTGGAAAAGGTGCAGACCACAACGTACAGGGTCTATAGAATGTTCGGCATACTCATACCGGTGCTGTGCTCTTGACCCTCATATCAGACTACCTTTGAAAATTGTGAACGTACTATCCCCAAGACTTTTCTCAACCTAGAGCGGCATTATGGCGTCCATCACCGTCAATGGCAACACAATCGTACCGATCGGATCAACAGGCGAGAGGTGGACGATTAATGCAAACGATCAGGGAGAAGTGAGATCTGCACCCGATGCAAAGGATTCGAATTTCATACTTGTGCAAGTTGATCGTGTCCTCTCTGTTGATGAGAAGGCGGTTTTGGCAGACCATCATGTTGAGATCCAAGAATATGTCGCCGAGAAGACATTTCTTTGTCGATATGAGCCGGACAATTTGCAGGCCCTACGGCTATTGCCGTTCGTCGTGACAGCGGACATGTAAGAACCACGTCCTGTGGAGCATATATTGGTAGTGACGAAGCTAATGGTTACAATCTCAGTTATCATCCAGAACTCAAAACAACCATCTCATTGAAGGAAATGGTCGAGGGCGAACACGACCAACAGGACTATGAGGTCGATCTAATTCTTCATGAGAATCCCAACGTGACGTCGGAGCAATTGGCTCCGTATGTTGCGCGAGCGGCTGAAGTGCCCGTTGGAGACCTCGAGATCCTGGAGCGCAAGATCAGAGTCACTGTTCACCAGGACAAACTCGCGGCACTCGCCGCTTTGGACAGCGTCAACAGGATCGAGGAGGTCCGGCAGTATGCCATGTTCAATGACCAGGCGCGCGCCGTTCTATTTGATGCGCTCGCTATTCAGAGTGCTTCGATCGCATACCAAGGTACCGGGCAAATTGTCTGCGTGGCCGACTCAGGATTTGACCAGGGCATGGCGGCGGACACAGAAGACATCAAGGTTCATCCTGCCTTTTCGGATCGTGTCGTGCAAGTCATCGGTATGGTTCCAGGTACTGCTACTCCCAATGACCCCGTGGGTCACGGTACACATGTCTGCGCTTCGATCTGCGGTAATGGGGTCTACAAGAACGCCGAAAAGGTTGAAGTACCGATGAAAGGCACTGCGCCGAACGCGAGGATAGTTGTACAGGCCATGTCTCAATGGCACACCAGCTTACGCAAGTGGAGTCTCAAGGTACCAGCCGAAACGTCCGTTCTTTACTCAGAAGCGTATAAACTCGGGGCTCGGATCCATAACAATTCTTGGGGCCCTATATGGAGCCCGACGACAGGACAGTTTGGATACACAGCCGACGCGACCGACATCGACCGGTTCATGCGCGACAACCTGGATTTCTGTATTCTCGTGGCAGCCGGAAATGACGCCGCAGTCAAGAACGCGGGCGCGAGCCAGATAGGGGGCAATGGAGCTGCAAAGAATTGCATCACCGTCGGTGCTACAGGAACAACGCGAGACAACGACGGCCATAGATACACGCATGGCTTCAAGCACGGCTCCGATGTCACTTCCGTGGCCATCTTCAGCTCACGTGGACCCACGCTACCTGCACGCAATGCGAACAATGAAGCCACGGTGGGGAGGATTAAACCCGACATCGTTGCACCGGGCGTCGCGATTCTTTCCGCCGCGTCTCGCGCGCTACCACTAGGGGATCGCCGTCGTGCCGCGAATGGGAATTCAGATGATTCTGATTGGATGTTTCTGTCAGGCACAAGTATGGCCACGCCTCTGGTCTCGGGCTGCGTTGCATTGCTTCGTGAAGCACTACAGGGCGTTGGAAAAGAAAACATCAGCGCGGCTTTGATCAAAGCTTTGTTGGTCAACGGCGCAGTGCTGCACAGCGGCGGAGCCCAGAGTAGGAAAGCATTGCCTTACGACTACGCGCAAGGCTTTGGGCGCGTAAACGTCGCAGCCTCCCTCAGGATGGTGCAACAGCTTTCTTTCGTTGACGGCTGGCAAGGCAACACAGAATACGAAAGCGAACATACTCATGTTCAAGACGCGCCTATGCTGCGAGTCACCTCAGAGTTGGACAAGACGTGGCAGAGCCCGCCGTTGGCCATTCCCTCGACGGGTGCTCGCACGCGCTTGACTGTGACGATGACCTATCCGGAACCGCCTGGTGCGCTGGTGCAAAATGACATGAATCTCATTGTTCGTGCTGGCGTGGGAGATGATGTCATTGAACGTCATGGAAACATGGCAGACGGCGACCAGGGATTCGACTGCGAAAGTAAGTTAGCATACCTCATTACACAGCGGAAAGATGTTCAAATGATCTGGAACGCTGACTTATTGTTCTCCTCTACCGCAGATACAGTTGAGAAGATCATTTGGGATGATGTTCCTGGCTCAACGGCTGTGATTATCGTCAAAGCGCAAGCTTTTACCAAAGAGTGGAAAGAGCAGACATTTGCTGTTGCTTGGGATCTGCAGAGCATCTAGGTGTAATGACGACTTTGGTGACAGCGGACTGGAAGCTACTCTCTCGCAATGGCATGAAAGGATGCATATAAATGATTGAATGCGCATGATCAAGCTACGGCTACTCCGAAACCAAGCTCGCCTCTCTACATCCTCAACACCACTATGCACTCAGTTCGCGCAGATTGGTATATTAGCCATGTGCATGATATATACTATTCCATGTATAGGAATAAGTGTGTCAGTTTTACGTGCCTTTAGTTGCGTGAGTAGCCATACCATCCTAGATACCTATGTAGGTTCAACACCAAGAGCCCAGACGTCACACCTAACATAAATAGCGGTCTCGTGCAGGACTTTCAGCGCCAGGATACACCAGATATGACAGCGGACTTGCTAGAGCTTCGCAGGATGAGGGATCTCCAGTAGATAGTGTTGTCCAGATTTATGTAGTGAACTAGATACGGGGGGTGTAGGGGGCCCACAGGAACGTTTACGTTCCAGGCTAGACGTTCGTAGATTAGACCATCGGGCTCTACAAGAGTTCACAGCGCACTGACAGAGCAGACGGAACACACTCATCACGCACGAAAACCAAAAGTCCAGGCAGACGTCGAGTACGACGGTCATTCTTTTTCATAGTGCCTTCATCGATCTACACCTATCTACTTCTGACACTACGTCTACTCCGCTACATCTTCCGTCCTTCTTACTCTTAAACGTAGTGATACTTGATCGTGATGCGGGGAACGCACATAGCCTTGTATGACATGGGAGCAGTGAAAGGAGCAACGTAAACTGGAGATGTAGGCTGAGCGGGAAGAGCGGCGACACTGGAGGAAGCAGCAACGCCAGGGTAACCACCAGCGCCAGAGTAAGCGGCAGCACCAGAGGGAGCAGCAGCGCCAGAGGAAGCAGCAGCGCCGGAAGAAGCAGCAACGCCGGAGGAAGCAGCAGCGCTCGAGGAAGCAGCAGCGCTCGAAGATGCAACAGCACTCGAAGATGCAACAGCGGCAACGCGAACAGACGAGGCGACGGCAGAAGAAGAAGCGCTGGGCGTAGGTGTGGGAGCGGCACATAGAGGGGCGGCGGCATTGAGCTTTCCAACGGCCCAGTTCGAGGCGTCTTCGGTGTACTTCTCAAAGTAGCTCAGGTGCTTCTCGACGTCGTCGCCGTTGGCGCAGATCGGGTCTCCCTTAGAGCAGTAAGAGCGCAGGACGGGTGCGAAGCGGTTCAGGCGCGCAAGAGAGGTGGCGTCGCGACCATTCTTCTGTAGATCAGAGCCGTCGAGAACGTTGTATGGCATGTTAGCCTCGTGCTTGACATCGCCCCAGAGGAGAGCAGCAGCGACTAAGTTACCACGTTAGCACAGTCCAAGGTTCGAGTGTGTCATGTCAAGGATACTTACTAGCGTTACCAGGAGCCGCGGCAGGGTCGAGACCAGTGGTGATCTGCGAGCATCCACCAGGTCCAGCAAGGACATCTCCCATGATCCAGGCACCCTGAGAGAAGCCATTGAGGATGAGGTGCGTGCACGGGCACTTCTTGTTGAAAGCAGTGATCTGGTCAAGACCGTTGCGGACTCCCTCGCCAATTTGTTTGCAGTAGTCGCCGCCGTACGGGAACACGACCTCAATGTAGTCGCAAGTCTTGCCCTCAGCCCTTAGCTTGGCGCACGTAGCGTCGGCGAAGGGGAATGTACGGTAGTCATGGTACGGCGCAGTGTTACCGCGGGCCATGAAGATAACGGCATCGGCGCAGGGGGCGTCGAGCTTGGGGGGTGGGGAGTTTGGGTCTTGAGCGACGGCGACGGCGGCGGCAGCGCTGAGCGCGAAGACGGTGCGGATGATCGAAGACATTATTAAAGATTAAAGAGTGTGGTATTAATTGGTTTTTTTAAAACGAGTGTAATGGTTGGATTGCGAGGTTGAAAGACCTGTGAGGAGAAGGAAAGTCTTCTTGGCTCCGGGGGAACAGTTTAATAGGAGCGTTCATCTTGCATTTCTGCCGAACTGGGCGTCGTGTCGGCTCGAACGGGCGGAAAAGGGATACGAGTTGGATCCCTTTTTGGCTGAGCTATCTACCTCGGGTCGTGCGCTAGCAGGAGCGCGGACAAACGTCGTATTATTGAGATTGATGCTGACCATGAGGTTTTGGAGGATGGCCCAGGTGCCGGACGTCCCCTTGATGAATACCTAGGTACCGTCAAACTCTGCCATCTTTGCGAAATGGGTCACCGGGACATCTGAGACGTTGCTGTTGATGTTTGCATTGAAGCTAACTTTTAGTTCATGGGATGAAGCAGGGTCCAAGAAATTTGCTAGCGTGTGTGTCAATGCTTGAGCGATCCTCCATATACGAACCCCTGAGCTTGTCTAAGATAAGAGTTCGTGCACGTCCCTTGGACCAACCCGAAATGTCTTAGCTCTCACCGGAACCCGTGGACTCCTCGAGGGCTGCCGTGCCTCATGCCAAACATTCGACAATCTAGATGCACTTTGCTTGTTGGATGCAATCAAGTTTCACAACTCCACTTGTGCCAGTCTGGCGCTACGCCCATCGCAGCGAGGAAAAAGTCAAGACATTGTGCATTGCGAGTACACTACAAACCTTTACCCCAGTCGAGATGCGCAAGAGAGCCTGGACATACCAAAAGGCATAAACTGAGCAGACGCGTCGTTTCCTTCCTCGATGAATGGGTCTGCTGGCAGTGTGAGTGCGCTGTCAGGGACTTGGATGTTCTCCAGCCACAAAAGAGCCCCGGATCTGCCGTTGTGGCCCCACATGTGCACCTATGTCGAGTATCCTTCAACGAGTTCCTACGTCCACTTCGGTAGGGCTCAGTCTTTATGCAGACTTGATATGCCCTTGCAACGGTCGGGAACTTTCTCATCAACAATACAGTTTATCCGCTTGCACGGGTGTCTTACGCCGTCTTTCTCCAGTATTCACAGATCGCCACGACAATACCAAGATTAGGTACTTCCATCTTGGGCCTGGTGTAATTGACAGTGCTTTGTTGATCCCCGAAGCTTTGGCCCTGCCGTGGGTCTCGGCAAGCCTGTAGGATTTGGAAGATTGCACAAGACTGTCGAGTGGGAATATCCACCTCCTGCCCGAGATCAGTAATACTTGACAGACAAGTGGTCGTATCGGATGAACGGTCAATGAGCGTGTCAGTCCAACGGTCCCGAGTTGACTTATCAGCGAAGCCAATTCGACTGAATCCCGTGTCGGCTCGTGTAGCTGTCGCATGTTTTCTTCCAGAAGTCACACTGGAAATTCTCCACCGACCATATCGGAGATCGCATTTCGGGTTCCTGAACTGTTATGCAAATCTAGTTTGACTTAGAAACCTCTAACTAATATGCCCAAGATAGTCGTTCCCCGGGACCATATGTCAAGATACTCTAGTCTGCTGCGCTTGACAGGAGAGATAGCGTGCAAGCGGGGCGAGGCAATAGAGCTTATCGCTATTTCGCAGGGCAGTACAACCGGGAAGAGATAGCTGGCTGGTTCATGGAGAAAGTGTTTGAGAGAAGCACGTATCGATACCATCGGCCGTTGCATGCCTCGTACGAGTCCAGCGTGGTGGATTAATAGTTCAGATAACTTAGGTGAATTCGATGAACACAACTACCAAGTCGATGCACCGGAGGGACATGACGCGAACCTCAAGGTGCCAGCAGCTGGTTACGAAGATAACCAGAAATGCAAGCACTACAACGTACTTTGGGTTCAAAGAGGTGACGAGGACGTTGCATAAAGGGCCGGCTGTGGGCATATTTCTAGACAACAAGCCAGAAGAGACTAGGAATGTAACAGGTTGATAAATATACTTTGGCGATAGCCTCTGAGACATGTTGCGATCAGAGCCTGTCGTTTACTTCTGTCTTGGTACCGTAGGATGCGAAAGACCTAGGAAGAAAGCCTGTCGTGATGTACCTTGGAAGCAGCTGCATCAACCTCGACGAATTGTAGACGCTGTTTCTATGCATTGAAAGTTGAACAAATGGTGGTTTAATGCGTATGATCAAGCTACAGCTACTCCGACAACACAAATTTGACGCCCTCAGCCAAGTCGCCATAGAACTGCTTCCTCGGCTCATCGAGCTTGGGCGAAGGCCAGGCGAAGAAAAAATGTGGATAGCCATCGTAGTAGTCGAGTTTGACAGGTACCCTGTAGTCACGTCAGCAATAGTAAAGCAACGAAACAGAAGACCTACTGCGCATCATCGAGCATACGCTTCATAAGCATGCCGTCATCTTTCAATGTATCTTGGCCCGCAACAGCCAGGTAGACCTTCTTCAGGTGTTTGGTTCCTGGGTGAAGGAGCGGCGATCCGTATATATCTGTTGGTGGTGCACCGAAGGCAGCCCAAAAGTCTCGCATCGCCCCCGAAGTGTTGATGGTGTGCTGATCATGCTCGTCCATTGATGTATAACTAGTCCGGAGTGCCTCGGGAACACCATCTGGGTGGACAGTCGCAGGTATAATTCCAACAACACCAACAAGTTCGCCCGACTTCTCGTCCTGGCCTCTCAGCGCAGTTGCGAAAGCTAGTTGGCCTCCGGCGGAGACTCCCGCAGTGAGGTATCTACCCTCAGCGGTGTTGAGTCGCTTCGAATTTGCTAACGCCCACACCAAAGCCTTGTAGCACTCATTCATCAACCCGGGATGCTTGTTGTCCAGTGCGAGTCCATATTCAACAGATACAACCACTATGCCGCCGGCTTTTGAGATTGCTCTGCTGAATGGGTCGTCGCCGTTGACGTCGCCCATAGCCCAGCCACCACCATGATAGTACATGCACACTGGCTTGCCACCGGTGTACCCATCAGGTGTGTATATGCGCACTTTGGTCCCGTCGTCGGTGACTGTGTCCTCGGTCTTCACGGAAGGGTCGGGCGCGGGGAAGGTGTATTTCGAAGCCATGAGGCCACCGTATCGCATGAATTGCTCAGTCATATTCGAAACCGGCGGCTTCAGGAGCATGCGCTCGCCGAACTCTTCTTCGAACTACGCGACCCATTAGAACAAGCTGATGCATGTAAATCCACTCGACATACCTCCAACCATGGTTTCGCGAATCCCTCGTTAGCCATGTTGCCCTAGATTGATGTGTAAATAGTGAAGCAACTGCCCCATCTCGGAAGCCATGCTGTATAAAGCCCGACGCCTCCAACAACGGTTGGCGTCATGTCGTGTTGCTCATCTCGACTCACGTCTACGCGGAAAGACGTCAGGGGTCCAAGCTCCCCATTCGTCGCCTTTGCCTTCCCCACGCGTAAAGACATCCGGCTCCCCCGCCAAAACAACATCGCCTCGGCTGGCCTGCATATCGCGACGCGTCGGCATCGACCCTGCGGCGAGTCATGTCTGCTATATGCACGCGTAGACATTTGATTCTGGAGTTCGATCATCTTCACTTACCTCCACAGCATTACTCATGACCTAGGAATCTCCAAGATGGTCTCGAACATCGACATCAACAGCAGCCCAGCGTTCTCGCGCATACCGCCGTGGGTGAAAGCGAAACTTCGTCCCATCGCAATTGAGAAGATCCAGCAGGTATACGATTGGGTCGAGACCGAGTGCATACCAGCTGAGCGCATCTACAAAGCCCAACTCAAGGAGAGCAAGACGCGATGGGAGACACCAGCCATCATCCACGATCTACGAAAGAAGGCAAAGGCGCAAGGATTATGGAATCTGTTCCTACCAAATCACTTTGTCGAGAGTCCAGGCCTCACCAACCTGGAGTACTCGTGTTGCGCTGAGATTATGGGGAGAGTGTACTGGGCAGCGCAGGTAAACTTGTCCAGGTTCGAAGCACCCTGAACTTCTTCTGACACCTCTCCAGACAATGAACTGCCATGCTCCCGAGACCGGCAACATCGAACTCCTCGCCAAATACTGCACACCGGAGCAGAAGAAGAAATGGCTTCACCCCCTCATGAACGGCGACATGTCCTCCGCATACAGCATGACCGAGCCCGACGTCGCCTCGTCTGACGCAACCCAAGTCGGCATAAAGATGGAAATCACGGACAAAGAAGTCATCATAAACGGACGCAAGCTATACGGCAACTGCCAGTACAACCCAGAGATGCAGCTCTTCATCTTGATGGGCTGTTCAGATCCCACGAACGCGAACGCCTGGAGTAGACACACAACGCTGGTAGTACCTGCGAACAGTCCCGGGCTGAAGCAAGTGAGGAACCTGACCATCATGGGCTATGATTGGGCACCCGAAGGACACGGCGAATACATCTACGAGAACGTGCGTGTGCCGCGCGAGAACATCATCCTCGGTCCTGGTCGCGCGTTCGAGATAGCGCAAGGGCGACTGGGGCCAGGCCGTATACACCACTGCATGCGCTTAATTGGGCAGGCAGAACGTGCCTTCGAACTCGCGCTCGTCCGCTGCATGGAGCCGCGCAAGAAGCCACGAGGCAAGTTCATCGGCGAGTTCGACAGCAACATCGAACGCATAGCAGATATGCGCATGACTATCGATGCTATGCGACTTGTTGTGCTCAATGCGGCAGATACCATGGATCTTCAAGGTAACAAGGCAGGCAAATACGCCATTGCGCAGAGCAAGATCATGGTGCCGAATGCGCTGCTCAAAGTCATCGATGAGGCTATGCAGATATATGGCGGCCAGGGCTTGACGCAACATACGCCATTACCGGAGCTGTGGACGTATGCTCGTTTCGTGAGGGTGGCTGATGGTCCCGATTCAGCTCATCGACATCAAGTTGGGAGAGATCAGATGAAGACCGCGCAAGGGTTTAGGAAGAGGGCGGAGGGGTACACGGAGAGGTATAGAGAGCTGTGTAAGAAATGGGGGTTGGAGCCAGAAGAGTTCTGGGGTATTCTGTAGTAGCTGCATGTGCTTATTCTGCGTACAAACGAAAGCAATAATATCCATATCTATGCCTATCCCAGGATGTGCACTCGTGACCTTCAAGTATCGTGTTCCATGAACCTTCGGAGGAATGCCATCACGGAGCACATGGAGGTTCATTAACTGCGTATCTATGTATTCATCTAGCAAAAGTAATCGAAAGGGGTATCAAATCCAAGACCCCAACTCCATAAGCAACGTCTCTCATCTTTTCGTATCCTAATTCGTCATCATACCGCGATGGGCGGCGATCCAAAGCTCATATTATCGTCATCATCGAAGAATGAAGCTACTTCCTGCGTGGACATGAAAAACTCTTCAAAAGACGCGCTTGGTCCCGATACCACAGCAGGGGACGTCGTGTGAGTTATTGGTACGCACTGCCTCTTTACTGGAGGTACTGGGTTCTTCGAAAGTATCGGCGAAGCTTTCCTCTTTGCATTAGGGCCAGACATGGACATGGGCAGCTGAGAAGCTCTGAGCTTAGCAAGTTCAGCCTCAAGTCCCGATGCAAAGGGACCTGGGTTGACACATTTGCCAGCTACCTTCTTGGACAATGATAATGGTCTGCTCGAGTTCGCAGTCGCAGAAGGACGTGATGAGAACTCGGTGGGTGTTGGGAGGCTATTCATCCGCATGTGAGGCATCAACGGGTTCGTCAGCTGCGGGGCGAGAGGCAGAGACGTCGGCTGTGGTGAGGGTCGAGTAATATTTGAGTGTCCCTGGAGCGGCGCAGAAGCTATGCTAGGCAGATTATGCTGTACAATAGGAGCAGATCCGCATTTTGTTTCCTTTTCTTCCGGCTCTTCATCGAGATCATCTAGAGAAAAGTCGAAGTCTTGGGTCGAAATGGGGGGAAGCGTATCAATAGACGCAGGCGATACGATCGCTGGGGGTTTGACTGGCTCTTCTACCGTCGGGACTACTTCTGAAGCCAGCTCTCGCGAGATCTGCGTGCTACTTTCGAGAAAGTCATCCCAACAGTCAGTGGGTGGTAGTGATATGTACTGGCTTTGCTTCGCGACTGATGTAGGTATGATTGTGACGGAAGAGCTTGATTTTGATGCTGGGAGTCCAGGAAGTTTAAAGTCTGGATTCTTATTTGCAGGAGGCTTTGCTTTGACAACAGGAAGGATCGGTTTCTTGAATGAAACGGCAGGCGGCACACGACCAGGTATAGAGGGCAGCTTAAACCCTGTTTGTGATGTGTCTCGTGGCGTGCTGGATGGTGTATAGTCTACGGCTACACGGATGGGAAACTGCGTCCGCTGAAAGGGATGCTGGTCCAGATTCTTGTACTTTGCAATAAACGGAACCCGAGTCAGGAAAGTCTTAGTTCCCTGCAGCTGCCCATCCAGAACCAAGCACTCCAGTCGATCGTTCTCGCACCTGAGGACTCGCAAGTGCTGGCTCTTGGACAGTTGACTGCTTGTGTTGAGATCCCGGAGCAGCATCACAACGCAGCCAACTTTGATGCGCAGTCGATGTGGAGGCAGACCCACTGGATTTAGCTTATGCAACAGCCCGAGTGACGGGTCCCAGTCTGGCGTCTTGAGCGAAAGATCTTGTGACAGCATTTCGAGCAGAGGCTCAGGCAATTTCTCCAAGACAGCCTCAATCGCCTTGTTTATGGGGCCGTGGGTCCGGGCGAACTCGCGGTCGTCTTTGACAGCAACTGGTCTCGGGGAAGGGGTCGGCGCGGCGGGTGGGGCAGGTTCGATCGGAGCGACAGGCGCAGGAGGTGGCAGCACGACAGCTTGTGGCTCCTCTACTGGATCCGACATGACCATATCGTGTGCTTCGAGTAGCGTATCGTCGTCGAGATCGTCGTCAGGCCATTGTTCTCCAAACGACACATTCGCGCTGGGCAGCTCGAGGCCCAGGTCCTCATCGTCGTCGTCCCATGGCTCCTTCTCAATCTCTTCAACCATCTCCTCCATCTTTTTGGTAAGCTCCAAGTCCTTCTTGCGCTTCTCCTCGTCTTTCTTCTTCTTCAGCCCCAGGAATGCCTCCATGCCATTCTTCAACTGCGCCTGTGTGTGACTGTATCCAACCAGCTGTGTCGCAAGGCCAACGCCAATCTGCTGCCTCGCCTTCTCCTCCTTGGCCTCCCTCTCTTCGCGCTTCTTCTTGGCTGCTTTGCGGCGTTCTTCGGCTTCGCGTGCGCGGGAGGCGCGTTGTTCTAGTTCGAAGTCGCGTTCGAGCTGCTTCTGCTGGCGCTCGTTGAGGCGAGGGCCATGTTTCTTGTGTTGCTTCTTGAGTTCGGTCGAAGTTTGCGCGATTCGGTAAGGTGTGGGGGGCATGGCGGACGGCGCATCGCGAGGAGGGGTGTGGGTGGATGCAGGGCCTGAACCGTGGTGGCGAAGGATGCAAACCGTGGAACCGCGCTAGAACACGCAAACACGTGCCCAGATGACGTAGAACAACACGCCATCCGTGCATCACGATCCGCCTCGCAAGACTTGTACCACTGCTCACCACCATTAGCGCCCGTTTGCTTCCTTGCAACGGTACTCGCGACGGCTTCTAGCAGTAATGGCTCCGTCTTGGCAAGCATGCTGAAGGTGGTTGACGGCGACCGATCGAGGCCATCGTGCCTTCCTGGCATCTTGTCGTGTTGCCACACAATGGTCGCATCCTACATGAGCTGGACTTGCAATTCTCGCAGCATGCGACCAAGCTCAGGTGCAACGTAGAAGGTCTTCGCATCGTAGAGCAGACATGACTCGGTTGTGTTTCCCTCCACGAGCAGGAAAACCGCAACCGATGCAGAGCGTAGCCCCGCCCAAGAACCGCCTCTACAGCATCAGCCTTCCACACTTCCCCTGACGGTGCATATGCAGGGCACAGGTCATCGCCGATAGTTCTTGAATCGTAACATTGGGCTAATAGCAACAGTCGCACCAACATTGTTCACGAGCAAGGTTCCGCGGACCTGACATTCGATAGCTGGATACCCAGGAAGGGCTCGCAATTCATACACTGCACCCAAGAACATGGCTTTTACACTGAAAGGAGTGGCATACATTACCGGTGCTGGGTCTGGTATGCATGATCAGACTGTGTAGCAGTTACAAGCAATGAGCTAACATGTCGTTAGGCATTGGCCAATACACTGCATACGCTCTTGCGAAACAGGGTGTACGCTCATTCGCCCTGCTGGATCGCAATCCCCTCATCAAAACCGTTAGCGAACTCCGTAAACTCTCATCCGACTGTTCTATCAAGACATTCGAGATCGATGTCACCAACGAGAAAGCTGTCGATGACAGTATAGAGAAGACGGTCAAGGAGTTCGGACGACTAGACTATGCTGTGAACAATGCCGGCATCGGTGGCATGATCAAAACGACAGATCAGATCCCGAAAGACGACTTCGAGAAGGTCATGTCTATCAACACCATCGCTGTTTGGCAATGCCAACGTGCACAGATTCGACAGATGCTCAAACAGGAAAAGCTCTCGGACTCATATCGGTCATATCGAGGTTCTATCGTTAACGTCGCATCCATGTATGGTCTGGTAGCACCGCCGCTCAACGTTCCCGCCACAGCATACGCTACCTCAAAGCACGCTGTTATTGGCCTTACAAAGTCAGATGCGCTCGCTTTCGCGCACAAGGGTATCCGGATCAACGCAATTTCGCCGGGATATGTAATGACGCCTTTGGTACAAGAGCACATGGGTCAGGGTGAAATGATGGAAACTGAAAGGAAAAAGGTCCCTGTTCACCGCTATTCGGAGATGGAGGAAATCGGCGACTGTATTGCCTTCTTACACTCAGACGCGGCGAGCTACATGATCGGCGCCACATTAGTCGCGGACGGAGGATACACAATTGTCTAAACCTTTGTACTAGCCCAGCGCCTTGATAATTCGACATTTCCTTTACACGCTTGCTACGATACATAGTCAATTCGTCAAACATAGGCAATTATGTTGATTACATCGGTCGCATCTCGGTAGAGGTTCTCCACCCCATCGCTCCACCCCGATCCCCGCAAATTGGGAGACGCAACCTCCGTATCCGAAAAAGGATCTCGACTGCCCCAAGCATTTGTACGATTGGTTAATCGACCTTCCATCGGCTCTATCACGATTACGCGACCTCGAAGCCCCAGATTTTACGTCTGTGCAACGTTCGGAAATGCTTTGCCAGACGGAAAGTCATGAATAGCCTCTTCAACAGTTTACCCACATCACGAATCGTCACCATATCTCGAGACCCCAACCCTGCTCCAACTCACTTAGCGTGACCCCAGATCTCAGCGTACACTAAATTGACTCGCTACGTGGAGTCATTTGGCCAGCACCTGACTCTCCATGACTGAGCAGTCGCGGCGCAAACATGCCGCAAACAAAGTTTAAGAACGGTGAAGGCCTCGGAGTGGTCGCAGCGTTGCCTTAAGATCCAGCTCCAACTTTGTCTTGCGACTTGCCTTCCTCATTAGTTATTTACCCTTCACAATGGCAGACGGATTTATCGTCCCATCAACGGCTGCGCCAGAGACTGATGCTCAGCACCGGTTGCGTGGGCCCATCCATGCGCAACGCCATGTACGCATCGTGTGTATTGGCGCAGGTGCTTCAGGACTTCTGATGGCATACAAACTGCAAAAGCACTTCACAAATTACAGCCTTCAAGTTTACGAGAAGAATTCCGAAGTTTCGGGCACATGGTTCGAGAACAGATATCCGGGGTAGGTGAAGATCATATTGATTGCTGCGGGGCTTGATGCACCTTTCGCCCCGCGATCTACCGAAGCGACTGCAACGAAGCGGCGCAGTCGACCAACCTCGCTAACATCCGCTTCTAGATGCGCATGCGATGTTCCCTCCCACAACTACACGTGGTCATTCGAGCCCAAATTAGACTGGTCCGCTGTATACGCCAGCTCCAAAGAGATCTTCGCCTATTTCAACGATTTCGCCCGCAAGTACGGTCTACGCAAATACATCAAGACGCAACACCAAGTCGCTGGCGCAATTTGGAACAAGCAAAGGGGCGGATATGATGTGCAGGTCAAAGACCTGGAGAGTGGCCAGACCGTCAACGATCATTGCGACATCTTGATCAATGCAGGCGGCATCTTGAACAACTGGCAATGGCCTGCCATTCCAGGTTTGGACAAATACAAGGGCACATTACTACACACTGCGAATTGGGACGACAACGTCGATCTTAAAGGTCGCCATGTGGGCTTGATTGGGAATGGGTAAGTGTATTATGATTGACCTTTGATTCCGCGACTGACCACTTCAGTTCCTCTGGCATCCAAGTTCTCCCTACCATCCAACCGCACGTCAAGAAAGTTACAACCTTCATCCGCGAACCAACATGGGTCTCACCAGTCCAAGGCCTCGAACAACACGTCTTTACCGATAGCGAAAAGCTCGAATTCGCAACCAAGCCCGGCGCATTGGTTGAATACCGAAAGAACATTGAACGCGGCCTCAACGGCCAATTCGGCATCTTTCTCAAGAACACAAACGTCAACTCCGAGACAGAAGCCTACTTCCGCCAGCAGATGACTGAAAAGCTTAACAACGAATACCTACAAGAGCGCTTGATCCCGAACTGGCATGTTGGGTGCCGAAGACTGACACCAGGTGTTGGCTATCTCGAAGCACTGGGAAAACCCAATGTACAAACTGTCTACGGCGAGATCAACTCCATCACCGAACGCGGCTGCCTATGCGACGACGGCAACGAATACCCCATCGACGTGCTCATCTGCGCCACCGGGTTCAACACATCCTTCAAGCCGCGTTTCCCTGTGATAAACTCCTCCGGTGCCAACTTACAAGATGCCTGGGCTAAAGAACCACGCTCCTACTTTGGCCTCGCCGCCGCCGATTTCCCGAACTACCTCATCTTCCTTGGGCCCAATTGCCCCATTGGTAACGGTCCAGTGCTCAGTGCTATCGAAGCGCAGGCAGACTACATGTGCAAGCTCATCGATCGCTTCCAAACACACAACATCTCGACATTTGCTCCGAGAGCTGAGGCCATCGATGACTTCGTCGCCTTCAAGGACGAATACATGAAGCGTACGGTATGGAACGACGGATGTCGCTCATGGTACAAATCGCTCGGCGCTGACGGCCCTGTGACGGCGCTCTGGCCTGGCTCTACTCTACACTACATCGAGGCGCTCATGGAGCTGAGGCTAGAGGACTGGGATGTCAAATACACTGGCAACAGGTTCTCATGGCTAGGCAATGGATACTCGCAAACGGAGATTGATCCTACGGCCGACTGGGCTTTCTATGTTAGGGATAGAGATGACGATGAGCCAATATCGAGGTTGAGGAAGTTGCAGCTGATCAACAAAAGTGGGACGGTTGAGCCGAGTGAAGGGGTGAACTTTGCAGGCGGAAGGGCCAAGACGGATGCGGTGGTAGAGTCGAAGCTTTAGCGATTCTGTTGTTTCTGTATTTGTGGTGCACAGGAAGGCGTTTTCTATCAAGGTCAGGGGATTTCCAAGGTTGTATGCGTTATGGTACATCATCAGGCGATCAATTCATCTTCAAAGTTGCAAAACATCAAGCGTGCCTACTCAATGTTCTCCACCGTTCCATCACGTACCAGAGCCAATGTCGGAGAAGTCTAGCCTGCCTCGACCGAGCTCCGGAGAGGCCGCGCTGCATCCAATGTATACGGCCCTTGGATGCCATGCGAACACATGCGCACTCCGCGCAAGCAATGAAACGCGATAAACGCGAAAATAGCAAACATGTAACTGCCTTTCGCACGAACGATGAGTGAACCGGTTCAAAATAGACGAGGCGACAGCGACACCCACGCGAGCTGACTTAAGATTTGCGCTAGAGCAGCACGGCTCCCCAACCCGCGGCGCCCGTCGATTCTGCGAACCCACCAGCGAAACACTCCGACACTGCTCGCGACCAGCACCCAATTACTGCACGGGGAAACAGCGACCGAGCCTTTGGAGATCCGGAGAGTGGGAGTTCGTGTTCTTATCTGCGTGTAAGCATTATACATGATCGACAGCGTCAATGAGCGTTGCAGGCGCCTTGCGCAATAGCGTTTCCAGCTGAGGAACGACCTCGTTTGCGAAAGCGAGCAGCGCGGACACAGACGTCACAGGTAGACAAGCAGTGTGCAAACAGTTCTGTTTGACACTACGCGACTCGAAAGATGTTTCTAAACTGTCAGATCAGCTATTTCCAGCTCTCGCTCTACCACTTTTCCTTTCAAACGTGCCAGACACAGAGTATCCGCGTCACAGCTCCACGATTCAACCCTGTGGACATCTCTCGGCTAACGAGGATCGTCCTACCTCACCATCCCCAACCCAGCGCACCAACGCACAGACATTACCTATCCCGGCGCTCGGAAACGGAGACGACGCGTTTCGGTAGCTACTATTTCGATATTGGGCGGACGGATGATCGTCGGCGTAGTACAGGCCATGCGTGGGTAAGCTGTACAACTGTATGGATGTTGGGGTAGAGTGAGGGACGCCATGCCGTGTCAGGGGTGTAAGACATGCATCTTGACTGCGTCTTGACGTTTTGGACAACGGGTTAGGGTCATGGAGAGTAGAGTAGGGGTCTCCAGACGCGAGTAAGACCGGTAAGGAATGAGGAAGCGGGCGAGATGTATATATTCTGCTGCCTTTCACCATGGAGATAGATCATCATCCAGCAAGCTTCTACTTTTCTCATCACCTCAACACAGCCTTACCGACTACTTCTCTTCACTATTACTGCCGGCCAGTTCCTTTAATCCTCTACCAAATCTTCAAACAACAACGAATCAGTCAAGATGCCTACTTCCCAGATCTCCACTCCCCTCAACGGTGTCGATGCCGCTGTCGTCATTGCCGCTCTCCACAACCACGATCTCATGATCAAGACCCTCTGCCCAGCGCTCGTCAGCTACGCTTTCGAGTCCGGCGACAAGACTACTTGCGCTACCTACACCGTGACCGACAAGAAGCCCATTGGCCAGGTACGACTAGTCCTCCCTCTCCACTTTTATTCTTCCTCAACATGACACTGACTCACCACAGACAACCTACAAGCTCACCCTCACCAACGTCTCCGAGGGTGTCGACTCCCTCGTCAACGCTAAGCCCCCCGTTGGTGTCCTCACCATCAGCGGCAAGTGGCGTGTGACTGGCGGCAAGCTCAGCGAGGAGATTGACATTGACGCCAACTTCATGATGAAGAAGGTTGCTAAGAACAACGTCGAGAAGACGCACCCGGAGCAGCACATGAAGCTTTTGGAGGCTGCTCAGGCTTAGATGGGTGGTATGGTTAGATGATGGCGATGGATGAGGAAGGGATGCATTGGATGGAGCATTTGTTTGTTGTTTAAGTTTTGTGTGAGCATTTTGTTTGCGACGGGTGGGATGAGGGTGTACGCATAGCTTGGTGTTCATGTTTGCAATGAAGCATTTTATTGTTATCTATACTACGACTACTGCAAACGTGATGAATACAGACTATGTACTTTGAAAAGATATTTTTGTAGAGCTCGGCTGGATATTCTAGAGCTAAAGATATTATCTACTAGTTTTCTAGAGGCTTTCTAGCTAATATCTGCTAAGGCACAGCCCATCACACAATGCCCATAATCACACTGGTCAGGCCAGATGCTGCAACCACCACACAAGTTCCAGACCGAATTACAGAGCTCGTGATTGTGAGGGCGCCCACCGCGACAGTGAAAGGTAGCCACAGAACACCAACTTTGCATGCTCCCTTCCACGTTCGCCCAATTGTATCCAGGCGTCGCTGTGGCAACAGCTTGCACTTGCACAATTTGAGTGGCAGTCTGCGTTACGTGTTCCATGATCTGCACCACCTGTGTGGTCTGCACAACCTGCGTAGTCTGCACAACCTGAGTGACAGTCGTTTGCACGTACTGAGGGATCTGGACATACTTTGCCACAGTCTGCGTGGTAGTGGTTGCAAAGTACTGAGGGACCTGGACATACGAAGGTACCGTCTGTATCTGCGTAATCACTGCAGTCGCGTGTCGTGTAAACGTCGTGTACGTGGGAATGACCTGGTACGAGGTGCACGAGCCCAGGGTCGGAGTAGCCAAGTTTCGATTCGGCGTCTGGGTTGGAGCAGGCGAAAGTGTAGTCGTAATAGTCACCGTGGCTTGAGCACAGTGTGATTCGCCGTTGCCGCCGTGAGTTGATCCGGGAGCAGTATGGTGGCCGCTACTGTGGCCGCTACCATGACCTCCATGGTGGAATAGAGCGTCGAAAGGGTTCGGAAGACTATGAAGGGGGTTTGGGATATGGTCCAGAATATTTCTGGCGGCACCAGTAGCATCCTTGATCAGTCTGTTTGCCGTGCCCGGAATGATGGAGTCGACACCTTGCATAGCTGACTCAACCGACTGGGACACTGTATCCAAAGCAGGGGAAACGCGGTTCGCGCCTTCTTTGATCTTCCCGCCTAGAGTTTTGGCAAACTCCATGGTATTCCTGTAATGGTTGGTGAACTTAGCCATCATTCCTATGGGATCGGCAGCAGGGTCGAACGGCAACAGCGCAATGCCGTCTACACCTGCGACTGGTAGATTGGCGAGCGTGTTGTGACTTAGTTGAACGAGGTTGCTGATTGCTGGCTTGTTCAATAGTTTGGCTCCTACAGCTTCGGCCAGCTCTGCGGTGTTGGTTGCGAGTTCGCGATTGAGGTATTCGAAAGCTGTGGCCAGACTGCCGGTACTGTCGACCAAGCGAATCGTCTCTTCCATTTGACTTGCAAACTGTACTGCCCGCGCGGTCTCGACCCCCATGTCTTCTAGTTGGCTCACCAAAACTTCTTTGAGACCGCGATTCAGTGAGTTAGCGACCCGACCCGCAACTCCAGCTTCAGCCTCCTTTATGACGTCTTCAACATCGGGGAGAAATTTGTCGCAGATACTCTTAGCCAGAGCAGTTCCAAGACTGTTGGTAACGACGCTACCAATAAACGCACCAGGAACAATGCCTTGCTCCATCTCTGGAGCCGATGTGCCATTTCCATCGGTGCCGTTACCTTGTGGGTAAAGTGTTTTGCCGGCCTCTTGACCAACAACGGCGCCAGCCATGCCCCCTGCTCCATTTATGATAGCGTTGCAAAGACCCCCAGTGACGCCGTTGTCTGCGATGCCGGTCGCAGCAGGAATCAGCAGGGAGCTGATGAAGGCAGCGGCGACAAGGCCATTCTCCTTGTCGGTACGATCTTCGCGAGAAGAAACCGTGAGGTTTGAAGATGGCGCGGCCTCGGCAAGAAGACTGTGGGTGGTAATCCATATCGCGGGTAGGTTACCTAAAGATCCGTCGAGGAGGGCGTTGAAGTCGATTTGGAGATCTGGCTCGATGGGTTGTCGTGCCGTTAAGTGGCCAGCCGGTGCTATGGGTACACCTGCGGTTAAGCCGGTGAGACAGAACGTTGCCCATGCAGAGCGGTAAATGCTCTGGACCAGATGCATTTTGAAAAACTGGAGGTCTCTGTCGAACTAGGCTTTGTTGTTGTCTGTAAGTCGGATTTAGTCTTTACTGGTGATGTTAAAAGTGTATCGAAATCTGAATCTAGACACAAGCTTGGAATGAAAACATTTGAGGGGATTGCATATGCTTTTATAATAAGTACAGTCCAAGCACAGTGGAGCTATGCAGTTCGTGTGCCAAATCTCGCAATGCTGTACCGTAGTTACCATGTCCCGGTCTTCGCTCCAAACCCTAACGAAGTATTGAAGCTTTTTCATGTTTACCATGGTTCGGTGAGAATGCGAATCGGATAGGGAATCGCTATGAATTTGGAGTGGTCGTAAACGAGGACGGTAGTCGTGGGTCTCGACACGAACCTTGGAAACCATGGTTGAGGCTAGCGAATGCCAAAGTCGCGAGCCTACCCCCGCTTGCACCAATGAACATGCTCTTCACACGAGCCTGAACTATGGTCACTGAAATGCTCGGTTCAGTCTCACTGTTGTTAGAGCCTTCATCATCTTCTTGTAATACTTGAGTCATACTGAATTCAGGTTGACTACCGGTTGCGAGGCTCTCCCACAGTCGAAGATAAATCCACACTAATCATCGTTGAACCTGCCAGGTAGTCGCCACATCCAGTCGCAGTCACCCTGCCCTGAACATTGGTGTATAAAGTCAGTGTATATCTTCACACGCAGTTCGTACAGAGACACTCACAGCCGGTGTACCAGTCCAGAACCTCTGTGTAGTCACTTGTCGCTCGGAACTCTGCCAAAGATATGGGAAGGGATTCGCTGCGCGTGCTTTCATCATCACGAATCTTGCGTGTTCGGCGGAAGCAACGCGCGGGCGGCATCTCTTTTCCGCGATTTCTGACCTGTAATTCTTTGCTGTTCGTGACCTGGTTTTCCATGCCCAGTACGAGCGTGTCCAGGGATGGACAGCTAGATTGGTTTTCTAGATGCGCAAAGAAATCTTTTGCAAATAGATGAGCTTGGCGCTCGATGTCTCCATAAACATCGTCACTCTCCTCTCCGAAATTGCAGCAGTCGTGACCCCACCTTTCCCGAAGTTGAAGGGTGCGTAGCTTGGTCAATTTGCAGATGGGTGACTGTATATATGTTAGAGATGGAACGTGAAATCAGATACTGTACAGTCTTACCAAGTCTGGATCGAACCCGCCTTTGTAATTCAACATTATACCTGAGCTAAGATTGAACGCGAGTTGTTCCAAGTTTGGACATGCTAGAGATATCTCTTCCCAAAATGGTGGTTCGCTGTCATCTAAGCGCCCTCTAGTGTCCCACATGTGTATCGAGAGAACAACAAGCTGCTGTCCAACAATCGCCAGAATTTGCTTGAAGGACTCCAACGTGAAATCTATCCACCCCCTATCACTCCACTGCAAACACAGACTTTTCAATTCAGGACAGCGGCTAATCAACTCTTCGACGGCGTCATCGTCCTCTTCGTAGGGAGTATCATCGTCCGGGTCTTCCACCTCGTCGTCGTCGACTAGCTCCAGTCCTAGATGTTTCAACGATAAGTCCTGGTCGCCAAGCTCATGTACCAAATTGGAGATGAACCTTTGGCTGCAGGAACATGCCCAAAGAGTCAAATGTGTGAGCTGAGGAAACGATATAATCTTGCTGAGTCCGTATGTATCGATGCCGAGAGGGATTCCGGATATTGAAAGTTGGCGAAGCTTCTCTAGGCGCCCATACGATTCGTCTAGAGACGAAAAGGCTTCGGCGAGTCTTCGGCTAAGATCGTGTGAATACCTATCAAACTTGGTTCCAAGGTACAGTCTCTCCAGATCGTTATACTTGCCGATGTCCTCCAGGGAGTCCAGAAAGTTCTCTTCCTCCAATTCCGACCAGGTTTCTTCTGGATGGGGGAGCCAGAGGTCCGCAGTTCGCACACAGTCGAGGTATTGTAATTGAAATAGGTCCTCGAGTCTTAGGTGTACGTGTTTTAATGTGCCCATTTGTTGAAGGAAAAATTCGCGGGCTATATTCGAAGGCAACGGTAGGGTCGAGAGGAACCTATCACAATTCAGTAAAGTTCTGACATGACAGTCCGCGAGGTTATGACGAGAGCATGCCACAGGCTGGCATGTGCAGCATTCCGAAGATCGAGGACGCACCGAAAAGATTGTAGGCAGTCCGGAGGGAAATAGTCTAGTATCGCTTCTATCGCGCTACTTTGAGCAGATGTCAACCTGCCTTCACGGTCGAAGCGTCGATGCGGCTTGGTCTGGAACTCGGGAGCTTCTGCTGGGGGAAGGCTGTCCATCAACGTCAAGCTCCTTGTAGCGTCAAGATGCGCCTCGGCACCTGCGGCCATGCAATTCTCGAAGCGTGCCACTTCCGATGGATCGAGTACGTTGATGGTGACCTTCCGATACAGTCGAGGCCTGGCGAGGTCGCATAGCGCTTTCGACGTCAGACATAGGGCCTGGAGGTGCGAAGGCAAGTGGATCTGCTGGACTTAGCACATCGGCCGATGGGAGGTGTCTCAGGGTCCCCGCGCATACATAATCCAATATCAGAAGATGTACATCTGCCGGCAGCACCGGGAGGGTCGACATGGTCGCGTGCATTTGTTGAGCAGGTCGAGTGGAGGAACGACGCGTGGGCGCGTCCAACGCCGCGGGCGGGGCGGCGCGTGCTAGGCTCTTGGCGCTCAGGTACCCCCTGAGAACGGCTTGTAGGTTGCCGGCTTACCCAGGTACTTCCGCCCGAACCACAACATCCACCTTTTCACATACCGCCCATTACATTTATTATGCCGTCGCATTTGATGCACTCCCAGATTTCGTACAAGACATTGCAGCTTGATTCTTAGGAGCTAAGCTATGTACAATATTGCTCCGTGTTGAGAGTCATCAGGATCAGCCACGCATGTGACACGGCCCACGACACTACGCTGTCTTTTCTCCCCATGGCAATTTACTCCTCGGAGAGAACGTCCTTCTTCTCCTTCGGGGGCCTCATTCCACAGTACAAGCAAGTATCGGGGTATCCTGTCCATGGGCTTCCTTTGACCGGTACACCACCATCTGCCGTCCACATATTTACGGGTTGAGGATTCTGTCTCGCGCGGGGATTGACGCCGACATCGATGGTAGCGTAGAGCCCATCTTCGATAGTCTTGCCAATGAGCGAAATCTTCATCACTGGGTCGTCGCCACCCTGCTTCGCCATGTTGAAGAGCGCATCAACTGCGTTGGTGGTGATGGCTTGCTTGTTCGTGTTGTAAGGAGAAGTCTTCTCAACTTGGCCTAGGAAGTTCTGCTCGATATAGAACTGACCGACATGCGAAATCGTGCCGCCTTGAATGGTATTGTTGGGAAGAAGCTTAGCACCATGGTGGATGATGGCTAGGGTTGTCAGTATTGAGACGTTGGTAAAAGACAGGAGTGAAGCGTACTGTGGAGATGGTTCGTGCGGCCGACGTAGTGTCCTGGGATAACGGTAATGAAGGTAGCGGTGCCATTGGCGCCGGTGGGTTGCACGCCGCGAAGAGCATTGGTCGCGATAGCGGTAGCAGAACCGTCACCGTTGCCCTTCGCCTGAACACCCGTGTAGACACCAGTGGCGTTACTTCCCCACATCTCAACGTAGGCATCGGTGACAGGCTTGCAAGATGAAGTGTCGATAACGTTGACGTCCAAGTGGGTGATGGCACCCTTCTCTCCGGTCAAAAGGTCCTGGCGAACGAGCTCACCGGTGACCCCTATCAGTTTGTAAGCCAACCTGTCTCAAGAGATGCAACCTTCTCCACTTACAGTATGGACCCTCAGTGGATTCAGGGTCAAGCGTGCATGCTGCCTCGGCACCGTAGCTTTCCTCGACTTCAGCGACGTCACGACGGACGAACTCGTGTTCTTTTGCGAAACCAGCTGCAACCCGAAGCTCGTGGAGCCTTGCCTCACGCCTCTGGTGCTGCTCCCGGACCCACCCGGTCTCGACGAGATCCCTTTTACACGCCTGAACACTTCGACGGTTGGGATGATCCAAATGAGCCTGCCTCCTCAAGATCTCCTTGTTGGTGTTGCCACCAGGATGCGCGACAACACCGGTAGCCAAGAGAATGGCAGCGAGGGCTTGTGTGAGCTGAACCATGATGTCTGCAAATGCTCTGTGGACGTGAGGAGGCTCAAGGTGATCTCAAGATGCCATGTAGTCGGCCTTCTTATACTTTCCGGTTGCTGCGCCTTGGTGCGGTATTCCTGCAGGTGCTAATGACATCCTTCTGGATCTACACATCTGTGCTGTCGCTGTTCTCGTCACCGCGCAGTCTAAACTGCGTTCCCTGTTGTGTGCTACTCTCCACAGATTGTCTAGGATGAGGTCCATAATCAACATGGCTGTGATAGGCAGCGGCAATTGCTCGCTTCGGTACACGCGCCGCAGCTAGATTAGCGTTCATCTAGTGCCCGATCTTGGCGGCGGAGTGCATGCGGCATGGTAGTCTTGGTACGACTCTCCAGGACGACGTGTGGCTAATGTCGACCAGTCGTATATTAACCGGAAGTGCTGCGCGTGGTGATCGGTAGTTGAATGCGGTGTGATGCGTCCGCATAATGATGCAAATCTGGATCTATACATCTAAAAATGCACAAGCGAGCATCCCCAAGCTTGTACAGGTAAATACCTTCTGGTTCGAGGTTGGTGGAATGCTGTTTGATGCTGCATCTGAAGACAGATACAAACTCGTTGAATCTACTTAGCCAGTCTCGGTTAAGCGAGGGGAGGGCGGTCGGATTTTACTGGGGCTTACACATGTATAGTCGGGCGGCCAAGACACCATCTGGATATACTTTTGCATTGATGAAAACCGGCAGGCTCGTAAGGTGGAGCAAATGGCATGACCCGTATTTCTCAGCACCAACAATGTCTTCGAACGGGTCGGGCCTATGGAGCCGAGTGTGCGTGTCTCATGTGCCTGGATGGATGCAGATCCTGGCAGCTGCCATATGTGACATGGGACTGGAGATGTCACGTAGCTGGGAGCAGCGCTCTGTACATGGCTCGATCTTCTACCCACGTTCACCGCGGAATGATTTCCACTTGTCGTAAAGCCGGTGACATGCTTCTTACCGGGCTCTAGCAGTCGAGACCGTGAGACCGACTCCTCTTACTCCTCGGAGCACTCGCTCGAGAACAGCCACTCGGTTCCGAGAGGTGGACTGTCCTTGCGGTGTCTTCGGACGATACTCTCCCCCTCTTCGACGACATTCATTCACTCCTGAGCGCTCAAATTAGCACGTATATTGTCGAAGTTTCCGTAAGGTGATTATGGTGAGCAGACCGCGCATCGTCAGCACCCCCGTCATAGGCTATGGATATCCGGCAGCCCAAGCGGCGATATGCCACTAGCAGGAGCGTGCTTGAGGCGAGTACGCGTGATTGAGGTAGCAGTATCGGGAGCCTTGATACGCAGGTTTGGAAGGTGAGTGGCTTTCGCACAATAGAGAGCTCGGAAGACACACGTGCCAGGGGCATTGCGGGGTGCGTAAGAGCTCATCATCAGTATTGCTGCCGCAGCCGGCATAAGGCAACCAAAGAAGACAATAACGCGACTATGCTCTGCAAGAGATATTAGCAGTACAGGAACTTCCTTGCTAGGTCCTCTATCTGTGCGTAAAGCCGCTCTTGCGCGCCGGCAGAAAGTGCCTAGTCATGGCTCACCCTGCGTGGGTTTCAAGGTGTCGCTGCAAGGAAGGAGCAGCCTGCGACTCCTGAACGGAAAACACAGACCTGCTGCTCTTGGAGTTGTGGCAGTAGGTATAGTAACGTGACGTAAGCTTCGCGATTTTCTGGAGGCTGGAGCTTCGCAGTCCGGAATGTTCTCCATGAGCTAAGAACTGCGCTAGTCGCCATCCAGGTCTGTGCAAGCGACCTCGACAGCCTGGAGCCGTGCCTTCCGCACTCCTGGCCGAAACACGATCCTCGACAGCTGAAACCTACAACGCCAGGACAGCCCCGACACCAGCGTCTTGACGATGTTTGGTAGTCCTTCTCGCATGCTCACCGTGACGCGATTAGCCCAGCGCCACACCTCCGTTGCACATTGAGCGAATGGTAATGCTCATCAGCTCCGTGCCCCTGGCGGCACTCCTTATAGTATCAGCATCGCATGCCTGCGAAGTTAACTACAGTGGCGAAACGGGTTGGCGTCTGAGGGTGATGAGGAAACGACGAAACATTGCAATGCTTTTGCAAAATCAATATAGGCGTTCATGCTCGCTAGCACTAACTTTCTTTACTTGACCGTCGTCATTCCAGCTTTCTCACGCACGCATACAGCAAGATGACCACTTTTCTCAACTCTCCAAACACCCCCTCCAAACCCGCACATACATTCTACCATGACGACAGCGCATCTCGGAGCCACAAGGCAAATCTGTCTGGCGCAACTATGCTGGACTTGTTGAGTGGCCCCGAAGGATCCATCGCCGCAGCATATGAGTCTTCGAGCATGCACCAGCGTTCTTCCAGGTCAAGGCGGCCATCCCAAGCCTCGATCACCAAATCTCAATTGCGCCAGACGAACCGCACTCTGATTGAGATCATACACAATGTTCAGGCCGAGCTAGCGACACAGAGAGAGGCAATGCTCGACATGCAAACGCGAATCCTCCAGCTCGAAAGTGCCTCGCAGATATACAACCAGGACCTTGGCCCGCGTCATACAATCGCCGGCCACCGCAAACGGTCTCAAATCAGAAGCGCAGAGGGCGCTACACGCGAAACGCAGGGACGTTGGGACGCATACCAGAAAGATGTAGACATGCTTGGCCCTCCTCTTATCGCGAACGAGTTCTGGAAGTCACCTAGTCGTTTCTCTGGCTTCAACTTCAACTTCGATCTACTTGAGACGATACCGAAGTCTCTACACCCCCCTCCTCCAGATGTGGATGATGTTCCGAGTCTTTCTCCAGATGAGCAGCCAGAAACATATACGCCAGGGCTTCGCCGGATTCCCGCCAGAATTACCCGGATCAAGACATCCGATCCCACTACGATGTATCATGATGCGGTGAGCGACATCAAAGAACACGTCGTAGAGTTCGAAAAAATCAATGCCCCCATGCCTGTCAAGCTCCAGACACCGCCACGAAGTTCACGCAGCAAGTTGACATCGATGTACAGCCGGGATGATGAAATTACGGCATTACCCCGGATTCCCTTCCAGCCGGCACCAAGCACACATAACTCACATCGCAGCTTGATGGGTATCAAAAGCTTGCTATTGTACAGGACATCATCGAGGAGTCAGAAATCTGACTACCCTCCATCGGATCATCGACGTTCAGGCTCTTCTTTACGCTGTTGAGTACAGGTTGGCATCGCAGCGCAAGAGTGACGTTTGTATTGGTAGCAAGAGAACCGAAGAGAAGGGAACTATGAATTAGAGTCGAAAGGGAATAGTTTGCGATAGACGTGTACGTGTTATGAGGAATCTATTACGCTGTGTTACCATCGCCGTTAGTCTGGACCACAGCTTCCAACGCTTTCTTACAAGTTAAGTGCGCCATTCCGAAATATAGTTCAGAGAAATGCATACAATATGTCACCTGAACAGGCTCTTTCATCATGACTGTGAAGTGACAAATGCATGACCTCGTGGACGAGCAAATAGCGTGAACATGCCTCGGAGTTAAGGCGGCTTGGCATTTCTCGCGCTTTCCACCACGCAAAACGTCATTACCCGTTACATATATCATCGCGCCGCCTTCCACCTCCCCATCGACAACGACATCGCAAAGGCACACACACATCATGGCGTCCCTCTTACGGAGACCCTTCGCCATCACGGCAACATTGCGACAAGCATCGCCGAAAGCACCGCAGACCCTCACGATCCGCGCATTCCACAACACGCCACTGAAGCAGCAGTCGCACTTCTTCCGCCCCGCAAAGCCCACGGTATCGACATCGCACAATGTTTCCAAGTTCCAGCAAGCGTTCCGACGCGGATACCAGCAGGCTGCATACAACCCGGTGGCGCAGGGCGACTTGCGACAGCGCATGCTGTATGGAGCCGGCATCTTCGGTGCCACCCTTCTAGGCATCAACTTTATCTTCAACCGCGAGACCCGCGAGGACGGCGGCATGCCGCCATTCGAGCGCGAATACCTCAACGACACCTTCATGCACACTGGCCTCGGTATTGGAATGATCGGCATTGCTGCCCGCGCGCTGCACATGAACGGCTGGAGCTTCAGGCTTATGAGCGCAAACCCATGGCTGGTACTCGGAGTTGGCCTGGTTGGAAGCATTGGCACAATGTATGGCACCATGGCTACCTCGCCGTCTAAGTAAGTGTGGATATCGATATTGTGTTGTGGAGTAGACATGCTAACCCGACGCAGCTACGTCCAAAAGTACGCCCTCTGGACTGCCTTCAACGGTACTCAAGCCCTCCTCCTGTCGCCCCTCTTCTTCATGCACCCTGCCATCCTCGCTCGCGCCGGTCTCTACACTGCCGGAATGATGGGTTCAATTGCTTTCGTTGGTAAGTTGTGGCCCGTACGAAGTGCATGGAAGATACACACACTGACTTTTTATTTCCAGGTGCGACCGCAAAGACAGACAAGTACCTCTACCTAGGCGCACCGCTTTTGGGCGGCGTGGCCATTGTGGCGCTTTCTGGCCTCGCTCCACTCGTCATTCCCGCCACCGCTGCTCGCACACTTATGTTCACCGAGAACATCTGGCTATATGGAGGTCTTGCAGTATTTGGTCAGGCTCTTTCCCCTTGTATCAATTGCCTGTAAGACATACACTGACCGTTTTACTAGGAGGCTTCACGCTCTACGACGTGCAGAAGGTGCTGAACCATGCGCGCCAGGCCGAGCGCGGCTTGATCCCCAAGGATCCCGTCAACGAGTCCATCTCGCTCGAGCTGGACTTCATCAACATCTTCGTCCGCATGGTACAGATTCTGGGCATGAGCCAGAACAGGAGGAAATAAACATCTTGGAATAATGGCATAGGGAAGCCTGCAGGTTACTTAGGAGACTTGCTCGTTCTTCATCTTCGTTGAATATGCTATGAGTTTTGGCTATAGCTGTATATAACTCCTCTCTTTGGGCTTTTTGCGCTGATACATACCACAAATGAGCAAAAACAGTTGAAATCACTCCCTCATATACGTCTTTCCGATTTACTAGTCGAAGGCGGTCCGTCGCGCTGTATCTGTAATTATGCCCGATTATCTGTCACCCTGTACCACGGTAAGCAGTTGAAGCTTCCGTTGGCTTATCTTCTGCCTCCTCAGCTATAATTGGGTTGGTAGCTTGCTGCTACTGCAGCTGTAATCCCATTGCAGAGCGCTATCAACTTGTCCCGATCTTCCCATCTGGGTAGTTCAGGCGCCAACTTCAGCCATTGGCCCACAGCATCTGTGAGGCGTCCTCGGTGGTCTTCTGTAGCGATATGAGCAACGCCAGTTGCAGGATCATCGGGATTTTGAGGAATGAGAGCTGCACCGGCACGAATCATCATCATCGTTACTTCAGCATCATCCACAGCACGGAAACTCTTCCTAGTGACCATGTGCTTGGATTCCATCCATGCGACCCAGCAAGTTTTCGTATCATCCCCAGACAGTTCTATACTGTCGTTTGGATCGCTGCCAGCGCGGATAAGAAGATCGATCATACCCGGATAACATGCATACTCGTCTTGATATACAACGCTTGTAGCCAACAGTGGACTCAGAAAAGCGTGATAGAGAAGGCTGTATCCCGGACTTTCTTGCCCGCTTCTCAGCTTCCGGAGGTCGTTGAAACTTTTGAGGTCGTGTCTTTGGGCGAAAGTTGTGAAGCCGATTTCTATTGCTAGTAGAATAGCATTTGTATCCAGTGACAGATCGGACACAGGGGATAGATCTGAGTTCTTGTAGTTTGTTTCATGTAGAATCGCAAAAGCGAAACGGCTAAGTAAGCGGGACATGTGCGAAGGCGAATTCTGTTCCACCTCCTGCGCATAAGCAACGGCAGTCCAGAAAGCCCTATCCTTCCCCGTGATGCTTCCCAGTTCGCTGTTGTACAGGGTGTAGCAGGACATATATGCCAAAACCGTGCTGGCGTCAAAAGCGTGGTCACTGATGTGCAGGCAATCAATGTCCCAAATATTCGGAGTACTGAGGAACTCAAACACGGTACGGTGCATGAAATCGACGTAAGGATCCTTGCTCATAAAGGACTTGTAGACCTCCAGGAGTCCTCTACATCGACTACGCAAACGGCCTTCGAACATCGTAGTTCTGGATCTCTTTTCATCGAGATTAGGTTCTGTGAAATCTTCCATTGCGCGTGTCTCCATGTTCTTTTCATAAGCCCAGGCTAAACTAACGGCTGATGTCTTGTCTTCGATTTGTAGTGAGCGATGGATGTAACAAATTCGCAGAAGTCGCGCAGCTTGTTGAAGGTAGCGAGTAGGGAGGCCGTTGAGTATGTGGCGGAAGAGACTTTCGAGTTCCGGTGGTAATTCCTCAACGCGACGTCGTATTTCCTCTACGCTGTCGTAGGCCTCAAACCCCTCAAGGAGCGTGCGGCACGCAAGCACGACCCATAAGAATACACCATCTGCTTTGTTCTGTATGTATTCTATCAGCTCTTGGACGATTTCGTGGCTTACGAACTTGTACTCTGCGACATAGGAGTGTGACCTCACAGTGTCGTTGATGTACAGTTCGATGTCCGGTCTCGTTATATCCTGAAGTCTCAGCTGCGGCGCAGAGGAGAAAGCTGCGATGCATGTATCAATGGGCCTGCTTGAAACTAGGAGCTTGATGTTTGCGCTGGTTGCGAGGCTTTTCACAAAGGATATACCGTCTCGTTCGTTGCCCGTGAACTCATCGAGACCATCGATGAAGAAGGCGAAAGCTCCGTTCGTTGATATAGCGCCTAAATTTTCGAATGCGGTCTCCATCTCGGTGTTCGACAACACTTTTAAGTCGCTAGTGCGATTTTGCGCTTCTTGCCACATATGCGGGAGTACTGCAGGTATCAGTTTTGGGTTCTGCCCGAGAACATGATATAGCAATCCCCGGGCAAGTCCTTCTTGTGAGCTTTGCTCTACAGATCCGATATTCCACAAGAAGAATGAGGCCATTGTCAATGTTCTGTGACCTGCCCACGAGCGTAGTGACGACATGGTCTCGGGGTGATTGTACAGGAATTTCTAATTTGATCATAACATTAGTACACTATTCGCACGAACTTCATGCTTAAATATTGCTCACCATCAACGTCGATTTACCGCTGCCCGGTTTACCATGTATCCAATAGATATCGCGTCCAAATCGTAGCCATTTTCCCAAGTCATCCCAAATGACCCCAGATGCAGGCGGTTTGATGGCCCATTCGTAGGTGTTGGAGTGAGTTGCGGCGATGTTGTTTCTTCTATCGTCGATTAAGCGAAACCAAAGTCGGTCCAGAATCCTTTTTGTACATTTTTCATCGAATGCCTTCTTTTCGTCGCCCACGAGCTTGCTCTTGTTCACTACGTAAGAATCGATACGCCTATCCAAGTTGCAATCGCTGTTCAAAGCTTGTGTTTCATGCTTCTGTACAGTGTGGCCAAACGCATTGTCCAGCCGGCGTGGGACCACTTGATTGATGTCTGTGATCAGATCCGATAACTTGGAAATAAGGCTTTCAAATTGTTCCTTGTCTTTGATGACCCATTTTATCCTACTGAAACTGGAGGATTTGCTTTTGCAATCTTTGCTTAAAGACTAAAGAGAGTCTCCACCTTGACCAAACTGAGAATTCGACGATTTGAGAAGGGGTCGGAAGTTGAGCAACCTTTTGCGTAAGCTTGTCCGCGGTCGATCAGTCACAGCCGCTGAGACATCCGTTACGTCGTCAGCTGATCTCAGACCATAACGTTGTTCCAGTACGTCTCCGTCTTGCAGAAGCCCGAGAATGCAGCCAAGACCTTGCTGCACAAGACATCGGAGGTCTGGGTCGTCCAGTCGCGTATCGTACCCATCGACATCGTGTAACTTCAGTCGTTCTGCCCATTGGAGCAACAGCGTCTTTTGGAAGTTAAGCCTTGTTTTGAGTAGTGTGTAATCTTTCTCCATGCATTTGGCCGCTCCAATCTGCGAGAGGAGCGTCACACAGTCTTCGAAGACCCCAATGAGCGCAAGCGTGCCAACAGCAAGGCCGGCAGTCTCCATGGCGGCTGAAGAATCAGTGTAATTTCAGCCACACCTATGCATTCTAAACATGCGCTTTAAATCGTCAGTATTATAACGCAAAGTATGGTAGAAATAACTTCAACGAACGTTCAAGACGATTTCAATGTTTGGATGCGACTGACGCTCCAGTGTTCGTGCATCACACATGAAGGCAACTTCTCAACAGGGCGCTCGAGCGGTCGTGTGCGAACATGTATGGGGCAAAGTCGTACTGGAGCTCAGCTGAGTCTTCGAGGCTGTGTACTGGAAGTTTCTTCATGTGTGTGTGTGGAAGGCTGAGTGTGCATGCCCCAGCGACTGCACGCGACGCGGCCTTCAATGACTGGTTGCACATCGCAACACCAAGTACGCCACTTACCGCAGCACCACGGAAGGCGTTTCTGCCTTGCCGGAAGACCAAGCTGTGCGGTCAGGCAAGATAGCTACGCCCCGTTCGCTGCTTACACTCTATCTGCTCCTATGCACCAGCGGCTACAGGAGGCTGTGCCGTCGCAAATGCACTTGCGACAGCCTGATTACCTAGGTACCTAGGTACAAAATGGGTACGCCTTGAGACGCATTTTCAATCGAAGAAGTCGTCATATATCCCGAGGAGATCTATAGAGTGAGTGCGTCTCAGCAGAGATAAAGCGTTAGACTAAGCAATTTGGCAGCTTGCAGTTCTCCAACGCAATCTCCGCACCTTGGCATTACCTAGGTCGCGATGGAGAAATCCAGATTTGCATCAATGAGCTCATCTGTGGCGCCACATTAGTAAGCTGTGGCTTGCACACCAAAATCCATCAGCCACCTCGCGCTGCCAATGTGGTTCACGCATAGCATCACATCAGCATCAGGCAGTATAATCAGAAAGCAGGCACATTCCACTGGAAAAACAACATCTCGACCCCCACCACCGTGCCACTCTACCCGTAAACTTGGCAGGCTTCGGTATACCTTGTCAGGCAAACGCCGCGATCGGACCATTGCTACTCCGACATGACTCGAAACCAAACAAGGCCTCCGGTACTGTATCCACCCAATTACAGTAGTCGGATCTGGGCGATCTTGGTACTGACCACGTGCGGAAGGGAAGAGTGCATGAGGCTCTGCTCCGTTCTACGGTGGAGCATGCGCAGGGCGAATGTGGAGAGGATGAAGCACATGACGTGGAATGCGCGAGAGGAATTATGCATCGTTAGTAATAGCGATTGAGCATGGCACACATCGTCCAGAAAGCATAAGGAAGTGAAGGAATTATTGTTGTTCATGTTCTTATTCATTCATCGTATCTCATGGTCATATGGACCTGTTTGGTATCATCATTGTTGGTATCAGCCAGCGGCTCAACCGCTCAACTTGCTCTGCACTGCAGACAAGATCCGGTGGAAGAGCATCCTCAAGCCTTCTCGTTGTGGTTGGAGCCGTCAACGACCTCAACGGCCTTGACACCATCCTTCTCGCTGTGCATGCTGCCAGACTCGATGTCCTTGACGGGCTCAATGTTGGCACCGATAGGACCAGCCTCCTCGAAGTGACGACCCTTCTTCTCAGGGCCAAGAGCAGTAGTGACAGCAATACCGAGAGCGATGATTGCAGTCGCAACAGCCATGACTGGTCCGTAAGCGGGAGACTGCTCGCCCTTTGCAGTGCTGATCATAGTGGCCTCGGCGACGGCGTTGACGATCTGAGCGGAGGGCGAGGAAATCATGTTTCCGAGTTGGTAGGTGATACCGACGAAAGAGGATCGGAAAGCAGGTGGTGACAGCTCGCTCAAGTGGATGGGAATGACACCCCAAGCACCCTGGACGAAGAATTGGATCATGAAGCCAGATGCAGATAGACCACGCTCAGTGGTGGGGAGGACCCAGGCAGGGATAAGGCAAGCGGAGATCAAGGCAGCGCAGACGATCATGCGGCGACGACCGAACCATTGCGAGGTGTATCCAAGAATGGTACCACCGACACAGGCACCGGTCTTCATCAGGATGGAAGCACGGGTAGCACCTGCGGGGCTGAGATGCTTTTGCTCTTTCATGAAAGTAGTGTAGCTGTCTTGGCTCGTGTGGGAGTAGTAGTTGAACTGAGCGATGTTAGCGGCAGTTCATCAACTTAGAAGCGGCTTGTCATACCCAAGTCATGAGGATGATGCAGTAGACACACATCTTCCACTCCTTGCGAAGCATCTGCTTTGTCTCGGCCCAGAAGGCACCGGGCGCCTTCTTGTGTCCAGCCTTCTTTGCCTCTAGGAACTGCTTCGATTCAGGGAAGCATACGCGGATGAGACCGACAGCGATCGAGAAACCGGCGCCGACCCAGAAGACGGTCTTCCAGGTGTTTGTCGCACCACCGACACCCAAGTTGGCGCAAGCTGCGAGCACATAACCGAATGAGTAACCTTGCTGTAGGATACCACTCATAAGACCACGGGCGTTGACCCTGCGAATGTCAGTATGGGACTTCCATGTAATTAACTCAGATGTACTTACGGGCAGTTCTCAAGCGCCATGGAGATGGCGTTTCCGTAGACACCTCCCATGAAGAGACCGAAGAGACTCCGTACAGCCAAGAATTGCTGGAAAGTTCCAGCGTAGATGGTAGCAACCTGGAGAAGACCCAAGATGATCATGTTAAGAACCATGGGCCACTTTCGACCGAACTTATCGCCCGCCACGCCAAACCTAAAAATGGATCAGTATTTGTCTCACATACAGTTCGTACATGGGTATTACTAACATAGCAGCACCGACGGAGCGGAGAAGCAATGTCAGGGTGATGGCCGTCGAGATAGCAGTGTTTGAGGTGTCGTAGTAGTCGGCAAGCTTGGTAGTCTGAATTGACAGCGCGTGGAAGTCAAAGGCATCGGCAGTCCATGCGAGGAATCCGACAAGGAAGTACAGCCAATCCTTCAATCTGCAGAGGTAGAGGTACGAAGTCAGTATATGTCTCACATGCACTTCGTACAGTCAGAACTTACCCGAGTTGAGCGAACAGGCTGATAGGATTCTTGAGAGGCTCTGGCTTCTGCCACTCGCAGTGCTCCTCGCCGTAGTCATTGCGAACGACTACACGTTGGTCCCAAGTGAAGAGATCCTTGAGACTCTGTTTGGCGGTGGGGATGATACCCTTCGCCAATGGGTCTGCTGGGCGGTTGGTGCTCGCCATGGTGCTGATGGTAACTTGAATTGAGAAGGTAAGAAGACTGCCCTGTAGATGTAGGCGCAAGTCCGATCGCACTGCTGATTTCAAGATCGAGCGCGGGGGAGCTCAATATATACCCGCAGTCATCTTGGCTGACCAGAACGCCTCGTAACGATACTATCAACGCCCATGTCAGTCAGCCGCTGAGTCTTGATGCGAGCCAAGTTCTGCCAAGTCCGTCCGTGCAGTTCGATTTGCAGTGAATGTAACCATCTCCGGTCCGCCAAGAGCGCTATTTTGCACTAAGCCTTCCGGTGGGCCAAGCTAGCGCTTGTGCGCAAGTGACAAAACAGAACATGTCCCGGGGTCGGATCGGACGTATCAGTGCGTTCTCTCAGAGCGGAGGAAAGAAGTGGGTGTGACGATCCTACGACGCCGTTGACATCTTCCCCATGGGGTCGCCCTTTCGATTTCCCGCAAACGTGGTAACTTTCCGACTACAGATTGCGCGACCACACCACACATACTTCGTTGATATGCGTAGTAGCACCGAAAACCGTTCTGTGCTTGTGTCCGACCAAGCTCCGCAAGCGCTGGCGAAGCTTCCTCGCGAGACTTGCTCGCAAAGAAGCTTCGAGCCAGTGAAGCAGCCACAAAACTTGGCGACTGACCCCGCAGCGACGAGCTGTGCCGCCGCGGCTGCCGAAGCTTTTCTCGCCTCGTTGTAAGCCAAGATGGAGAACGGCACATACGACGGCCAAGATGCTTCGTCGTCAGCCGAGCGCCCTTGAGTGGGCTTCTTTTAACACCCATCCTTTGTTCATAGAGGCCCGTGGCAACGTCCCAACACCGCGCCTTCAGCTATTGTTAGTGATCGGACAATACGCATCCGGTCAAACTGGTGGTCTGGACTGTTTTTGGTGTTATGTGCGGACTAAGCACTGGTGCAAGGCCCGATGGTGCGGCTTGCGGTCCCTGGGTGGTTGGATGTTTCGCGCACGCGGCAGAGTGAACAGCAAGCGCGCACGAGACATGGAGTGTGAGCGGGGACAATCCGGTCTTGGCGGTAGAGGTGTGCTGGCTAACATGACCTGACCTCAACCTTGCTGGTGCGCGAAAAGACCAAATATGGTTCGGTAGATGCTCAGGATTGGGTGGATGAAGGAGAGATGTGGGGATGACGGCGGAGGCGATAACGTTTGGACGGGGGAAGGCCCCCCGTGTCCTCGCTAAATCCTTCACACCAAGACTCCGAGTTCAAACGCCGAAACGACTACAATTACTCGTGTGTACTCTTGGACGTGGTAACAATTGCATAATATCGTATCCACAGTTGTGGCCTGAGGAAGGGCATGCGCCCACGGAGGCCACATTTCTTCACGGCTTCCGGTTCGAGCCCCGAGACTTTGGCTATACGCGCCGAGATTGTGCCTGATTGAAATCCTTAGCAATAGTTCAATTCGGTATGAACTACCACCATCTAGCCGAAGATTTGCATAGCTCGAACGGGTGCAAGCCACAACCCCATCTTCACCGGAAGACCTACAATGGGTAACCTTCTCACGCCATAAGGGTCTTTCTAATTTTGAAACGGATGGATTGACTTGCGCTCTAGCTAGATCACCCACTTGCGCATGCATCATGCATTCTACTCTTCTAACTTGGCACAGATCTAGGCACAGCGGGGATATGGGGAGGCGAAAATACCGAACACGGTCCTGGCAGCGACACCAATCACGCGTCGTGCGAATCCACCCGGTAGCTTCTGGCCCTGCATAATTGCGGCTCTTAGTTCGGATGTGGCAACTGCTTTTGACCGCGGCCGCAAATCCATGCGTCTACGCGGGATGTAGATCGTTCGACTTCCTCGAGTGATCCGGAAACACTTCTTCTGGGCGATATCAAGTCGACTTGATGGAGCAAGACAAGCGTTGGCATAGTAGTAGCGAACATTTAGATGCACTAGTTGGAGGCGTTGAGCACAGTATGATGAGTATATGATCGCTATTCGGTGCCGTATTCCGACAGAACCGTGGTAGTCACTGCCATCACGCCGATTGCGGTCACGACAGGATGAGACTCTCCGGTATTCATTCCCTCATCAGGGAAAAGAGGTATCGCTCCCTCGCTACAACGTCACGACAGGTCACTGAAAAACAAGTCCGTTAGTCGGAATACCAAGGCTTGATACCAAGACTCACGAGGTACCTCGTTGATCAATTTTTACGCTGCTAAAGCAAATGCCTACCCTTTATGCCCTCTTGCCTTCAGTTTCTTCGCCACCCGGCCAGCCTTCAGCGTCTTACCACGCTTCGCATTCTGCCTTGCTTGTGTCCTAGTTGCAACGGCGCGCTCCCCTGGGTTGGCTACGATGTTCTGCAGACTACTGCCGCCGAGCAAGGAGTCGCACCTTGTCTTGGAAACAGTGAGCAATTCTATTATCCTATTCATCCGGTGTTGGAACGTCCAGCTTCGTGTTCGCCCTGCTGATTCCCAGAAATTATCGTCGAAGGAATGCAGTGCTGATGGCCCAACCCGGTGCAAGCGCTCTACAAGATCCTCAATATTCCAGCAAAGGATGAGTTTATCTAGAAAGAGGTAGTAGTTACTTGGCCCTTTCACGGGATCAGTCCAACGCTTCTTGAAGTCTTTGCCTTTGTTGCCTTGGGTATTCTTGACGTTGTTGACGGCATCGAGGAGGTTTTGGATCCACTGCTGGCGGTCCGCATCTGACGTTGGAAGAGTGTCGTCGTTGATGGGTGGGCTCCAATCAGGTGACGGCATGGCAGCCATAGCCTCATCAAGAGAAGCATACATATCGGACGGGTGAGCGGGGTGTGCGTAGCTCTGTGGGCCTTGATGAGTAGTAGGTGATGCAATAACACTAGGTTGGTCAAAATGTTGAGCAGAGTACTGGGGTGCAAATACTGTGTTAACAGCTGGTGTATCCTGACCGTAGCCAATCTGTTGACCCATGTTGCCGTAGTTGACGTAGTTATTGCCGTAGGTTCTTGACATAATGGGAGACGAATACAGTCTTGCGTCAGGGAGAAGCCACGGAACACTCGGAGCATCCCATGCGTCCTGCTCCTGCTCTTGTTGTGAATTCGGAGGTACCATCTTCGGATCTGTGTGCTTGACTGTTATACTGTCCTAGACTGGGGTTGAGTTGTGTCTCCGCGATGTATGCTGATAGTCTAAACCTGAAATAGAAGGCGCATTTTACCATAAGAGGCAGGTGGTGTGAATGCACCTGTGCACCTTGCCAGGCGAAAGAATGATCGCGTGAACGCCAGGGGCAAGCAGCGCAACATTGTGAAACACCAGCACCCCCGAGCGGTGAATGGAACGCATTGATCTGTTCTTCTCAAATGAAGCAGGCACGTGAGACGTTAAGACGGTACGGGCCAGAATCGATGCCCATGAGACTGGTTATCGTAAGACGTAGTGCGTCGCGTCGACGCAGTGCGCGCGAAACCAGAGTGGGCTGGGAATTCCAGTTCGAGATTTGGTGTTTCTTCTCCGAAGTCTCCAGACAGCAGCGAGAGCGAAGATGATCATCGCTTTGCGAGACTTCGCCAGTTTGCAGTAACGTGGATCAGAGGGAAGCCACGTACGGAAGACGCGGGCGTGCAGCTCGGAGCACGTACTAGTCCTGGCGAAAAGGTGACGTCACGCGTCGATGATCCGGCCACAAGGGCAGAGACGTTGCTCACCATCACAACCATAAATATCAAAGCCCACGAAAGTCGAATCATTCAATAAAAAAGCATTCGTTTGGTCGTAAATCGTCATCCACGAAGTAGCCACAGTGGTCAGTGAACGCGTGCTCTAGGGTGGCATTAGAATGTGCAAAGCGCATCTAAGCAAAAGACGAACAAGTCTGCGAGACGATAAAAGGTTCATGTAATTTACTACGAATCCATGAAAATGCCAAAATTTTGAGAGAAGCACCAGTACAACGGTCCGCCTCAGCTGAATTGGAACAGAAGAAGACGCAACTTAGCGAGGAAGGACGGAAGTCGTCACTACTTCCCATTCTAATCCTCATTCTCATCGTCATCATGCCCCATTTCCCCAGCCTCCGTCTCTTTACCCGCAACAAGATCATCCTGTCTATTCCGATTGTGGTAATAGTTACTCCTCGTCTGTCTAATGAGCAACGGCGCCGTAGCAACCACCATCTCCAGCCCCTCAAACTTGAGCAGATTTCCACATCTCGCCTTACTGATGCGCATCAGCTCACACACCTTGTCGATTCGCGCACTGAATGCGAAATTGCGGAACTTGTACACGTTCTCCAACTTGCCTTGATCGTAGACATTGAGAGAGATGGGGCCATGGGTGTGCAGGTTGATGGCGATGGCGAGGAGGGCATGACAGACTGTGGTGATCATAGCTGGCGTGTAGGGGGAGGTACCGGACGAGAGGGTAGCCCAACGAATGTCAAAATTGGCAACAGTGGCGCTGTCGATACATTGGGTGATGTCGGTGAAGGCATCGTACAGCCGACGAATGTAGAATCTGCTGGCCGCTTCGTCTTGGGGAAAGCTGCTGTCGTTTGCCAGGGGATGATAGTTGTGGTGAATGACGCGGGTGGCCGCAGCTTGTTGTGCTTCAGCGAGGTTGGCAAAATGCATGCTTTGGGATGGAGCGGCGGCAATTGCGCGTGGTACCTGAGTGGGCGCCTTTGAGAAAGCAGGAATTGCTACTTGTGGCGTTGTTGGACGTGTGAAATCGGGACGCCACGATTGATCTTGCATTGGCTCGGGGGTCGGCACTGCTAGCCGCAATGCCATACACTGACGTCCGGCTACTTGTTCTTGCGATGTATCAATCATGGGTTGGCTTTGTAGCTGTAACTGTTCTTGCATCCACGGTACTCTTGCTCGGGTGTGTGGCGGATAAATATGTTGTGGTGTTGTCGGTAATGTCTGCAACTCATTGATCAAACCTTGAGATGTTTGCGCATGCTGGCGAGTTCTAGCAAGAGCGACCATGGCGGCCGCACGAGCATCTTGCAGACTCGTATCGTTCAACCCTATTGGTGTATGGCGTATCTCGTTATACGAATTTCGTTCTTCGTGCCACTGTGGCAGCTGATGGTACTGGCTGTCGCTCTGCTCTGGGGAGAGGGGAATATCAATCTGCCAGGACTCAAGGTCCATATTGTCCATAGTGAACTCACCAAGATCGGCTTCTTCCGCCTTGATGGCGGCGAGAACCTCGGGATGAATGGCGCCGATGACTTTGTTGAACAGATCCTCAATGGTCTCTGCGTTCTGGCAGTTTCCCTCTCCAACGGCGTCTTTCGTTTGTTCGTTGGCCAGCGTAACGAACCGCGGATCTTGATCTCCCTCAGACATATCTGGTTGTGGTTGCGGGTTCATCGCAATTGTGACGATAGTGTGTTACTGTAGTTCGGAAAGCTAGTTCATATGAAAGCTTGGGACTAGGTTGCGTACACCTTGAGACGGAGTCGTACTGAGTGACGTTACTTCAGATGCCAGGAAGGAAAAAATCATGTGTTTACTAGTGAGCTGACATCGTGAAGCACTTCTGTGAGGGTAGTGGAACATTGTGGAGAAATAATTGCCTGACAAGCGCACCATCGAGGTGAGTTTCCTCGCAACTGGATGTTTCGCTGGGTGAATGGATGGAACTGGCGCTCTCGTTAATCTAATGCCGTCTCATTACACAGTGAGGCGCGAGTGGCAGATTGAGAACGAGGGGGGTTGTATATTGGTATGTTTGTATATAGTGGACGTGTAGTAATAAAAGAAACGCAGAAGTGTGATCATGAGATAGAAATGAATGTAATAGACGCAAGCATCCCGTATACGTATCGAACCATGGTGATACTAGAATTGTCCCCGGCTTGATCCCAACTTTGAAACGTTTGCGGTCGATCGGCCTGGTAACTGCGAGACAAGCGTGCAATCCAGGGACAGGCGGCAAAGAGATCCCCGGAGTGGTCCGCAAGAAGGGGCGTAGAGCTCTTATGAGAGGTGTCGAAGTAAGTGGCGCTTTCAATGTCTTTCTGGAATTTCCAGATTCCAGATGGTAACAAACGAAGAAAGGCAAACCATTTCCAACAGCACTCACAAGCGCTCTGCGTCCCTTCTTGCGGACCACTCTGGTGTTCTCTCTGTAACCTATCACGGGAATGCGATGGCCTAGGCAAGAGTGGTGGCGGCAAGTCCAGTGGTGATGTGCTGGACAGTGGACGACCCAGAGAGTAGAGGGTGGTCAAAGAACCCCATGTGCTCGAGAGCATTGCGAACAGCGGCGAAAGATGCATCTCGTGCATCTACGTGTATCGCTCCCACAATGGCTTCGAAGGTGTTCGCCACCATGTCGTTAGATGGGCTGCTCATGCCCCGGTTCATGATGATGAGCTTGTCCAGTCCAAGGCTGAACCCACGTTCAGCAAACTTCTCATTGCTGACGAGATCGTTGCGCATCTGGGTCCAAGCTGCGAGGCTGTAACGCTCACCTGGTATAATCAGTATCGAGCTATGGTGAGCGCTGTAGTTTGGAAATACCCTTGTGATCGCGTGCTTCGTACCACATAGTAGCTAGCACAGCATCGATGACAGCGTCTCCGACCAACTCGAGGTCTCTGTTCTTGTGGAAGAGATGGAGTGTTCCTTCGACGCGAAGAGGACAATTCGGTTCCTTCATCTGCAAGGCTTCTGCACATAGCAGCTTGTTCTGTAAGTGATACCCAGTCATGGTCTGGACTTGCAGGATGCGGCTGTCCATGTCGGTCATATTTGCGGGATCTCTTCGGTTTCTCAGCTAGGCTTCGGTGATAGAGAGTATAGCGTTGTGGGTATTTCCTATAGTCAACGACAGATGCATGGCTTTTATTCATCTTTTGGATGTCCCTGCCTAGCGATCGATCCATTGCAGACTTCACCGGTGACTGCGCCACACTAAATTGTTTCGTGTAACCACACCGTAGTAGATGTGTCACTGGCAAAGGACCAAGGCTGACAGCCCCTCGGTTCAAGAAGCTGTGCCATGGACTGCATATGCATCGATCGATTGGCCGTGAACCGCTGTCAGAAGCGTTGGAAAGCTGAATCATGTAAGATAGGACATGCTGGACAAGACAAATGAATCAATGTCAATTCGATTTCCCTGCAACAAAAGAAGCGATGTAATGAAGGGCAATTCTTCTGGCAGTGGAGTGCCCTTAACCCTGTACCCCATATGACGATCAAAAGTGCGACGTTGAGATCAGCACCTCGAGGGGTTGTCTACGAAGGACCAGGCTGCATACTTCCGGTGAGCTTTCGCAAGGCTTCCAGGCAACTGCCTAAGTGCCCGGAGGAGGGGTGCCGTTCTGCTGCATGCATTAGAAACCATATGCAGAAGACACGTTGTTAATGGCGCAGTGGAATCCGAGAGCGCAGGCTGGTAGATCCAAGCGGGTGCGGCGCAGCTGTGGCTGATATTTGATGGTCGAGACATCCCCGAATTATCGAAGCGACAAAGAGGCGCCCCAGAAATGTCTTTCCCTTGCGTTCCAGTCTCCTCACGGAGGCGCAAACGCAGTGAGAAGCAGAATGAGACGCCAACTGTTCGTTAAGAGAATTTGGGATTGCCTTGTCTAGCAGATCCCAGAGGCAGCTGTGCCGGGATCTAGAAGTTTGCACATCAGTCAACATAGCATCGCTATTCATAACGGGAAGAGGAGGATTTGAGACGTTACCGTGAGGAGCTCATGGCCGAAGAAACCGAGAGACTGCATGACGCGCTGGACGGCCGCATCTCCACCATCCTGATAAACCGCACCAATAACAGCTTCAAAGGTCGTGGCCGCCATTTTTTGGAGACACAACAGGCTTGCTGTCAGCCGTAATGATGCATTCGTCGAGACCAACCTGGTGTGCCCGGCGCGCCAGCGCATCGTTGCTCAACGATTCGTTGCGCATTTGCGTCCATTGCGCCTGAGAAAGCACTTGGCCTGATGTCTTCAGTACCCCGCAGCACATGTGCTGAGGAAAGCGTTTCTTACCACTCGGATTGCGAGCATCAAACCAGGCACCGCACAGCACCTTGGCGAGCACTGCATCGCCCAATACAGACAACCTTTTGTTGTTGTTTAGGCCAAGAAAGGCACCGTTGTGTATCAGCGCAACCTGCGGAGCAGCCATTTGGACAGCCTCGACAGCAATGCGCCTGTCAGAGAAGATATACCCGATTGATTCCTCAACTTCGCGCGCCTTCATTTCGATGTGAATCATTGTGGGTTTTGGAAACTGATATGTTGATGGGTCGAGATGGGACGAGAAAGAGGTTGCAACAACTGTGGTGTGCTTCGCGTGATGATGCAGCTTATCCGGGTTTTCTTGGCTACAGGCTCTGCGAGAGACTGCTGTTATAGCGCACAGAAATAGCAGGTTGTCATCAATATCAGCTCGAGAATTAGCCATACAGCTTTCGACAAGATGTCCAGACTGGCATGGCCAACGCCGCGAGAACGCCTTTGCCTGCGCAATGGTCGCATCCAGACCCCGGCGTGCCGACAGCCGTTCCTGATGAGCGACGGCGCTACGCCAAACCTCTAGCTTCTTCCCAACTAGCACCACCCTACGTCATTCCAAAAACGCATGAAAACAGGCATCATGGGGTTCCCGCCAAGCGGGATTGAACGTTAAGAGACTGGGCATGCCAGTCAGTCGACACATTCAGTACTTTTGCTATCCGAATAAGCGGTTCGCGGACGTAACACCGAGACGGATCTACCGGAAAGACCAACCACAAGGGTCTAGTCACTATGGCAGAAGAGATGGTGGTGCGCGGCCCTGCAGACGTCCTCTCAAGCGTGCGACCTGCTGATTTGCTTTCTCGATAAACAGGAGCTCGGATTCGAGGGTCTTGACAAGTTCACCGACAAGTACTTTGACAGAACCTACGATCGTCTTCCGGCATTTCCCAAAACAGGAAAGAAGAAACGCAAGCTACAAGCGCAGCAAAACCAATTCCAGCAAAACGCACAAGGCCCGCCTGTTCAAAACGCACATCAGTCGTCCTACCCGGCTCAGACCGCTTCGCGAAATCCCGACAAGGAGTACACTTCGCCTCGCTCTGTACCGAAGAGTGTAGACGGCTACAACTCGGACCCAGAGATGTATGCGCCAGACTACAGGCAAGACCGTTATGGCCCAGATGATCGGTACTACGAGACGGAACAGAACGACCACAGGGCGCCGGAACCAGGGTTTAAAGTCCCGCGCGGTCGCGACGGACCGAGTGACACCCGCGACATGCAGGTAGCAGTGCGCTCTACTCTGAACAGTATGCAAGACTTAAGCTAACCAACAATAGCCATACCCACAGCAAAGTCAGCCTGACTACGGTCAACAACGCGGATACGGGGGCGCCGGCGGTAGACCAGGTACCCAGCGTAGAGGCTCATCGTGGTCTCCGCCGCGGTCTGAGCGACAAGGCCGACGAGAAACGCGACGCCGTCGGTCTAACTCGCGCTCTCGGTCTCGCGACGACATGAAGAGCCGTCTGATTGCGACTGTTGGTGGCGCATTGGTGGGCGGCATAGCAGGCAACCAAGCGACTAAAGGCAAGAAGTACGACACTGTCGCAACGATTGCTGGAGCCATCATAGGCGGTGTTGGTGCAAAAGAAGCCGCGGGCCATTGGGACGAACGCAAAAGGAAGAAGGAGCAGCAAAGGAACGGTGATTGGGAGGAGGACTACGATGACAACAAGCGCAGGAATGATCGCAGGAGAGACGACCGATACGACCGTGACGACAGGTACGATGACAGATATGAACGCGATGACCGAAGGAGATACTAGACATGCTTCAGGATGGTGGGCCCGGGCTGACAAGGTATCCGGGACTTTGGGGCTGGCGCCAGGCGTGCGCGACATTTCTTAGGGGCGAAATTTTCAGGCTCCGGTATGGAGTTATGGATGGGGCAACCTGGAACACGATACCTTTGTACGATTTGACGAAAAATGGATGACATGCAGGAGCAGTAAACGTTTGTTGCGGGAATGACGTGCGACGTGCGAGCCATGTCTGCGACGTGATCTGATGCGAAGGGGAGGGGCCACGCGACGGTGGAAGTTCACAGGAGGCGCCAGGGGGCCGACTGTCGGTGCGGTGGTGGGCTGCCGTTCGTAATAATAGCCGACACACGAGGCACATCTCTGTGCTTTTTTGCCGATAAAGAAATTCCAGAAGGCTTCTGGAGGGTGTGGAGAAGTTTTGAAGCGGATGCGGGCGTAGCAGACACACTGTGTAGAGATTCCCAAGCTTGATAGCCATGATAAGAGGCAAGGTTGAGCTCGGTGTTATAGCTAAGGCTGGCATGCGGTTTCGAGAAGCCTAGTAGAAGGTTAGGCTGATCCACCGCGTTGCGGGACCAAGCCTCGTCCCGCAATCTATCCATCATCTCTCCGAGCAGCACGCTTCAGTCACAAGAAATTATACACTACACAGCAGCCAGCACGCACCGACCCACTGCAGGTTCCCGAGCTGCCCTGACCCAAGCTTTCCGCCCGCCCAGCTGCAGCATTGCTCAGTCATTGTGCTACCCACCCGCTGCGCTTCGTCTGCATCCCGCTCCTTCGCCGAGCAATCATCTCACAACCCAGAGACACTCGAGCTGCTGCACCGCGCATACCCACGCACCACCATGAGCTGGTGACTGCCCGACAACTGCATCGCCCCTTCCCCACCACGCACGAGCTCCTTCCCTAACCGTCTGACACCTGCCCCTCGCTCCTTCCCAACCGGCAAGTTTGCCTCTGGCGCCGCTGCCGGCCACCAACACGACGATGCGCCGATACAGGCCTGGAGGAGGTCCCGTGCGGGCTCATGGCGGCGTCCCGGTGCCTGATCCCTTTGCCATGGTACGCGCATACGACAGCGACTCCAATCCCGCCCGCCCGATACGTCCCTCCCCGCTGGCCGCCTCGACGATTCAGGGTCTACCGCTAGACCTGCTCGACCGCCTGCGCTCCTTCCCGCTGTTCCAGGCAGCCCCCGACTCCTTCCTCACACAGGTTGGCCTGCACCTGAAGCCGCAGCTATACCAGCCTCATGACACAATTCTCACCGAGGGCGAGACGGGCAAGGCCATGTACTGGCTGGTCCGCGGAGCCGTGCGGGTGACATCGCGGGACCAGGAGAGCACATACGCAGAGCTGAAGCCCGGTGCGTTCTTTGGCGAGATCGGTATCCTCATGGACATCCCCCGCACCGCCACCATCATAGCCAACATGCGCTCGCTGGTAGTGCGCCTGAACAAGGAGGACCTCATGAAGGAGCTGCCCGCGTTCCCCGAAGTGGAAGTGGCCATCATGCACGAAGCGCAGGAGCGACTGGCTATTCTGCAGCGCAAGAAGTCAGAGCTGGGAGGCAAGCGTCCTGCGATACCCATGCGTCAGATCACAGGCAAGCGTGACCGCGAAGATGGCGACGTGATTATGGCCGAGAGCGGCACTCTACGCGAAGGCGAGATCAATGCCTTCAAGAAGAGGAAGTCTCCCAGTCCGGGCCTCGCTGAAGCCATAGCCCATAGTGCCTTTGGAAGCGGCAGTATCCATGTGCGGCCGCTGCTCAAAGAGCTGCCTCTCTTCTCCGAGCTGCCCGACGACATCCTCCACTTCATCGGCATGCGTGCGCAACCCTGTTCGTTTGATCCTTTCACAGACATAATAAAACAGGGCACACAAGGACGTGACGTCTTCTTCATCGTGAAAGGCGAGGTTGAGGTCATCAGCATGAATGTACCTGAGCAGAACGGTACCACTTCACCCATAGGTCGTCGAAAATCCATCGCCGCGGGCGAGCAACATTTCCAGGAAGTAAAGGCCCGATTGAGGCCCGGGCAATACTTTGGCGAGGTCGTCAGTCTCTCGCTTGCGCCACGCCGCACCGCTACGGTCCGCTCCGTATCGGCTGTCGAATGTCTCATGATCAGCGGTGACACTTTGAACCACCTCTGGGAGAAGTGCACTCCAGATGTACGCCGACAGGTCGAGTCGGTCGCGAAGGAGCGGTTACGGACCGCCAAAGACGAAGATGTACACATGCTGGACGCGAACAGTACACCCAACATCAACGATCTAGCCATAGCGGATCACATAATACCTCGTACACCACGGCGCAAGAAGAGTGTGCCAACTGTCACTTTCAATGACACCATCGACATCGACAATCCGGTGACACCCACCCGGAGAGACGAAAAGATGATGGAACCATTTGATCCAGACCCATTTCTTAACGTCGATTTGGACAATGTCAGGTCGAGGTCAAGGAGAGGCTCACTAGCTCCACCCCCACCAGGATCAATACCGGACTCGCCATCCAGCCCAGCAAAAACAGATTTCCCCAAGTCACCATCGCCCGGTGGCTCGCCCCTTTCCCCATCACCATCGTTTTCCATATCGAAGCATGCGTCCACTCCACCAGAGATGCCACTCGACTATAAACGCCCTCGGCTAGTCAACAGACCAAGTAGATATGGAAGAGGCATACTGTCGGATCAAGTGCTCACTAAGATTCTTGCGAATCTAGACATACACGAGCTGATGAAGTTGCGTGTAATCTCTTCCCACTGGAACAAGTTGATATCAGAGTCGCCGGATATACTCCACGACCTTGATCTTAGCAAATACAATCGCAAAGTTACGGACCGATCGCTTGTAGACGTCATATGCCCATTCGTAGGCAGTCGTCCAAGATACATCAACATCAGTAACTGCTTCCACGTGACAGACGAGGGTTTCGCTGAGCTAGCAAAGACTTGCGGTCCGAGCGTCAGGATCTGGCGCATGAAGAGCGTATGGGACATCACTGGCCCAGCTGTACTGGAGATGGTGCAGAAGGCGAAGGGTCTTGAGGAGGTCGATCTTAGCAATTGCAGGAAAGTAGGCGACAACCTTCTCGCTCGAGTTATAGGGTGGGTGGTTCCAGAGATGCCACCTCAGATGGCAATGGCGCATGCGCAACACCAAGCTCAGATAAATGGTCGCCGACAAGGAAAGGGTGCTAATCAGCCTGCTCCGCAACCGTTACCACCTGGTACTGTTGTTGGATGTCCGAAGCTGCGACGTCTCACGCTGAGCTACTGCAAGCACATCACTGATCGCAGTATGGCCCATATCGCTGTCCATGCAGCGAACCGCATCGAGAGCATCGACCTAACAAGGTGCACGACTATCACCGACGTCGGCTTCCAACACTGGAGTGTATATCCGTTTCCACGGCTGACAAAGCTGTGCCTCGCAGACTGCACATATCTGACCGACAACGCAATTGTGTACCTGACGAACGCAGCGAAAGGGCTAAAGGAACTGGATCTTGTAAGTCTACTATATTCCATCTGGTGTTAGACAGAATGTCCTTACTAACGTATACCAGTCGTTCTGCTGCGCCCTGTCTGACACCGCGACCGAAGTCCTTGCGCTCGGCCTCCCTTCACTTACGCACCTCAACCTTGCCTTCTGTGGCTCCGCCGTCTCGGACACTTCTCTTCGCTGCATATCCCTTCACCTCCTCGAACTCCGAAACCTCTCTGTACGAGGTTGTGTCCGCGTCACCGGCACTGGTGTTGAAGCCGTCGTGGAGGGCTGCAGAGACCTCGAACGCTTCGACGTTAGTCAATGTAAGAACCTTGGTCGATGGATTGAAGCTGGTGGTGTAGAGAGCGTGAAGAGTCGCGGAAGAAATGTCAAATTTATCTGCGTTAGTGATGGGCGATGGAGAGATGGCAAGGGGAATGTGAGGAAGTGATGAGGAAGATGACTTTGTATGGATACTATGTGTATGGTATATGTTAAGACGGCCGCGGCGATACATTTGGCTGATCTACGAAAGCGTGTACATTGAATCATGATAGAGGAGAACTACGATACGGATGTCGGCTTGATTGTATGTGTCTTTTGGTGGGGGTTTTCGCATCTACGCAAGATACCAGGCTTTTGTTCGGTGTATTAGCGATGTATTACTTGGAATATTAGATCTCCTTGCTCATGATAGCGGCTTCTTGTACGTTCTGATCTCTTCCACGAACTCAGGAAGGATTGAGTGTGGTTTCTCTTGTTCTTTCAAACTGTATTACACTGCGACGATGAGCCTCCTGCCCGCGTGTAATCATTTAAAATGCTCTAGCTTCATTTGGGTAGGCGCAGTCTGGAGCCTAGACCATCGACACTCACCCGGCAGCTTGTGCTTTCTTTGTTTTACTTCACCCAACTGCTCCCGCGTAGGCAATTTGACCGCATTGTCCATCATCCCAGTCAAATATATCGATCTCGCCGCCCGGCTTCGTTGCATACCTAGCCAACGTAAATCTGCCCTCAGAGTCGCTCGCCCACAATGTCAACATCAGCGAGGGAATTCGATGGAGCACATATATCGGCGTAATTGGTACCTCTATTACTTAATTCTGGTGGCTAACAATCTTGGTAGTATGCTAAGGGATGTTGCACGTCTCTCAACCAAGCCTCAACAATCGACTCGCGAGCGTTATCGACGTAGAGTGGAAGTGAGAGTAAAGATCGAGGAGTACTCAAAATCCGAGTGTCTTACTCTCTGCTTGATGATGCAAGAGAAATTGCCTCGCGAGCTGAGAGATATGGTCTACGAAGCCCTACTTGGAGAACCTCAGACCTACTACTTTGACGACGATGCACACGGTTTGGGATTTTCGGATCCAGCTAACATTGTGGCCCACAATCCCCATATCGGCGACAAGTTGTTCCTCGGCGAAGAAACAATTACTGAACTTGCGGAAATGTGGTATCGGCACTCAGTCTTCAATTTCCTCGGTGATGCTACCGTGGCTCTCTTATTCGGCAACCAAACCTGGGCACTGCCTGAACTTGATCCCGCTCGGTTGATACGCCACGTATACATGACTCTAGCCCCCAGAGATCGTCAGAACAACATAAGATACCAGGCTGTGGAAGCTAGGGACGAGCTGCTTCTGCCATCGGACTTCGAGCAACTTGCGAAACTGCAGCAACCGGCGACCTTCACAATCGGTATCTACCTCGGACATTGGATTTACCATGGTGAGACGAGAGAAGACACGAAGACCTCCATCGATACAATGTTCAGAAGGGTCTTTCCGATGTTGAAGCAGTTGATCGCTTCCGGCGTGGGCGTCGCTCTTGAGATATACAAAACGGAGCCTGTGAAAGTAGAATTGAAACATCTTGATAGCGAAAGTTGGTTGAAGCTGGTTCGTGGGACGCATCTCCGACAGTGAAATAAGGTACAGGGTCACTCGCTCCAAAGGATTATGTTCAATATGAACGGGTTTGAGAAAACACCTAGGTATCTCGATTATGTCTAGTTCCGGCTAGTCAAAGCCCGATCGAGACTAGCCACGCTTAGCCTCAATCTCCACCTGGGCACCTGGCTTTTGCGAACAACCCGTTACTTCATTTTTCATACATCAACTTCCGCAACTCGTTCTATCCCCGGCATGTCACAAACTAATACGATTTTCGATCCGGCTCTTGTCTCCAGGTAAATACTGCGCTTTCACTTACAGTGCAACTACTCATAAATCCCAACAACAGTATGCTGAGAGAAGCTCAACGCCACGCGATGCAGAGTGCAACACTGCGAGACAAAGCGCGCGAACACGTTGAGAACTGGGCAAAATCATCGTGTCTTAGCTTGTGTACAGAGATGCAATCGCGGTTACCCCGCGAGCTGCGAAATATGGTCTATGGATCAGTTTTCCAAGATGCTGGTAGCTTCCTGGCATCTTGGCCCTATCCAGAAGGCGTACTGAAAGACTGCCCACATCTTCGCGACATCACATATGTAGGCAATGAAACACTTGTCGAATTAGCTGAAGAGTGGCATCATTGCTGCATCTTCGGCCTCGAGCTTGATGGCAACTGTCAGGGTCTCGTCAACACGGGAAGCGAGATTTGGGGTTTGCCTGGTCTGGATTTTGCCCGAGATATCCGCCACGTAGAAGTCGAAATACGTCCTGCATATTCGGAAGCACGTGTGGGATCCGATGACCTCATAGGATTGCCGGGAGGCTGGAGATGCCTGTATAAGCTGCAGCGACCGACTACGCTTACCCTGAAGGCGGACTTCGTGGAATGGCTAGATAGCGATCAGCCAGGTGATTTGCATGCCCAGGTCGTTGAGCTGTTGACATACCTGATTGGCGCTGGTGTCAAAGTAATTGTTGAACTTGCAGCTTCTCATAGATCCAAACCCTACAGTGGAAGTGTTGGTTTGGAACATCTCGAGAACGATATGTGGTGTGATTTGCTTTACCGAGTATGGAATGATTAGATTGGGCGTATGGTATGATTATCGGGTGACCTGTATAACAATAGACCATGACTTGGTTAGCACATGGAGTCCGTCAGAATAAAAGCAGAAGTAGTGAAAGACCCTGTACGGATCTTAATTTCGTCATTCCGAGATTGTTGCTCTTTCATGGAGCAATCCGGCGCTGCCTCCCATCGAGGTTTACATGAAAACGCATTCAGTCTTCCGCCCTAGGTCTCGCACAGTTTCGATGTTTCTAGACACCACATCCGAGACGTTTCGCTGTGTCCGACTCGATGCGTGCGTGTTGTCTTGAATGTCGCGCTGAGACGTCGTGCTGAGACGACAGTTTGATAGAATCCATTCCTCTTTTCTTCTTCATCCAAACCTCTTGCCGTATCCTTTGACCACATCGTCTAATATGGTACGCATCCTCTTGCATCCTTCGATACCCACTGCCAGCATACCCTCTAACCTCTCCATTCGTACCCTAGTCTCCATGACGCACACAGCAACGTTATCGGTATCCCCCAATGTCCCTACCGTCAAGAACGGCAACTCCAATTCCTCCTGGTTGTTGAGATCCAACAGCGGGTCATCGGCAGACGCGTTGTCCGCCGCTGACGCAGAAGCAGAAGAAGCGGCTGTGCAAGCGACCAGATAATCTGTCATAGGTATACCCGCATCGATAAGCGCCAATGTTGACGCATTAATACACGCAGCCAATAGCGACCCATCCTGCGAAATGATGTGGACGTTCAGTGTAATTGTCGAATGCGGGTAAAGATGCAGCAGCAGCACGCCCTCAAACGCCGACCTCAGGCAGTGCTCCATCTCACTTGTCCGCTTATCGCTCTTCCTCTTCCTCCGCTCTACACCGCTGAAGCCCGCGAAATTTATCTCGACCTCAACTTTGGCCTGCTTGTCTGCGCCGCCTCTTTGCCCGCTCTGTTTGCCCTCGGCGGGACCGGTGACGGAAACGAGGATCTTGGTGTTGCCCATCTCGAGATATGACGATCCATCGGCGGCGGCTTGCGTGGAGATTTGCGCGTGGATTCGGCGTAGTTCGTTCCAGCGGCGGCCATCGAGGCGGAGGAGCGCGAGCGAGTAGGTGCTGGTGTCTAGCGGCATCTTGGTGGTGTCGCAGGAGGTTGAAAGGGTTGTATATTGCGCGACGCGTTTCGCCGACTTGTGACTGTGGCTGGTAAAGACAGCTGATTTTGGCAGGGCATGCAATTGCGCGCGATGATGCGGGCTTGCAGGCTCGAACTCCAGATTTTGGCGGAAGTTCTTGCAGGGGTCTGCTGCTAGTCGCGCCCCGCTTTCACGTGAGAGCGTGTTAGCGTGTTTGGGCAGCTTGGTGGCGCTTCCTTTCACGCTCCACTCCAGGTGCTTCCTTCCGTGACAATCGCCGCTAGTCAGGGCCGTGCGCCAATATGCGATTGTCAAGCGCCGGTACCAGTGATAAGCTGAGCAAAGTCGCAGCGTTCACGAACGACCCCTGCTACCCGCCACCTCGGCCATCATGTCCTTCAGTCGCGACAAGTCAAAGGATCCTAAAAAAGGGATAAGAGCCATCGCTGAAAGCGGTGAGAGCTTTAGTGATAGCGATGGCGCGGAAGATGACGGGTTTGACATCATCGAAGCGTCTAAGAAAGGTTTGGATCTCTCCCAGTATATTGACGGTCAGTCGATGCTTCCACGACCTTTAACAATATGCTAATACTTGATAGTCCTGACTCAAAGCCAGACTCAGTCGCAAAAGGCTACAGACGAGGTCACAGAAGACGAAGACGAAGACGAAGAGGACGACGATAATGATGACGATGCAATGGACGAACCAGAACCACGAACTAGAGATGTCACTAGCTCAGGCACCGATGACGATGAGTTGTTAGAAGCCATGTACGATCCAAGGGCTTTTCACAAAGAATGGACGGGACGCAAGACCGAGAAACGGAAGCGCACCACTGCTGAAACCAACCGAATTCGCAGTGAAAAGAAGAGCAAAGCAACGGCTGCAACCAGTATCGTGGGTCGCAGACCTCCACCCAAGAAAATTGGCTATGGTCCGACAGGCTTCAGTACCGACACCTTAGCCGATGATGAGGGCGCGACAGCTTTTTTAGACGACCCCATTCCTGACTACTTCATATCGCGACAGAAGACACTCAAGAAGTTGCACGAATCTGGACTGCGATACCCTCCTAGTTATCACGACGTTGACTGGGACAACGCGGGCACTGAAGAAAAGCCAGAACTTGACAACTCCGTACAGCAGCAGCGCGAGAAGAAGGACATCAGACTCCGCGGGTCGCATGGGATCATACCTGGCCCCATCGCTCAATGGTTGCGCGACTACCAGGTTGAAGGCGTCCAGTTCTTGCATGAAAAGTTTGTCAAGCAGACCGGTGCGATTCTAGGTGATGACATGGGACTAGGAAAGACTATCCAGGTCATCGCATTCCTCACAGCAGCATTTGGTAAGACGGGCACTGAGCGCGATGCCAAATGCATGCGGAAGATTCGTGGTCTAGGCAAGGCTCGTTGGTATCCGCGGGTACTCATCGTCTGCCCTGGTACGCTCATGCAAAATTGGGAAGATGAGCTCGCCAAGTGGGGCTGGTGGGAAGTCTACAGATATCATGGCTCCAATAAGGCAGATCGGAAAGAAGTCCTCGGCACTGCTGCTAAGGGCATGTTAGAGATTATGATCACGACATACACAACATACCGCAATCATGAGAGCGAAATCAACACCATCGACTGGGACTGTGTCATCGCTGATGAGTGCCATCAAATCAAGAGCAAGGACTCCGAGATCACCAAAGCAATGAACAAAATCAACGCACTGTGTCGCATTGGGTTGACAGGTACCGCGATTCAGAACAAATATGAAGAGCTCTGGAACCTCCTCAACTGGGTACGACCTGGCGCATACGGGTCAGCCCAAGAGTGGAAGCAGAAGATTAGTCTTCCGCTGAAGCTAGGCCAGGCCCACGATGCCACCAACGCTCAGCTTGCCGACTCGCGAAGTCGAGCTCAGGATCTCGTTCACAATATCCTACCTAGTGTCTTCCTTCGGCGTATGAAGACCCTGATCGCTGACCAGTTACCAAAGAAGAGCGATCGCGTCATATTCTGCCAGCTCACCGAGACTCAAGCTGACGCCTATCGAACCTTCCTTGAGAGCGACAGGTGTGAGTACATACGCACTTCGAGGGAAAAGTGCGATTGTGGGTCCGGGAAAAGCAGAGGCTTCTGCTGTTACTCCGATGTCGAAGGCGAGAAGTGGTCAAACTTCATCTTTCCCTGCATGGTCACATTCCAGAAACTCGCAAATCACCTAGCCCTAATCGTGCCAATGTCTAGCGAGAATGCAGAGAAGCAAGACAAAGATCGTCAAACACTGGAGCTAGCCTGCCCTAATACGCACAATGATCTCTTCAAGATTCGAGACAACATCTTGGTACAGTCTCAGCGAGAGTTCTGTGGAAAATGGAAAGTACTGCGGCGACTACTTGACTTCTGGCACTCGAATGGCGACAAGGTGCTTATCTTCTCACATTCCGTTCGCCTGTTGAGGCTGCTTAGAGGTCTCTTCGATGTCGACGGTACAAAGTACAATTTCTCGTACCTTGACGGCAGCATGAAGTACGAAGATCGTTCCCAGGCTGTTGCAGACTTCAACGCAGATCCGAACCAGTTCGTGTTCTTAATCAGCACTAAGGCGGGAGGAGTGGGTCTGAACATCACGTCGGCTAACAAGGTTGTCGTGATGGATCCGCATTGGAATCCAGCCTATGACCTGCAGGCACAAGATCGAGCGTACCGTATTGGTCAGACACGCAACGTTGAGGTATTTCGGCTAGTGTCAAGCGGTACTATCGAGGAGGTAGTGTACGCTCGTCAGATTTACAAGCAACAGCAAGCGAACATTGGTTACAATGCTTCGGAAGAACGTCGCTACTTCAAGGGTGTGATGGACCAATCCACCAAAAAGGGCGAACTGTTTGGTCTAGAAAACCTCTTCACCTTCCAAGAGCACAGCGTGCTGCTTCGCGACATCATGCACAAGACGAATGTTGCTGAATCAAAAGCCGGTGTCAACGCTTATGACTTCCATGTCGATGAATCGCAGTACGATTCTGAAGATGAGGACATCCTTTCCAACAAGAATCTCGGCCTTGATGACGACGCTAATATCGCCGGTATCAAGAAGTTCGCTGATTCACTTCTATCTACAACCACTGGTGGCAAGGGCAAGATGAGAGCCACAAGGCGCACTGGGCCTGATCCAATCAACGCAATTCTTGCGAAGGCTGGAGTTCAATATACGCACGAGAACTCAGAGGTCATCGGACGCAGCGAGATAGAAGCTCGACTAGGTAAACAGGCCATGGAGGTACGCAACGACATCGATCTTGCAGGCAAACGCGTCTTCCAGGGTACGCAGTCGCAATCTCACTCGCAGCACCAATCCAGAAATCGGGATGATGGGGATGAGACCGACGCTGAAGACGACGAGGTCCATGTTACTGGTAGTGCGACGAAAGGCGAGTTCAAGATCAACTACCGGTATAGACCGAGCGAGGAGGTGCGAAAGCGGCAGTTCTGTAGCATGGCGGAGAGCATGGGCTTTGATGACCCGGTAGAGTTTGCGCTGCTTGTGGAAAGCAGTACGCAAGAGGAGAGGAGGAAGATGCTCGAGCGCTTCTATCGTGGGCGGAGGAGGCAGATGATGGGTGATTTTGGTACACCGAGATAGCCTGCTCAGTCACTCCGAGTGTCGCGCGCACTTGCTTAGAGGTCTTCAAGGAGGCATTCGCGAATGTAGATATCCATATTGTCCATAGACATAATGCCGTGGCTGTCGTTACGTTACGTCGCACCTTCCTGCGTCAGCTCGCTAACCCCACAATCGCACCCAGCCATTCGGCAGCACTAATTCAAAGCTTTCCAAACATCACCACGACGAAGAGTGCCAATTTGCGCATTTCAGCCTTAACATGGGAAAATCAGTAAAAATACACCATGCAAAGTAAATGGCTTGTGGTGCAAGCGATACGCAGGTAGTGTACCGATGCAGGCAAGGCTGTTGCTATTGCCTCCCACCTTCCTCTCAGTCGTCCTTTGTATCTTCATGGGTTATTTACCATGTATCATTCGCTCCTCGATGTGTTCTTTTGACTATTGAAACAAGCGCATTTATGAAGAGGCGTCTCATCCGGATTGACTGGGATTAACAGCAGGCCCAGGGCCTGCGCGCGCTCCCAGTAGTGTCATGAGCAACCCTCCGGGCTTTCGTAACACTGCCGGGCTGCGATCCGAACTTTAGCCAAGATGCAGCCATCGTTGGCTAAAGCATACCGCGGGGAACAACATGCATCATGGTGCATATCCTCCACGTCGGCACGAGCATATCTTCCCGACCAGTGGAAGTAGAAGCCGGCAGGGTGGTCGAGTCAAGACGAAGAAGAGCTAGCGGAAACGCATGGGTTTTCCTGGACTTTCTCTAGCGGTACGCGGATGTGTGTCGGAATGCAGCGAGTACCTCCGCAGTGGTATGGCAGTGGTTACAGTGCTAAGGAGGCTAGCTTTGCCATGGCGATGATGGCCTTGGTATCCTCGTTGTACCGGGATTGCGGCTCCAAAATTTCGGCCGGGTACGGGCGTAGAAAACGTTGCGCCAAATGTTACGAGATTTGCAGTCCACTGCGGCTGGCCTTTGCGGAGACAGAAGAAGAGCAGTCTCTCTTTACCACCAAGACATACGATCCTCACTCGGAGCTTTAAGCACTCACTGACACTGTTATCCTGGAGAAGGCACCGGAATCTCATAACCGGCATGCGGCACGCCCCCGGATCGGACGTTTTCCAAATGCTCCGTAATCGTGAATGTCGAGTCATTTACAAAGGGCGGAATGTGGAGTTGCGCGTCAGGCCCAGGGTGCGCAGTTTTTTGTTTGCTCACATGACAGCTGAGCTACCAGCTCGAAAGGGTGTGTCGAACCGTTCGTTATATGTCATGAGCATTCGTAGCGTGTGCGCGCACCCAATCACCAATCTGCCGGACCAGTATTCGGCGGGAAATGAGGGCTTAGCTTCGGGGGCTTTACCCCGACCCACGTTTCCCCCACAATGCACTCCACACTCATCGTCTTGGCAAATCGTCGGCTCCAGCTAATGGCAATCTCGACTGCGCCAAGGCCAATGAGAAGCTGGTTGTTGGTACGGGTTCCAAGACGACGGTCTATCCGAAGTTTCCCCAAGCAGAAGCAAAACTTCAAAGTCCCTCGGACGTAGCGCACATGTCGGCAACGCATCGTGACGGGGTGTATGAAGCCAGAGTACAAATACCTGGGTCAAGGCCGTCTACCGAACAGTCAGTAGCAACCGACCTCACACTTCACCTCGTGCCTCAACTCATACTACCGGCAAGATGGTCGCTCGCAACCGCAGTCAGCGCAAGCTGAACACCTTCACAACGCTGTTCTTTGCTGCAACAGCCATGTCAACAGCCATCCGAGTTCCGACCTCAAGTGGTACCAAATACCCGCGAATGACATCGCGATCAACAGAGATGGACTCGGCACCATACCGGGATGCTTCTCTATCGGTAGATGAGCGTGTGGAGGATCTTATCCAACGCATGAACATGGAAGAAAAGGCCGGACAGCTCTTCCAGCAGATCAGCTTCCCAGGACCTAACGGAACCCTATCGAACACAACTGCGCCGTCAATCCAAGGAAAGCACATGACACACTTCAACCTCAACGGTGCCATCACCGATGTACGCCAATCTGCGCGATGGCACAACAGTCTTCAGCAGCTGGCTTTGGATACCAGGCTCGGCATACCGGTTACGCTTTCTTCGGATCCCAGGCACACTTTCGTTGATGCCACCGGCAGCCAGATCGCGGCAGTCAAGTTCTCGCAGTGGCCCGGAAGCTTGGGATTGGCAGCGCTACGTGACGCTGAGCTCATCCACACCTTTGCGGATATTGCACGACAAGAATATAAGGCTGTCGGAATCAGATCTGCTCTACACCCTCAGATTGACGTAGCCACCGAACCGAGATGGGCCAGAATCACCACGACGATGGGCGAGAACGCCACATTGACCGCTGAGCTTGTAGTCGCATACATCAAGGGCTTCCATGGCCCCGGTGAGTTCGGAAAAGATTCCGTGACCACCGTATCGAAGCATTTCCCTGGAAGTGGACCAGTCGAAGACGGTGAAGACAGCCACTTCACCTACGGCAAGAATGCCACATACCCAGGAAACAACTTCGAGCATCATCTCATCCCCTTCAAGGCCGCTATCGCAGCTGGCGCAAGGCAGATGATGCCCTACTACTCCAGGCCTATGGGCACCAAGTACGAGGAGGTCGCCGCTGGCATGAACAAGGGCATTGTCACCGACCTTCTCCGGGGCGAGCTCGGTTTCGACGGAATCGTCGTCAGCGACTGGGGTCTCATCACCGACGGCATCATCGCAGGACAAGACATGCCAGCTCGTGCTTGGGGTGCTGAGAACCTGACTGAGCTTGAGCGTGCCGAGAAGATCTTGAATGCCGGTACCGACCAGATGGGCGGCGAGGAGCGCACTGACCTCGTTCTCGAGTTGGTAGAGAAGGGCATCGTGAGTGAAGAGCGTATCGACATGTCGGTCCGCCGTCTCCTCCGCGAAAAGTTCATCCTCGGCCTCTTCGATAACCCCTTCGTAGATCCCGAGGAAGCCGTGGCCAACGTGGCCAGGAAAGAATGGGTCGAAGCCGGCTACGAGGCTCAGAAGAAGTCAATTACCCTGCTTACCAACAAGGAATCTACTCTCCCGCTTAAGGCTTCCGACTGCTCCAAGGCCAAGTTCTACGTCGAAGGTATCAACAGCACCTACCTAGAGGCCCGCGACCTGACTGTCGTCGCAACCCCTGAAGAAGCCGACTACGCCTTCCTCCGTATGGCCGCCCCCTACGAGCCCCGCCCAGGTGGTTTCGAGAAGAACTACCACTCTGGCTCTCTTGAGTACAACAGCACTGAGAAGGCGCGCCAAGCAGCCATCTACGCTGCCGTCCCCACCATTGTTGACATCTTCCTTGACCGCCCTGCTGCTGTCCCCGAGATTGCCGAGCAAGCCCAAGCCCTCATGGTCAACTACGGCACTAGCCCTCAAGCCTTCCTCGATGTTATCTTCGGCGTTGACGGTAGCGGTCCGGAGGGTAAGCTGCCGTTCGATCTCCCGAGGAGCGACGAGGCGGTTGAGGCGAGCAAGGAGGACGTGCCGTTCGATACAGAAAACCCTGTCTTCAAGTTCGGACACGGTTTGAGGTATGAGTAGGGGGACGCGCTGTCGAGCCGCTTAGATAGATGACGACTTAACGATATGGTCCTAAAGTCATGATAGCTTAATGTATTTGTTGATACCCATTCCTCTGTTCGTTCTTCGATGTGCTGACTGTTCCGCTGCGCGCCGCAGTCGAGCCGTGACGGTAGATGTCATCTGTTGGGTGCGCGGATCGCGTAGCATGTAACGATATTTCCAAAGTGTTGACACGCGGCAGAGGGAAAGAGCAATGCTGATCGCGCGAGTTGCGAGTAGCGTGCTGATTAAGCGAGACGCGTCTTCCCTACCAGCCGCGTCGCGTGTTTCTGACAAGCTTCCTCACCTGGGCAGAATCCCCCCAACATCGTTCCTCACCTGGGCATCTGTACACGCACTGGGTATCATATCTTTAGCCACGATCGAATCTCTCATTACTTCTCATTCCGTCCCCAGTACCTTCATGTTTTGAACCAACTCAAGCATTCCACGTGCTCGGTGATAGCACGCTACATGCCACCGCAAAGAAGCCAAACACAGCTACGGTCATCCACACTACACAACGCGCTAGACACGGAGGAAGAAACCGAGTGAACTCAATCAGTCTACAATGTGCATTCATCTACTCTGTTCATTATTCCGTCAGCTAATGCTTTTCTCCGTCACCAGTCTGCCTAACCCGCTTTCCGTGTCAGCCATTCCTCGTAACTCTCCACCTGATCGATATTACCCACGACTTCATATTCGACGTCTGTACGTGCCTGAAGGTGCCTACGGACTTCCTGTACCAGACGCCCTTCACGCGCCCCTGTCAGTGCGAAGATGGTAAAGTCGTCGCGTCCGAGGTAGTACTCTAGATCTTCATTAGATTCTGCGCACAATCGCACGCAACGAAGTTGTGGAATCGAATGCAGTGCGCCTACAAGGGCGTCCACGCTAGGGCTGACCAAAGGCTGGCCATGTAAGAAGAACTGCTCCATCGCCTTCCGGTCCTGGGGACCCATCACCATGTGCATGGGTAAGCACATATTTAGTGTCCGCAAATTTCTGCACTCTCGCAGCGACGCGATCATGGTCTGGTATTCTTGGTGTTGCGGTTGTTGATAAACTTCGTACACCCCTTGTACCGTCAAGCCGGCAAGGGCGCTTCTACCTAGAGGGCCAATCTTCTCAAGAAACCGGTGAACGACGGAGCAGTAGTCCTGTGGGTCATAATTCTCTAGGACAATCGTGATGTGGATTTGAGCCCAGAAGAAGGTCTGAACTTCTTTCCGGATTTGCTTGTCCAAGGCTCCGACAACATGCAGCGCTGAAATGGTGCGGTCACAGCGGAGTTCTGCAAGATCCAGTTCCAAACTATATGTCCGGGAACGAGAGAGAAATATGTGATCACTGTTGGCAGTCATCTCCCAGTTTCCAGCTTGTGCGAAATCGCCCGAAGGAGGTTCGAAGAGGGCAAGATCATAGATCATGTTTCGGACCTCACCAGGCAAGTCCGTGAAAGAGATTACGGAAGGATCTCTCTTGAATTCGCTGGCAAGCATCATCTCTGGGTGCTCACGAAGACGACGCTTAGCCTGACTCGTGTGTTCCATGCGCATCTCTCGAAACTGTCGCTCAAGCACGGTGACCATCCGTTGCTTTTTTCCACCTTGGAACATCCCAAGAGATTTCATCTCCTCGCGAAGCTCCGCATAACTCATGGCCGCATAATTTTGCATGTCGTCAGCTTCAAGCCTAGCGAGTCTTGTTTTGGAAGCGATGTAATTGGAGTAGCTCATGTCGGGCTTTGGCCTTGCTGCTTGTCGTACCATCTTGGATATCGTTGGAAGTTGAGGGACTTAGATCGGTCTGTTGTGCGTATGGAAGATAAATATCGCGGGTGTTTGCGGTTTTGAGGAGAGAACGCACTAGGTGGATCATAGGGTCTTCGCGGTGTGACTAGTGACTACGAGCACGGACCTGAGCAATGAAATGTTGCCCTGCTGCTCAGACGTAACTGCGGGCTGTATAAGATCTTCATGCTGATTTGGTCGAGCCTTTGGCGGCGGCGAAAGAGAGACTACGAAACCTGGCATCTAGCACAATGGACACCTGACCTCCCTTTCGAAGATGCCAGGAAGGCGGAACATGCGCGCTTGCACTGCCTTGATTGCTACATATCAGGAGAGTTACTCACTCGTTCAAGTCACGACAACACACACTTCCAGGTGACATATGATATGTCTGCTACGCCGACACGACGACACTATAAGTACGTCCTTCTGAACACTTCTCTTTCATATCTGAGCATCTCTCATTATGCCTTTCTCCTGACATCACCAGCCGAGGTGACCGTCACTTGTAAGGGCGTTTGCCTCTCAGCATTCAGCGTGACCAGCGCGCTCACCTTCCGTCTTTTACTTCTCGACGTGACGGCGGATTGTCTGTTCTAGCGGCAAACGGTGGGGGTTCTTGTTTGTATATAATCTACTCTCCTCATAGGCTTGCTTCTTCTTTTCCTTCTATAACAACGGAAGCATCTTCATTTCAGCATCACCCTTTGGAGTACCGCTTCTATCATCCTATAATTGACAAAATACGACGGGATGTCCAACAATACCCCCTCAACCAACGGACTCGTATACCGTCTAGAGAGCGAACGTCCAACCGGTTATCAGGTCAACGACTTCGAGGCCTACGCTGACGCCAGCATGGTCACACATTGGCGAACATATAAGCGCAAAACTCCAAACCACGTTCACGGCCGGGATGTCGTTACTGTGGTGAGCGTCAGCAACGCTATCGTAAGTTCCTTCCATGTCCAGTTTCATCATTATTAATACCACTTCACTTCTTCTTCACCTTCACTTTCACTCACGTATCCATCTACCCATGACTAACAATCATCAGGATCTGATCGAAAACAACGCCAGCGCGATGGACCAGATTGTCTGGGGAATAACTCATCCTGACGACTGCCATCCCGGCGTCGCGTCCATCATTAGCAACGCAGCTTTGGTCGACCTTCTACTTGTTCGCCACTACAAGAAGTGGGGCGGTCTTGTTCTCCCGCCTCTCCAAGCAGCCCGGGGGCTACAAGACGCCCACGAGGTGGTCGCCGAGCAAGAAAAGCAGCGAGGACTGACTTGGGCATCTGGTCGTTCGCTGATGAAATACCCCAACTGGTAAGATATGGGATGAAATTTTGCTGGAGCGAGATGAGACTGACATAAGGAGGCGCGATACTCGCGGTATGGCTCCACCTCCCGGATTCCAGGGAACTATCGCACCACCTGCCTTTGCACCGGGTCCTCGTGGTGAGTCTAGTCGTGGACGAGGTGGAAACCGTGGCCGTGGTGGCTTCGGAGGTGGTTACTAGAGGTCAGCTCCATGCGCTTGGGACGGAGCACATCGCGAATAAGAAAATGTATTAGCTGATGGGTCAATTGGACTTGGATATGAATGGTATCATTAGATAATTGGATGTGGCCCAGGCCTCGCTATTATGGATACTTTGTCTCCTCAGACCTCTTCGCGTACGTGAAGCTCACTACATCGCCATGCTCTTAACATCAGCAGTAAGCTTCAAAAAGTGATTTCCAGCAGCATCTTCTTTGATCATCTCCGCAGCTCCCTCCCCAATACCATACGCCACCATCTGCGTATGCCCATTGTTAACCTTTGGGATGGAAGACACGTCCGCCACACGTAGATTCCTGACACCGAGCACACGAAGTCGCGAGTCGAGAACAGCATTCGGGTTATCCGCTTTACCCATCGCGCAGGTGCCGGATGCGTGGTAACCTACGTCCACCACATTAGTGTCTTTTCGCATCTGTAGATGAACATAGAAGCGACTTACAGGTAGTAGCATGTTCCCTAACATGCGGCTCCCATTCCTCTCTGGTCTCAAAGCCATGATGCGCTAGGGCATCAGGCCAACTCCCCTTGATCAGACTCCTTGTCCCCTTCCCTTTTGTAACAATTTCGTTCGCAAATCGGCATGCCTCGGTCATAACCAGCATATCCAGTGGATCTTCCAGATACGCATGATCGACAATGGGGTTTTCGAAGGGATCGGCCGACTTCAGCGTTACGCTACCCCTACTATGCTGGTTGAAGAGCAGTGCACACATGGCGAAGGCTTGTTTGTGATCAATGGGAAAGTCGGCGTATTGTTTGGGTCCGCCATAGAGTTCGGTGTTCCAGAATTCGATGTTGGGTTGCGAGGGGGTGAGACCCATAGGATCGCGGCCGGGTTCGCGAGGGGCGTCTGTCCATAAGGGTGAGTCTTGGAGGCGCTCGTCTAGGCGCGCGTAACCGAATATGCCGAAGGGGAAAGTGGATAGAATGCCAGTCTTCTTTTCTTTGTACAGCGCGTATGTCGAAGCCATGGCGTCGTCGTGGTATGCGAGGTGATCGTTCGTGAGATTGGGTTCGGAAACTTCGTAGAAGATGAAGCAGAGAATGTGGTCCATCAGATTGCCGCCTACACCTGGCAGATCAACATGACACTCGATACCATGCTTTTCTAGTTGTTCCTTTGGGCCAAGACCAGAGCGCATCAGGATCGGTGGGCTGCAGTATGCGCCCGCTGCGACAATGACTTCTTTTCTCGCATGGTAATCGATCTTCTTGCCATTCTTCGATATCGTAGCGACACCCGTTGCTGCAAGGTCTCCGGTATCCTCACTAAAGAGAAGCTTGTCAACGGTGACTTCAGTCTTGATCGTGATATTCTCGCGTCGATAGCCTTTGGTGATGAAGTCGGCGGCGGTACTCCGTATACCTCGATGTATTGTTCGCGGTACATCGCCACATCCGTGAGGGGTCTCTCCGGTTGAGAACATGTCCGCGTGGTAAGGAAGACCCTGGTCGACAAGACTTTCCCTAACACGTTCAGATATGGGTGCCAGGTCGTGGGGCTCGATGTGCAGAGGTCCTGACGAGCCATGAACAGACATATCCGCTTTGTGCCAATCCTTCTCGTGGAAAGTCTCGGACTGTATGAGGGTCAGCTTGTATGCTCTCATATCTCTGCACTTCCAGAACCGACCTTCTTCATGTATTCGAACATCTTATCGCCAGTCCACTCATCCAGTTCCCAGTCATCGTAATCCTGCTTAGTGCCTCGTATACAAAGCGTGCCGTTCACGCCACTTGATCCACCAAGGAAGCGTCCTCTGCTGACCTTGACCTGGCGGTTGTCCACCTTGGGCATGGGCTCGGTAACGATGTTCCAGTCTGTTTCCTTGTCGAAATTTTGGCTCCATCTAGGACGATTTACTTAGCATAACCCAACATGAGTGTCCGTTCATATGGCTGACTTACCCTCCCGCCATGTGTACATTCTCAAGGTCTGCATTGTCGGGTCCGGCTTCTAGGACGAGGATTTTGGCGTTAAGATCTTCTGCGAGGCGGCCTGCTATTACACAACCGGATGTGCCGCCACTGATGGGTATATGTTAGTAAGAGTATCTGGGGAATGATGTAATGAGTATGATAAGATGTCAACTTACCCGCAAATGATGTAGTCGTACGCTTCTGTAGGGTTCACCGAGTCGACGCGTTCAAGAGACATGGTTGGTTTGTGAATAGATGATAGAGGAGACTTGCCTCCCGATGCGCAGTACGAGGTCAGAGTCCATATAACGTGGTCTGGTTAGTCTAGAGCTATATGCCACGGAATGAGACCGCGGTGCACGGTAGCGCTCCCGGGTACGGTTTTAAAAGACTAAATATGTTGGAGCTGAGTGGCTACTGTGCTCTAGCTAGGCTACTTTGACATGCTATTCCAGTGACGCTGGACCAATAACACGGAAAGGCATGGAGAATTTGGAAGACTTGCTTCAGTCAGCTTACACGCACATGCATCTTCCTCATCCACGTAGGCCTCCATTTGCCAGGGAAGCGGAATGAGCCCGAACTTGTCGATCACGCAGCATTTAAGGTTCGGGCCTAGTCCATCTTCTTGGCTGTCGAGGAAGAAGCAAGGTCAGAGGGCGCAGACAAATGGGGTAGCGCGAGACGCGGACGAATGAGGCGGGAATGGGCGAGATATAGCGCTCATCTAAGTTGGTGCCCGGTCGTGGAGACGTGCACGCTGGCGCGTGGAGTTGCATTGCGGGGTAAACCCATGTATCCGAAGGGTCTACCTAGGTATGCACACTAGCCTACTCAGCTCAGGTACGTTGATTCAAAGAACGCAGCTCTTGGAAGCCCTGCTGTATAGTTATATGCCCTAAATACCCATCTCTATATCCTTCGTTTCGTAACTTCCGTGACCGAAGACGTCCTCTCACGCGTCGTATGCACAATCGTCTTCGCCTCCATTGGGTTCTTAGTCGAGCCCAACTCTTGCTTCTTACTCTTAACAATCGCTGGATGTCTTGTGTCCGCGGCTACGCGATCATAAACAGTCGCCACAGTCCCAACTACTAGACAGAGCAGCAAGATCAGGTCAACGATGTGCACACCCCACCACCAATGCTGAACCCCGACTCCACACGTGCTAAACTCGAAGACCCACTCGCCCTTCTCGCCCTTACTTTCATCGAACCACGCTGATAGGAAACCTGCGTAGCCTGAGTACTCTCCCATCATGCTGCGGAGGGTGATCTCGCGAATGTGAGGGACATCGTTGATGGAAGTGCATTCGTTGGCTGGGGTGATGTCGTATGGACGAGTTGGGAAGCGACGAGCCTTCCATTTCGGTGGCGCGGGAGGTTCAGGATCAGGCTCTGAAGTAGGCTCTGGTGACGATTCAGATGCTGTCTCGTCCGAGGCTACATCGGATTCGGCAATGGTATCGTTAGCGGCTACCACGTTGATGTCGACGCCATCGATATCCATCGAAGTAGCAATCATGGTCGCATTCGTAGTGCTCGCTGGCCAGTATGCCTCCTCTCTCTTCACATGGGCCACTTGACACGCATCGTCCACGCCGGGCTGACGAATATAATGTACGACGTCACAGCCAGCGTGATCATGTCCGTTAAGAATTATACCCCTCCTACCCTGCCCCTTGCCCTCCGCATCTTTATTCGCACTCATGCCGAACAACCCCTCAAGAACAATCTTACTAGCATGGTCTGAAAGCATATTTTGCTCCTTCACCCCTTGACCTTCCTCAAAAAAGTCGAAGTATGGGCTGTCAACACAGACGCCTTTCTCCTTCTCGAGGGGAATATGGGTGAGGAGTATGGTAGCGTGTGTCTTGTCATCGACTGGAAGGGAGCTGGTTATGATGTGGTTCATGTAGGAGTAGGTCTCGGTCTGAAGGTCGGAGGACCAGGCGGGTGTATCGAGATTCATGGAGTTCAGGATGATGAGGCGGAGTGTCGGAGGCCTGGGCAGGTCTTGTATAGCGGGTTCGGTGGTCTTGTTCAAACGCAATGTGTCCGGGAGCGTGAACCAGATATCCCAGTTGGAACTTCCAAAGGCCTTTTCGAATCGCTCGATACGCGACTCGTCGATGTCGCCAGCGTAACCAACGTCGTGGTTTCCAACTATGTTAATGACGCGCTTCTCCCAGTCTTGATCAGCACCCAGCACTTCCGTCGTTCCACCCCACAGTGCCTTTCTCTCTGGTTTCTGTTCCTCATCTATCGTCTCTTCTCCTGAAACTTCTTGTTCCGTTGTAGGTTCTGTTGGCGGCTGTTCTTTCTTCTCGGTCTCAAGAGCACCAAAGATGGCATCCGGCACCTTCTCCAATCCCCTCATGACGATGTTCCAGTAACGCCCTGCTCGCTTCCTGAACTCGCCATCTGTGACCCACTGGCTGCCCAGCAAGTCACCAAGCACACTGATGTGTGTGGGTTCAGTCCACCACCGTAGGCTTCTTACGATGTGCGAGAGATACCAGTCGTTCCCCCACAAGTCTACAGCCTTCCTTTTTCCCTCCAACCATCTGCCGGCATCTTTCACGACACCTCTCGCTGCTTCTTGTACGATGTCTCGTCTGTGGGTGGAGTTGGCTGCATCGCGCAGATTCGGTACGAGCTTCTCGATCGACGGGAAGACGAGCGCATTCGGATCGGGGAGTGAAGAATCGCCCTCGAGCTGTGGATCACCAAGGGAGAGGAGACGGAAAGGTGCGATGGCTTGCGCCTGCGTGGATGGGGGCTCTGGGAATGCGCAGCCGTGAAAAATGGGATATAAATACAGCCATGTCGTGCCAATCAAGGCTATCGGACACAGCAGCAGGGCGACGCGGAAAAGAAATCTCGAGAGCTGCATCTATGCATGTTCGGGTCCGGAAAGGGGACGGTGCTGTTGTTTTCACATGCCACACGTTGCGCGCGCGTCGACAGCGTCTTGGCCGCGGAGGTCATACAGGGGTGACATCAGCCAATCAAAGAGGCGCATTTGCGGAGAACCATCACTGTCCTCATGGTCTTCATCATCACTATTTTCAGATATAAGATCGTCTATTACGCTCTTTCTCGACTGTCGTAGTATCATACGCCGCATTTTGTATCTTCAAGCCAAAACAAAAAAAGCATTGCACACTGTTATGGCATCTAGCCCAGCAGATCTCCCAGAGCGCCCCCAGGCTTTGACCCTGACTGCGATGGTTGTGCGGCAGGGGCAGGTGTGCTGGATGCAGAAGCAGGGGCACCCCAGAGTCCTTGTGACGTCTTTTGCTTAGCCAAATCCCCCATGGTAACCTTTTGTGTTGGCGTGGAAGACTTCTTTGGCGCAGCTCCAGCAAGTAAAGAAGCGAAAGCGTCACCGCCCGCTTTCTTGGGAGCAGCTCCTCCGCCAATGCGACCACCTGGTGACATGACAGAAGGTGTAGATGCTCCTGATTGGGGCGCGGGCTGAGGAACGGAAGTGAAGTAGTTCGGGCCGGCCGCTTGGTAACCTGTGGGTTGTGGTGGCTGCGAGAAGCTCGACGTCATGGAAGGAGGCGCGCTCATCTTATTCGCAGCGGGTGGTGGCGAGACGGTCGCAAACAAGTTGCTGAGATTGTTGTTCTGCGCAGCAGATTGAGCCTGCGGTGCGGCGAATTGGGTCGACGAAGTGATGTGAGAGGTCGAGGCAGGAGACGCAACGTTGAAAGCTGAGGCAGCTGGCTTGGATGCAGGTGCTGCCGGTGCCGCAGACTGGAAGTCGTCGAAATCGTCATCGTCGCCAAAGTCGTCACTTGCAGCAGTGACAGGCTGCTTCCCTGCCGAAGTCGACGTGGGCGCGGGCTCATCGTCAAACGCAAGCAAGTCGACGACTGGCTCAGGTGCTTTCGGCTTAGGTTCCTCCTTCTTGACTTCTTTCTTTGTGTGACTCGCTGTAGGCTCTCTCCGCCGTGCTGGTGCTGAGCTGGCATCACCCTCATCGTATTCGTCGTATTCGTCGAACTTGTCGCGCCTCTGTTGCGTATCTGCGAAGCCAGACTGGTTGCCTCCGAAGCCACCACCGTCGCCGTATACCTCCCCTCTGTAGCCGCCATAGTCGGCTTGTTCGCTACCAAAGCCTCCGTAGCGGCTGCCACCTCCACTGCTTCCCGAGAAGCCGCCCATGCCGATGCCCGCTCCGCCCTCGACACCGCCAAATTTGTTTCGGTTCGCTCGCGCCTTCTTGCGCTCAGTCCGGATGCGATCGACATCGCTGAGGAGTTCGGCGAGCTCCTTGGCACGGTTGCGTACGTTGATGCCCTGATCCTTGCCGTTGGAGTCGATGAAGTGGAATTGCCGTAGCATCTTGAGGAGCGAGACATGAGAGCGCGCGTCGTCGATTACTCGTTCCGAACCGTTCTTGATCAGGTATTCGAGAAGTTGCAGGGCCTGGGTCTGTTAGCGACGGTGGTGGCACAGAGCGCTCAACGTACCTTGTAGATCTGTCTCCATTCCTCGGAGGCCTTCTCGGTGAAGCGCTTGTAAATCATAGGCATGATCTCATTCAGTAGTTGACTGCTCTGTTAGCCGTGGTCCACCAGCTCCTCAGGTATCGCCTACTAGTTGAAGGTTCCATTGGCGATCTCCTGTAGCATAGTCGAGGATGCACCTTGCCATCTGTCAGCGGAAGCCTTCGTCGCGCACGAGGTTTCGCTCACCCCATGGCTCATTGTTTGTCGCCTCGCGGACCTTGGCCTCCATCTCCGTGTAGTTCATGACGGCTGCGCAGCGCGTTAGCATTGGCCAGCTGGCTTCATGCGCCCCCTCAGCCTACCATTTTGGGCCTTGCGAAATCCGGCCTTGAGATCGTAGAGCGTGAGGTTGCTCACTTGGTCCTTCAAGCTGTTTAGATCCATGATTGCCGAATTCTGGCGCGTAAATCTGGCGGTTTGGCGATGTGGGTGTATTGTAGTTGGGCTGGCAGCTATCGACCACGGTCTCGGTAGCGGACCCCCGAGGGCGCTTTGCACAAGTTTCGGGAAGTCGGAATGGGCGCCTGCGTTTGGGATATTTATATGACAGAAAATATCAATCAGGAAGGATGCAGAAGCCTTCAATTACAGGAATGCGTTTACCTTGTCGGCAAGCCAACCTGTGAAGTGCATACACCGTAGACAATCCGACAGCAGCCCGAATTTCACGTGACATGAGCTTGGACCTTGCCGGCCTCAAGTACTATAGACAACACTACTTCGGCAATGGTACGACTCGGCATACGGATATAGCGTGATTCAATGGGCATTTGTACTCCTCGCTGTGTAAGAAGAAGCGGATATCAATTCCAGAGCGGGCCGGTCCCACGCAGAGGTCCACGATTGACGTGAGCGATGAAGCGCCGAATCGGGGAACGCGCTAGACTCGTGCACAAGCTTGAGGTATCCAAAGTTTTCCGTCTGGTCATCCATCCGACACTACACCTGCTGCCTCTCGTCGGTAGTCCATCAATTGTATTATATCTGTTCCGTTTTGCATATCGTGTTGCATAGCGGCCCGATTCCTCCTCGTATACTTTGGTAAGTTGCCACCGTTGGAATTGTATACCTCGATCCTTAGGTTATTGTAGCGATGCCGCAGTTCTGTGTAGCTCTAAATTGAGTTTACAGCCAACAAAGTGGCACCGGATTTCAGCTCCAAAGCTGCAGCATCTCCCAGCAGAAAATTACCTGCTATCTCACGATTCACTGCCAAGCTCCATGACCTAACTGCCTATCAGGTTAGACTCACACCCCGCGCTGCATCATGCCCCACCTTCCGAGAGCTTCTGCTCTTTCAGCTTTCCGTGCAGGTCCCCAACTGCGCGCTCCTGTCAACAAACGCTTCTTCACTCCCTCGGCATACAACATGGCCATCAAGGCTTACTTTGATTGCTCTTGGACCGGCCCCACCGTCGAGGTCGACAACGCTGGCAACGTCACTAGCCAAGGTGATGTCAAAGGTAGCTCCTGCCAGCTTTGTAATAGCATGTTACTTGCAATTGCTAACTTTGTATACCTGCAGCGCAAACTGGCCGTGTCAACTTCGAGCTCTTCGACGATGTCGTCCCCAAGACGGTTGAGAACTTCCGCGCTCTCTGCACTGGCGAGAAGGGCTTTGGCTACAAGGGCTCAAAGTTCCACCGCGTGATTCCCGACTTCATGCTCCAGGGTGGTGACTTCACCCGCGGCAACGTGAGTTTTGGCCCCAACACATCACAGGGACAGTTGGCTAACAGGCAGTAGGGTACAGGTGGTAAGAGCATCTACGGTCCCCAGTTCGCCGACGAGAACTTCAAGTTGAAGCACGACCGCCCCTTCCTCCTCTCCATGGCCAACGCCGGCCCCAACACGTAGGTTTTACACATCCACGGATGAGCGGAGTCATGGCTAACGCGTCACAGCAACGGCTCCCAGTTCTTCGTCACCACCGTCGTTACCTCATGGCTCAACGGCAAGCACGTCGTCTTCGGTGGCGTTCCCGACGGCGACGTCGAATCCTACAAGGTTGTCCGAGCGATCGAGGCCTGCGGCTCCAGCAACGGCACCATCAAGTACAAGGATGGCCCACCCACCATTACTGATGCCGGAGCCCAGTAGATACTCCGTGGTGAGAGTGGAATATAACTATGGTCGACTATCTGAGAAGGCTTTTTTTGTGCAATAGACAGCTTGCGATTCAGTAGTAATGGTCAACAAGGCTCCATAACTCTTCGAGAGGCTATCCATCAGCGAAATTACCCATTTCGATGTGCATGTGACAATTCCGATACATTTGCCAGACCCTCTCTTTCACAGCGCAGGCGCGCTGCTGTCTGCGACTTTTTTTGTCGCGAGGAGGGGCAACAATTTACCCCGCATTCGTCATATCTCCGGTCATTCCGCACTACAGGAGCTCGCGCGGAAGAACATTCTTCGAGGGATGTCCCTATGCTACTTCACGGGTATACAAGTATCTGTTCAAGTATATCTATCACCGAGATGTTCGAGACTCCACCAAGCGCTGCACGAGCTTAATAGCTTCATACCCACTCCCCAGCTCATGCTACGCCTGTGTCCACAATTGCCGGCAAAGCTCCACTCCAATCGCGTGAACGGTTAGATCTAGCGGCCGTGGTCCGCAATTTTCACCGTATAGGGCGTGATGTCGCAATACTCGTCATGTCATCGTGATAAGCGTGTTCTCCATTTACTTAGAGTCATTCGTCCACACTGATAGAAAGAGTTGTGTCATATACCTTCAGATTGACGTTCGTACAGCATCCGAAACGATCGCAATACTGCAGATATCGCTAGCTGCCTGCCAAAGATCTCAGAGTCATCCATTCACAGTCATCATGTCGGCATACCACCCCTCAACACACGGTGTCCATGGCGACGACCGCATCAATGTCATCACCGATGTCGCCCCACCAATTCACACATCGACTACCTTCCGGTATCCTCACGACCCATCAGAGCTCCAACCCGTCCCGAAAGAAGGCGAATTCGTTGACCTACAAACCCCTCTGATCTACTCTCGTCTCGCGTCCGCCAGCACCAACCGCCTAGAAACAATCCTAGCGCCATTACTCTACCCTGATGCAAAACAGGAAGAGCTAGATGGGCAATCCGGGTTAGCAAACCATGTTGTCAGCTACACAAGCGGCCTCAGCGCCTTCCATGCCATGCTCGTCAACATTGTTCCCAAAGTTATTGCCATTAGTGGTGGCTACCATGGCTGCCATGGCGTGATCGAACTACACAAGAAGATGCACGGCGTCAAGACCGTGGATCTCCACGCCGATGATGCTGCTTGGGACGCCGCCGGCTTAGGTAAAGGCGACCTCGTGCATCTCGAGACACCCTTGAACCCCACAGGAGAAGCTTTCGAAATAGCAAAGTACGCCGCCCGAGCGCACAAGCGGGGCGCGTTCCTCAGCGTCGACGCTACATTCGCGCCACCAGGTCTACAGGATCCGTTGCTGTGGGGTGCAGATGTGGTCATGCATTCTGGTACAAAATACATCGGTGGTCACAGCGATATGCTTTGCGGTATCCTGGCCACTGCGAAAGGACCGGAAGGACTGAAGCAAGCAAAGACGCTACGTGCTGAGCGCATTTTCCTGGGTGCAGTCCTTGGTAGTCTAGAGGGGTGGCTCGGCGTGCGAAGTCTCCGGACGTTTGATTTGCGCGTTCAGCGACAGAGCAGCAATGCGGAAAATCTTGTTCGCTGGCTGCAAGACTCACTCAATGGCAAGGGAGAAGACGTAGATGCCGTAAAGAAAGTCGTGCACAAGATTGCTCACGCGAGTTTGCAAGAGAAGGATATGTCGTGGTTGAAGAAGCAGATGCCGAATGGTTTCGGTCCCGTCTTCAGCATCTACATGAAGAGCAGCCAACAGGCGCGGTCTCTTCCCTCCAATCTGCGTCTCTTCCACCATGCGACCAGTTTGGGAGGTGTAGAGAGTTTGATCGAGTGGCGCAGGATGAGCGATGCGGATGTGGACGAGAGGCTGCTGAGGGTTAGTGTGGGCGTGGAGAACTGGGAAGACTTGAAGAATGACTTCCTGGGAGCTTTCAAGGCGTTGGCTGAGGGAGGAGCAAATAGGGAGAGTGCGAATGGGGACGGAGATGTGCAGATCGGACAGGATGGGGCGCAGATGCCGAAAGCAGGAGCTGGTGCTGTGTGATGAAGGTCGCTTCGTCGTGGCATGTTGTGGAAGTAGTTTTAGTGTTGTATGTCATTTCAAACACGGACTTGAAGAAAGGACAGTGACTATCATGCCTTCGTGCCATGCGCCTGAGAGGGCCAGCTTGGGACAGCACCTGGATTGAGGTCTAGTCTGGGGAAAAGTGGGGAAGTAGAAGCAGGAGAAGACGCGTAGGTGCTTCTAGTCAGTGCTTGATTTTGTTTGGGGACAAGCTCTGTAATTTTGGTGGCCAAGACCCAAAGGTCATCACCTGACGCTTGTGGGGGAAATTAGCTTCGGCGTTTAGTAAACGGATTGGCAGACGCGTACACAACACAGTGCGGTGACCTGGGGATCTCAAGCACTCGTCAAGACACGTCTCCGCAGTGAAATTACCAAGTGCAAGCTGGTATCGTATCATCAGCTGCAAAAGACGCGAAGCCAGACTGGAACATAGTCGGCGTGGGTGATTGTGGGTCCCCGACGCTTTCCGCAGCCAGAACGGCCCTCTTCGCGGTCGCCATGCTAACATCAAGCCATGACAAAATTTGCTTCTTCTCCATAATATCCGATACCGGTGCGCGTGGTACCGATGCAGAGTCTGAGTGGAGATGATGTGGTCAGAAGAATTGAATACTGGGGGCTGGTCCTGGACTTTGAGCGATGCCGCCATGGCTACGCTCGGCTCTCAGCGTGGGCGGCAAACCCAACACAGATCGCGAACGGAGCTGTGCTGGCAAGATGACGCTAATGTGAGGAGCGGCTGGTTGTGCATTTCGCCGACTGTGGGGTAACAGGCATTGCGAAGGTCACGATGGCAGCTTGGAGGTCAAAGCCATGGCAAAAGCAAGGGATCGCAGACTGGAAATTGATGATGCTACGTCACCGGCCTACACGGGAAGCAGGCACGATGAGTTTCCCACAAACTCTACAACGGTCATTACATCACATCCAGCAACAAACCTCAACACCATCACGTCGCCATGAATGCCAGACATGTCGTTTACTCCACAGGAACGCGTTGCGGCATTGTCCAATCATCGGCCCGTCTAGCGCGGGCGATAAGCCGGCGTCTGCGTCAGTCTGGCACCATCTGGAGCAACAATGAAGCTGCACTAGTGCGACATGACCGCATCCGACGCAAGCCGAGCATCGCGTGCGATATCGTGGAGCACCAAGAGTACCAACCATGGTATATATGGCCTTCACCACAATGAAAAGCAAGTCACAAGACCTGCAGAATTGCTCGCCCTCTCAAGTTTGCACACACCGAAAATCTATAACCCGTGCCGATTCACCAGCTCCAAGTGCAAACTACACCACCTTTCACACAACCACTTGAGCGCTAGACTACACCCACATTCCAAGATGATGATCCGGAGACAAAACCTCCACCGCTTCCAGAGCTTCGCGCTCGCACACACATCCCGAACCCTTGCGCAGACACCGCGCTACGTCTCCCAGAGCGCACGACAGAATGTCTCTATCCCCGCCTCATCACAAGTCTCGACCTCACATCTCCTGTCGACGCAGCCAGAGTCGCAGATAGCGCAGACAAAAGCAGTCCTCGGACGCCTACCTACAGAGACCGTCCTCCGATCCTACCTCATCACCGCCGTATCCTCACGGCCACTGCTGCTCAATGCTTGCTTCGGCATCTTACGGCGCATGCTAGACTCGAAGTCTTTCCTCCTGAGCATCGAGCGAAACCCGGTGCTGTCCAACTTGCTCAAGAAGACTTTCTACGCGCAGTACTGCGTTGGCGAGAAGAAGGATGAGGTTGTCAGGAACACTGAATTCGCACGCACGCTTGGATACGGCGGCATCCTATTTGAGTACGCGCTTGAGGTTCTAGGCGGAAAGGCGCCGACTGCCGAAGAGACCAAGATGGAGATCGAGGTGTGGAGGAAGGGAATGCTGCAGAGCGTTGATATGGCGAAGGAGGGTGACTTTGTTGGACTGAAGTAAGTCTTGCCTCGATGGCTTAGACACAAGCACCTACTAACCACCATGTAGATGGTCCGGTCTCGGTCGCCATGCCCTCAACCTCCTCCAGAACCAGCAAGATGCCACCCCTGAGATGTGGGATGCCATCACGGCCGCTTGCGATGCCGCCGCCGCAAAGGGTGTCAGCCTTCTCCCTGGTGCCGAAGAAGAGGCAACCAACCGTGGACTCGAGAAGTGGACAGTAGCCCTGCAGGAGAAGTACAACAAGCCCGAGAACGGTCGCGCGGTTCTCTACATCACATACCAGTGCTACCTGCGCGACATCTCGAAGCGCCTGGCCGAGCACCTTGAGCGCGCCTCAAAGAAGGGCTACATCGCTGGTGTCAAGCTTGTACGCGGCGCCTACCTCACATCCGAGCCCAAGCATCTCACCTTTGACACCAAAGCCGGCACCGACGCCAACTACGATGCCCTCGCTGATGCCGTAGTCCGCCAACAATGGACTGACAAGGTCCCCGCCCCCACACCAGGCACTCCCTTCCCGAAGGTCAACATCGTCCTCGCAACCCACAACCTCGCCTCCGTCCAAGCCGCCCAGAATATCCGCGCCCAACAAATGCTCTCCACTTCCCCCGAGAACCTACCTCGTCTTACCTACGCCCAACTCCAGGGTATGGCCGACGAGATCTCCCAGGCTCTAGTCCAAGACGAGACCATGAAGGCGGACACTCAGGCCAAGGTCGTCAAGTGCATGACTTGGGGTACCACAACCGAGTGTCTCAACTTCCTGCTCAGGAGGGCGAGTGAGAACAAGGAGGCTGCGCTCCGTACTGAGGATACCCGAAAGGCCATGGGCAAGGAGCTTTGGAGGCGGTTGAGGGGTGTTTTCGGCCTGGCTTAGATTGGGCTTGTTGTTTCCGAGGTTGATGATTTATGAAGCGAGGCATTTGCATGAGCATAAGCGTGGCGTTTGGAAGGGACGATTGGGAAGCTACTTCTCGCATTACAGCTACCCTTTTCCTTAGCATTTGACATTTTAGGTATTTTGCATAGCGGTTTTGTTTAAGAGATTATCCATCAGATATCAATATCAAAGTCACACATAACTTGCATTTGTCTCTCTCGGTGATCCTGATCGTATCAGTCGGATAGTCCCCAATTTCACTCGTAGATATCGTCGCCGCTGCCGCCCCACACCCTCGCTTACCGCGTCACCGTACTCATGCCCACATTCGACGTGTCGATATGTACCATTAAATTTTTATTAGTCATCAACAATTGCCTCCTTGGCTAAGTGGTAAAGCGTCGCACTTGTAGTTACTACTAGATATGCGAAGATCGGTCGTTGTAAGTTTGAATCGCACTTGGTTCAAATTCCATTACTAACAATAGTGTAGCGATTCGGCCAGGTGGCATTCATTCATCTTTTTTTTTGCCTCCCTTAGCATTCGATGAAGTTGTTACGTTGACTCTTTTTGCTCACATAACAGCGCGTCGACTCTGAGGAACATGAAGTCCTGCTGTTTGTTTGTACCCAGGCTTCTTACAATTTTAATCATCATAATTACTGCAGAGACGAAATGTCTGTATATTTATTGTCTTGCTAGAGATAGAAATTGGGATCGTGAGAAGCGATCAGAAGGAAGCATCTCAAGTACGTGAAGGTGTGAATGACGGGAGAATCATGCATGCAGATGATGATGGCGGCCTCAGTCCAACGCACAGACCCTCCACACCGAGATACTCCCTCCTCTGCCCGCGCAGATCAACATCGCGACACCTCCCACGATGCGCATGCGAGCTAGATGGAATTATGAATAGCACAACACTCGTATGCCTGACGCACTCCAGATAGCTCTGTAAACTCTCGGTTACCCGCAATCGCACGCCAAGCCCCGGCCCGAAACACCAAGGCCTCCAAGCTCAAACCACAGCTGCTGCACATTCGCGCATCAAACACAGCTTCCATAAGCCTTGTCCAGACCGCACCGCTCAGTGGTGGAACTCAGTCATGTTAAGCTCAAGAGAGGCAAGGCGAAGCTCTGGCCCGTAGGCTTGGCTATACTCGTACGCGTTTAGGAGTGAAAGAAACTGTGTTTCGCAGGCTCGAGGCCTTTTCGTGATCTGTAGCATGCCGTTCATGCAGTATAGATGTATAGGGATCCCCCACACTTCTTTCCTTTCTTCTCTTCCCGCTATACTGCCGTGCGGTATCTCTTGTCTGTCACCCTTCTTTCGATTCTTCTTTCTGGCCGGTCCATCATTTCAATACTCTAATTTCTATTTTCATCTATTGAGCTTTTAGTTATCGCAATCATGTACGGACTCATCACTCTCTCGCTGCTTTCCCTCACTTCGGCGCTGCCACAACGCAACCGCGGCGGTAACGGCAACGCACAACAAGCGACAGCCTTTCAAAAAGCGGCTCAGGTGCCCCAGGGAATCTCTACCGCCACCGATGGCTCCATGATACTGGATGACACGGTCATGGTCAACAACCTGCCTATTCGATTCAAGATCTCCGCACCGGCAGATCAATTCCTTCCAGCTTCGGGCGTCCCCGGTGCGGCAGCTACATCGGCGAACGGCACCCTGGGCGCGAACGTGTTGCTCCACGGCGACGGTGGACAGAGCTTCTTCGACATGCCGAACCAAGCTGTCCAGGCCAACACCATGGGTGTTGCGCTACTGGCACCCGACAAGAATCTGTTCTGGGGAGGAGGCTCGGGTCTTCAACGTACAGATGGCGTAGCACACGCTCAGGCCGTCAACGACTTCATCCAAACGGAACTGCCGCAGCGGGTTGCAGTTAACATGTCCAACATCGTCTTCACAGGTGTCTCGGGCGGCTCGCTGATGATGTCCGGCTTCTTCATCCCAGCACAGATGCAAAACTACGCCAACTCGGCTGTTGAGCTTAACTGCGGTGGCATGCCGCCACAAGTCGCTTTCCAGAACGCTGCCACGGTCATGTCTCAGACAAGGATCCACTTCCAATCTACACAGAGTGAGCTCCAGTTGCTTCAAGGTAGTATTCCACAGGCTGTTACAGCCTATGAGCAGCTCGGTGCAGATGCAGGTCTGAGCGCGGATCAAGTCAACACATTGCAGACAGTGGACAACACGCCCGCAGGAGGACATTGCGAGTTTGACGGCCAGGACTTCGTTTCTGGAGTACAGACCATGTCGTCGAGCTATGCGAACGTCATGCAGGGCGGTAATGGCCAGGTACAAGGAATCGGTGCGCCGAGTACTGGTGTTGTCACGACGGGTGTTGTTGGAAACGAGAACTTGAAGTTCGTGGGTGGACAGAGGAAGCGTGAGGTTGAGGCGAGAAGTATGATACAGATGCGATGGGCGCAGGATGTTGTCGAGGAGGCAGACTTTCAGATGCTTGCGTGCGATAGGAGTTCGTGCTCAGCCGACGAGCCTAGGGTCTAGTGTGCGTGGGTTTAGTACACAATTCCTGCCTTCATGTCAGATCAATCAATAGAGTCCGACCATCGCAAGAATGTTTCCTCAACGCGCTCCTTGTGCTGCTGGTCCTGTTGGCGCACTGCCAGCATATCATTCATCCGTCACTGCAATGAGGAACACAAAGTGTGGTTTTGGTCGTAATGTTCATTTGACTGGTATTGTGAAGGTCGTCCCATTGCTAATCGTGGTTGCAATGTCGTCTCCCAAATCCTTCACCCCGTAAATGCATTTTCGCCGTGCCCGTAAACCCATGAATGTGATCGAAAGCAGGAAAAGAGACACCTCACATGACGACACCGGAGTTGGAGGCGATACGCTAGATGTTGTCAGTGTTGATTCTTTTGGTGGCGGGTGCACACGTACCGGCCACAGCTCAGCGGCCTCCTTTGCGACGGGTCCAGTGATGGCGGAGCCCTTCATTTCACCCTTGGGGTTGACAATGACACCGGCGTTGTCCTCGAAGTACAGGTAAATACCGTCTGCTCGCCTCCATGGCTTGCTCTGGCGGACAATGACGGCGGGCATGACCTTCTTCCTCAGCTCGGGCTTTCCCTTCTTGACGGTCGCCATGACCATGTCACCGGCACCACCAGCGGGCAGGCGGTTGAGACGCGCACCGATACCCTTGACGGAGATGATGTACAGGTTGCGGGCACCGGAGTTGTCGCAGCAGTTCATGACGGCGCCGCTGTGCATCTATTAGCCTGCATTCCCTGTGTGCCTTGTATGCGTGTTCGCGAACGGAAAGGTTTTCGGTGGAGCGATCGCATCGGGGTCAAACGTACACTGGCAGACCAAGAGTCATCTTGAGCTTGTTACCGGAGGTAGAACCTCGACTGCACACTCGTTAGCCAGCATTCCTCTGCACGACAGCCTCAAACTGCCCAATTTGTCGCTGAGGACTACGTACCCGCGCTTTCCAGACATTTTGGTAGATTATCGGGGGGATATTCGATTTGGGCGGGTTTCGGGTGCGTCGTCGCTGGAGTTGTCGTGAGCGTCGTGAAGTTCGGCAAGTGGGTTGGCAACGACGAAATTCGTGTGGGCGCACGGACCCCGCTAGCGTCATCTTCTGCTTCTCGAGACCAACACCAACACCAAGACTGCTCAAACCTCCAACTTTACACTTACGCTATCCTGTGTTCACGCCTATGCAACTCATGGTATCTGCGCGTGCCTGTCCGTTTGTGGACTTGTCGCGGCAGCGAGCATAATCTGTTCAAAAACCACGAAATCAGCCATGCTTTGAAGCGAAAGGAGCTGCAAACACTCAGACTCTGCTTTGTCTGGTGTCAACAGAAGCCTGACCGAAACAACAAATACTGCAATCTGCCAGCTAGCAATAATTTCTTCAGTCAACGGACCAGCATGGCACCCTGAAAGCGCGAGCTGCATTCTCTTGTCAGGAACCAGGCGTTCAGACAAGCCAAGATTGTCCATTACAGGTCAAGTCGCAGAAAGTTGATGCATTGTACAGAGACCTGCTACAGGTTTCCATGTCCACATATAGCTCACAACTTTAGGCCCTCTTCTTGATCTCTCAAGAACTCGGTTCTGAGGGTGGGTTGTCGAATGAAGTCGAACACGAGACACGTCCTTGACATGAGCCCATCTTAATATCGAGATGTTGCGCAGATTGAGCAGCTAGAAGTCAAGCTGCCTGGTAATTGCATATCGAAGGAGCAGGATACTGCATGAGCGAATGTGATAGCTAGTCTGATCGATACACCTGGCTCAGACCGTCCCTTGTCTTGGCATCCACCATTGTGGTGGAGACTGAGTAAACATTGCTATGGGCACTCGATTCATACAATCAGGCATGCGCGAAGTTTCGGTTGTCGGTTGGCGGTGTCGCGCAATGATAGACCGAGAGGGTTGAACACGCGTTGTTGCGGGCACAAACAGGAAACCTTTGAACCCTGGAAGTCTGCGCGGCGGAGGACATGCTAACCTTGTTTGAGTAAGGATAGCGAAGCAACGACGTGAACGACCACTAAGAAACCCCGAGACTTGCTAGGACCATGAGCCTGGTCAATTCATGAAAAGCAACGTTGGAGCTTAGACGTTGCATCCCGCTCGTCATCACAACAAGCTCGACCCCGCAAGCCCCCCGCAAAGCACCCAGGCACTGCCGAAATTGGGCCCGACCGAACTCGACCGAGGAATTCAATCCGCCAAACCCCGGAAAGGGATCAAGGCCGCACCACGCCCTTCGTATTAATTCACGACGGGACTAGGGCTGCGAGGTTTTGCGAAGCGACAAGCGATTGTACATGCCGATGACGATGAGTACCACCGTCAGAATCAGCCCCACGGTCCGATTGAAGAGCCACAGAGGTATAAAGAGCTCCGCAGAGAATACCAAGATGTATCAAGCGTTCCTTGGCCATCATCATGAAGCCTCAAGCACTTCTTGCGTATGGCGCTGTGGCTCTCGCCCAGCAAGTCTACGTCCCTGCTGAAGGGCCTGTCTCGCGACCGCAATGCTCGGCAAATCAAACATATGCGACTGCACTGCCCTCGTATACCTTCAGAGAGTTCAGCTTCACACAGACCGAGACTGTTCGTACAGCAACATCTGCCCCAGCTCCCACTACCACTACTACCTATGCACCACCGTACGCGTCGCTCAGTAGCTTGGTGCCAAATCTGACGACAACACAATGGGGCAACTGGAACTCAAATGTCACCGCATCACCGACCGACTTGGGGAATCCATACGGAAACGCATCCTGGACAGCTCTCTGGACGACCGTGCCATGGGTCAACTTCACGACCGGGATGTACTCTACAACAGTTGAACCGACGCCAGTACCGACCAGCGAGCTCATTCTGCCACCACCTGAGCCACTGGTACCCCAGCAATGCTACTCCTTCCCTGCAGACTTCATGCTTGGCGTGGCGGCATCAGCTGTCCAAATCGAGGGAGCCGTCGCAGATGAGGGACGGACACCCGTTCACAACGACGTTGCTGCCTTGAACAACCCGGGCCAAGCGCCGAACTGGATCGCGAACGAACACTACTACTTGTACAAGCAAGACATCGAACGAATTGCTGCCATGGGCATCAAGTATTACAGATTCTCCATTCCTTGGACTCGAATTCTGCCGTTCATCTTACCAGGCACACCAGTTAACAAGCAAGGTCTCTCGCACTACGACGATCTTATCAACTTCGTCCTGGAAAAAGGCATGCATCCCGCTGTTATGCTTTACCACAACGACTCTCCTTTCCAGTATTTCAACAACATCAGCGATGTCTTTATCAAGCCCGGAACTGGAGGTATTGGCTACCTGGACTCTTGTTTCCAATGCAGCTACAAGAATGTGTCGTGGGAGGATGCTTTCGTCGAATACGGGAAGATTGTCATGACACATTTTGCTGACCGTGTTCCAATCTGGTGGACCTTCAATGAGCCTCTCCTGGGTGCGCGGAACGGAAAGTCTATTGATGCTGTCATCAAAGCTCATGCGAGACTCTACCACTTCTACCACGATGACATTGGCGGAACTGGAAAGATGTCGCTCACATTCAACGACAACTTTGGCGTCCCACGCAACCCGGATGACCCCGCTGACGTCGACGCTGCCAACCACTTCAACTCCTTCCAGCTAGCTACCTTTGCCAACCCTATCTTCCTCGGAACAGACTACCCGGAATCATTCAAGAGTAGTGTTGACGACTACGTACCATTGAGCCAAGAAGATCTACAATACGTCAACGGTACTGCGGACTTCTTCTCGATCCAACCGTACACTGCCACAGTAGTCAGTCCACCACCAAATGACACCATCGCTGACTGCGCTGCCAACATCACTCATCCCCTCCGACCTTACTGTGTAACTCAGAGCACCCTCACCACCACTGGCTGGGACATCGGATACCGCAGTCAATCATATGTCTATCTGACACCCAGCTATTTCCGCACATACCTAAACTATCTTTGGAACACATGGCGTTCTCCAGTGGCCGTCACTGAATTCGGCTTTCCTGTCTTCGCCGAGGCGCAAAAAGAGCAAGCAGACCAGGAGTTCGACAGCCCAAGAAGCTGGTACTACCAGACATATCTGAACGAAGGCCTGAAGGCGATCTGGGAAGATGGCGTCAACTTCATCGGCGCGTTTGCTTGGTCGTGGGCCGACAACTGGGAGTTTGGTGACTACGACCAACAGTTTGGTATCCAGACTGTGAACCGCACGACACAAGTGCGAAGGTACAAGAAGAGTTTCTTCGACTACGTGGACTTTATCGAGAGTAGGAGACAGGCGGCGTAGGTGTCGTAACATATCCGAGCCCGTTTGTATATACCAAAGTCGTATCAATAGTGCCTAGATCCAAAGCTACCCGGTAATGTATGCTCACAGTCTCTAAAGACGACTCACGAATCCACTTCGATCCATCTTGACCAAGTACTCTGGTCCAATGTCCTCAACCTTTGTCACACCCGCAAGTCCCATGCACAACTTGAACTCATCGCTCAGCAACCTCAGCGCCAATTCAACACCTTCTTGTCCCTTGTATGCCAATCCCCAAAGTATTGGTCTGCCAACCCAGACGAAGTCCGCACCAAGCGCGAGTGCTTTGAATACATCCGTCCCATGTCTAATGCCTCCGTCTACATGCACAGGAATCTTCTTTCCGGTTTGTGAATGCACAGCAGCAACCACTTCGGGCAGCGCATCGATGGTAGCCAATGCGCCGTTGAGCTGTCGCCCACCATGATTTGACACCACGATGCCGTCGACGCCGTGGTGGCAGGCTAGTAGTGCGTCTTCGCCCGTCGCAACGCCTTTTACCCAGACTTCCATCTCAGGGTAACATTGTTCTTTCAGCCAGGCTATGTCGCGTTCCCAGCATAAGGTCGGGTTAGGCGCGTGCGTGTGGAAGCTTATCGGTCCTTGTGGTGGCTGTCTCTTGTTGCCATCGCTGGCACTGGGTGCCTCGCTTCGTTTGCGCGACTCGTTCGCTTCCGTGGATGGTGGTGTGATTTTCTCTTCGACCTTCACACCCTCGTCGTGTTTCTCGTCGCGGTTGAAGTTTGCTACTTTGAGGTGTTTCGGCAGCTTGAACTGGTTCCTTATCTCCAAGTTCCGGCGTCCGAGGACTGGGGTGTCAACCGTGAGCATGACAGCTTTGTAGCCGGCTTTTTTGGCGCGTTGGATGAGCTTCTGGCTTTGGGTGCGCTCTTCGAAGAGGTAAAGTTGTAGAGCTCCGGGATGGTTGCCTAATGCGCCTTTCACGTCTTCGAGGCTGGTTGTGCTGAAGCTGCTCAGGCCCATTACGATATCCTTGTTGGCGCATGCGCGTGCGGTCGCCAGTTCACCGTCGTCGTGTGCGAGACATTGCATAGCCGTTGGCGCGACACCGAGGGGTATGCTGTTCTGGTGTCCGAAAACGTTTACGGTCGTGTCGACAGAGGAGATGTCGCGAAGCACGCGTGGCCGAATGCGATACTTCTGGTATGCGTTAATGTTCTCGCGCAGCGTCGATCCAGAGTCTGCACCCTCATTGTAGTAGTCGCGTGTCTGCTTGTCCATGCGCTCTGCAGCAAGCTTCTCGAGTTCGCCGATGGTAAGGCAGTTCAGATCGTGGGGAGTCTTCGTGTCCGTCATTTTGGTCGGTGTGGTAGGGCAGCACGATGCGACGGGACGTGATGCGATGCGAGTGTATATGGGTCTCTAGAAAGGAGGACAAAATCGTCGGATATTGAAGGAGACCAGGGATCAGCCATCTTGTTCATTGCTTCGGCAAACCTATCTCTAATTCGGCTATAAGGTTGATGATGACGGCGACGATGTAGCGTGGGAGCTATGGCTTGCCGATCTCGGCTCGACGCGTCAACTTCCCGTTCGTGCGAACGTGGGGTGTTGCGCGTCCAACACTCCACGACGAGAAATCGTACATCGCCAGATGGACTCACAAGAAACGTTTGCTTCGAATTATACCATCTCACAGTCATGTAAATTTGTCAACTGGGAGTCATCATGGATCCGGCAAAGTCATTGAGGGAGTGTATTTAAAGTAAGGTGAATACGGGACGTCTAAGGAACAGCAGAAACAAACATAGGAAATCTATCGCGGAGATTAAGAAAGGCCAGCAAAAAACACAAGACAAAGGAAACCAACAGCAACCTGCGCGGCCATCGTTCGCATCTAGCGCTCACATCCAGAATATGCTAGCTCTATCAAGCAGACTCGGGTTCCACGGATTGAGCCATGTCCTGCCACCGAGAGTCGGCGGCTTCGTACCGTAGTGCTTACCCCATATGGACACAGTGGTGGAGATGTCGTGTGCCAACACCTTTTTCGCTTCATCGATCGTTTCCTGAGTAGGGCGCTTCTGTTTACCCTTCTCGTCTTTCTCCACCGGAATGTTAAGAGTCGGCTTCATTTCGGGATCAAGGTTCCAGGCGCGAAGATAGACACGACCTCGCTCGCACAAACGATCCGCTAGATAGGCAGGCGCAGCGTACGAGACACCTGTCGTCGCACGGCCGAAGGCATAGCAGAGCATCATTGTCAACTCGGGAAGACGCTTCTGACCAAGTTTCATGCCGTCCTCCAGTACGTGGTAATGCGCCGATCGAGCCGTTCCCTTGATGGCTTTATGCGATTGGAGAAAGTAGTTGAACGGAACAGGATTCGTGACTACGTCGGTGACGAGAAGTCCAGGTTGCAAATTTCCATTGATGCCATTCGGGATTTTGTCGCCACCAACGTTCAGGCTCTTCTCAGTGTATGTCTGCTTCTCTTCTGTTGCGTAGAAGCGTGTGTGGTGGCGCTTGCCGCAAACGACGAAGGTCAAGGTCAGGTCTCGGGTGCATAAATCCTTGTAAGCCCTCTTGATAGTCTTAATCTCTTCGTCGATGCAAGATTGGAATTGGCTTTCGCTGATACCATCTCGAAAGAAGATCATATTGCTAGGCCATTTTTTGTAGTCGGGCTTTGCCATGGTTGAGTTGTAGAGTGCCTGCCACCCTCGAAGACGTTCCTGAATCATCGAATACATGTGATCGTTGTCGATGTTCTGCTAAAGTTAGCCAGTTGTTACGGGTCTTATATACAGGCCACACTTACCTCTTGGCCGCCGCGTTGCAGTCTCATGGAGCCAGGGTATGACATGAAGGCAGAGTCGTTGCTGCCGACAAGACAGGCGATACTTGGGCTTCCCTCCTTACCACCACCACCGCAGTGGGCGATATCTGCGCCGATCACGATCGTGTTCTTTCTTGTCTCCAGACTCAAGATCTTGTTGAACTCCGCCGGACTGAAATGATGGTTATCTCCACCGAATCGAATATTCACTTTGAGGGCGAGGTTCGACAGAAACTGGTCTGGCTTGGCCTGTAGAAACTTGGAGCCGACTGCCAAGAAGATGTTTCTGCCGCCAAAGTCTGCAATCCTTTTGACCATTGCATAGGTTTCGTAGCTCTTTTCTGGAATGAGGATGAAGCCGCAATCGTTAGGGCCGGTGACATGGTAGTTGAGGAACTTCCTCACGGTTTCCTCATCATCATGGCTGGCCTCATCATCGAAGAGCGTATCCCGGGCCCAAATATGATCGCTATGGTCAGTAGGTTTTCCCTCTGCGTCATACTTGAGACCATCTTCAAATTGAAGACCATGGGCCTTTAGGCGCTTGGCGAGGGCCGAGTAGACGTCTATAACTTCAGCTTCCTTGTTGCCAAAGCAGTTCGGCATTGTCAGCATCCAGAGGTCCTTGAACTTTGCTGGGGCGGCGAACGTGACATCCTGCAAGTCCCAGGATCCAAGCTTCGGAATCTTTTCGGGGGACGACGCACCGTATGACAGTTTCGGCTGGGGAAGTTGGATAGCGGGAACTTCGATAAGTTCGTCATCGACTTCGAAACCTACTGAGGTCCATACGGCTGTTAGCGGATCTAGATGAATATGATCGAAAAGTAAATCACTCACTAACGGCTGCTGCCCATCGCTACCAGCCCTGACACCCATAATATCAAGCCCCTCTTCTTCAAGTAAACCAACATTCTCGGCGGGTAGGCGTAATGCGTGCCTAATCATCTCGCTGGTGTGCATGTTGTTCAACGTTGTCTTGATGACTTGTCCCGGTATGATTTGAAGTAAGCAAGCAGGTATCCATAGCGCACCTTGCGCGCTTTGGGATCGCATCAGCCCATCTTCTGGCGGTGAATTGTCCATCTTCTTGGTCTTGACACGTTTTCCAACGTTGATGCAATACATCTCAGGTGATGATTGAGCAGTTCCGGCCGGAAATTGCACCTTTGCGTCTGACGTCTGTTTAGTGCAAGGACAACATCTAATGCCTAGTAAACTTACGGTCAGTAAAGTATTTGAGAACGGTAGTTCCTCTGTCGGTAGGTTTCGTTTTCCCAGGTTCGTCCTCCACTTTATCCGCAAGCTCATAGAACTTCTGCTGGTGAGCATAGTATGGCCCGATCTGAGTGAAGATCTTTAGTCGAGCTGCATCGGAGTTGTAGTCGACGTCACTGCCAACGTAGTTCGATCTTTGGTACCGGATCTTCACTGTCGCTCCGTGCAACAGCTGACTAGCGTAGGCACGAGCATGCTCGTCGGTGCCAATCTTCTTGATGAATTCAGAGACTGTTACAGGCGGCAAGAAAGCGGAAGTTACTGGGTTGATATTGAGGAGAGTTGTGTCAGCGCCAGGACGAATCGAAGTGAAGTAGCCGCGACCTGCTAGTAAGCCTCTCATCTCCTTATAACCATTGGAAACATAGAACTTGTTCGCTCCGACTCGGCTGACCTTCTTCTCTGTTGTAGCTTGGCGGTTCTCAATGCATTGAGCTACATTGGCATTGAGAGCACAGATGTATTCAGGCAATGACGCGAGATGGTTCGTTCGGAGTGCGTTCTCGATATCGCTAAGATGGCCGACATAACAGACTTCCGCTTGCATGTCAGTGATAGCCTTGCCGTTCTGTTGAGTGTATGCGAAGGACTGGCTAAGAAACGTGTAGTCCTTCTCGTCGCGACCATGGATTGGTTTAGTCGTCCAGAGTGTCTTGAAGTCAGTCACCCGCTCCACACCATCAGCCTCGAGTTGTAGCGCATCGGCCTTGACCATGGCCTGGAATGCATCCCGGATCTCGCGACGTTTGTTGTACTCCATCCGAACTCCCTCTCGATTCGTCCGAAAGAAGGTTAGAGAATACACGTGGAGATTCTCGGGTACCTTTCTGACTTTGACGTAGTTGCTCCGGATCATCATTTGGGCGCCGTCATTGGGAGTCTTGCTGGGGTTGGCGGGCTTTTTGCATAGACCATACTTCGGCACAACTGGAGGGTTATCTACAGGTGGTGGAAAGTAAGGGCTGTCGATCTTCCCCAGGGATGGGTTGTCTATGGGCGTTCGCTTCGGTTTGTTCGCTGGCTTGGGTCCCATTTTAGCCTCTCTCGTGGTAGACGATTAGGAATTAAGTGGAACTATGCGAATGTGTGTCTATAACTCATGAAGAGGTGGACTATGGGGCTATGATATATGCCATCTTGGTTGCTGTTCAGCGGTCGAGCAAACAGATTGTGCCCCACAAGCGGCAAGCTTGATCAAGAAACAATACATGTGCATCTAAATAACTCGACAACATGCTAGCTACAAGCGGTGTTCGATAGACAGTGTCGACGTTCGGGTGGTCTGTCGGCCACCAAAGCCAGTGCAAGCCATACGTTCGATCGCACGCAAAGATATTGGTTTGCCAAAAAGGCTCGGAGTATGGATTGTATGAGCTGAACTGTGGGTGTGGAAATGCGTCAGGCTCGGATCGCTCTCTGGGCTATCATAAGGAACGCCATGCACTGGTCTGATGCTCATGACCAAGATGATTGTCACCTACTGCCAGCGGCAACACGTTCGTTTCGCTCAGGGCTTAGTAGCACCTTGCCGTTAACACCAAGACTCCCGACAGAGACATCATCGACTGAATGAATACTGAGTGCTGTTCTGTTATTTTGGAGTCCACCGTGATCTTCAAGCATCGACAAAAGGTCTTCGTAGCCTGCCCACATACCCAAGGCTTTTGAGGACAGGGTCGTTGCCTATGAACCTGACAGACATGACACCCTCCCATATCGTCCAATTGCGAAATGCAATCTGAGTGTCAGAGGAGAGCGCACGAGTGTTCGTCCGTAGGGTTGTCGCACAAGGAAAGCAAGGCGCACTTTCCTGACGCAGAGAGGTCTGATACGATCGATGTCAGGCATCCCAAGGCCTAAACCGCGCGGAACTCTGCGACTTTTGTCAGCACACTCATATGTCTGAACCAAGGCAATAGCCCAAGAAAAGGGCGCACATCGAACATAGTGGCCCTGCGTCGCGTAGAGTCTCACCGCAGTCGCGCATCTCGCGTGTTGATGCCTCGCGGCCGACGGCGCGAAAGTGGGTCCGGTCAATCGCGTCACGACCTGATTGGTCAATCACCGGGGCCCACCAGATTGCAACCCACCGGCTTTGTAATCCAGGCCGTAATCACCGCCAGTCGTGTAACCATGCGAGTAGAATCGGGTCCGCTTTGGGATGAACGGTGGAGTGCTGATGCCAAGTGGAGCGTAGTGAGCTTGATGTTCAGTGTACTGAGAGAAGGTGCGAGATGGACAGAAGTGGAACATAAATAGTCGACTACCCCGCCAGGGACTACTACTAGCATCGATCAACTTCATCAACAAAACAAGGAACTGAAACTACCACTATCCTCGCCCTTTCAACACTTCCTTCAATTCCCAGACTACCACCCAACATGGCTCTCTCGTTTCACAAGGTCGCCATCGCTCCCGTCATCACGGGCCTCAAGAACGCACACTTCTTCATCAACAAAGGCTACGAGCACGCCAAAGCCACCGACCCCAACGAGTTCCTCACTGCATCTATCCACCCGGACATGAAGGACTTCCGCTACCAAGTCTACCGTTTCACCGACGCCGCCAAGTTCATTCCTTCTCGCGTGAACCCCGCCTTGGAAGGCATGACTCTACCCGACGAAGAGCAGACCTTCCCTGAGCTACTGGCTCGCGTTGAGAAAACTATCAAGTATCTTGAGGGCTTCTCTGAGAAGGACTTCGAGGGTAAGCATGATGACGAGGTTGTCGTCAAGTTCGGCGGTGTCAAGCAGATGAGGCTGCCGGCGCTGGATTATGTCACGAAGTTTGCGCATCCGAACATGTGGTAAGTGAACATTCGGTTGAGAGTTCAGGCTCGTGATGAAGTTTTGCTGATGATTGTAGGTTTCACATCGTGACTGCGTATGACATACTGAGGATGAAGGGCGTCGATGTTGGAAAGATGGACTTCTTGAATGGTACGGGCGCCATTACGATCGAGGACGTTTCGCAGTAGTGGTTCTGGACTTAGATGTCTGACTATGCGCTGAAAACGATAGGGTGGCCGGCGCAAAAGCATAGCAACGCGCGAGCAATGAAGATGAATTATGTGATTAGCTTTCTTCCATTTTATTCTTCACCTTGGTTCTTCAGTCGACGACTATAACCGCGACAAGTGCATCCATCGCCGAGCTATGCGTGCTTGCGTTCGCCGGGGTGATCCACGGCCCTGCCCAGTTTACACTGAAAACAGGTAAGCCGTCAACCGTCACCGCTCTGTCCCTTTCCCAGATAGACGCCGCATTCACGTGGATAGCGTTTGCAAACACCTTTTCCGGTGCCACATCATGAAGTTTGACTAGATTACGCATGAAAATACCCTTGAACTGGGCGCCATCGGCACCACAATTCGGCTCGCATTCATCGTGTATGACACCGTTTTCGTCCAAAAGTGCGACAAGCGCCGCATTGGCGATCTCCGATGCGAGAACGAGGTATGCGAAACTGGGCGAAGCCGAAGCATGGTAAAGTTCGACGAGACCTCCCAAGATAACGCCTTGGTTGTACGACCAAACGGTCATATTGTTGTTGCCGCAATCTTCCGTCAATCCATCGTTGATAGTACCACCTTCGTTGATCATACCACTTCCAAGGAACCAACTCAGACTTCTCTCAGCCCAATACAGATACAGTGTCTTCTTGCCATCGTGATTGGCACGAGTAGCCAAATGCGCAGCGGTACTGAAGAAGAGCTCGTTGGCAATCGCGTTCACGTAGTCCCTTTCCCAATTCCAGTAGATACCGCCATGAGAGCAGTAAGTACCCCAGGTGCGCGATACAGCGAGGAATATGCCTTCCGCGAGGTTGAGATAAGCCGGGTCGGCGGTGACGTCGTATGCATTGATCCAGGCTAACGCCCACCAGAGGTCATCGTCGTAGTAGCCGTCTAGCCAGTCAAGAGGATCTGGCCTGGTGGGATAGGACCCCCCATTATCGTACCAGCCAAGCGGATAGAATGTGTGAGGCTCGCCGGTATCCGGATCGAGTATCTTCGTGTACCCAGTCTGATGGCAAGTCGTGTTGCCGACAGTTGGCGTTGTGCTATAAGCACACAGCTCATCAATACCCGCGTCTGGATTCTTGATCGGCGCCTTTAGCAACGCAGTCGCAAAGATATCGCTTGCCAGGTCCTGCAATTCTTCATCTTCAGTATCTGATTTCGCGTAGTCGCCAATCATTGTCATGACATTCGCACCATTCCACCACCCAGTCGACTCCCATAGGCCGGTAGTTGTGTTATACCACAGTTGTAGGGTTTCAAGCGCGAGTTTTGTGCGCCCCTTGGGATCGAATACGTCGTTGCTGATGCTTTGCGCAGATACTTTAGTAATGAACATGAAGCTTGGAAGGAGCAGATGGAGGAATAGTGTAGAAAACATGACAAATCCGAACGGTAGAAGCTGTATGCGTTGATGCCACGCGAAAGCGATAGTACAAAACAATATTGAAGACGCTGTTCAGGCTATGAACATCGTTTGAAGAGTAAGCCAAGATGGGCGGGGCTTGCAAGTACCCTCCGTCGAAGTCCGAGAATGGCAACCCGTGGACACCCGCATGCGCTAATGTACTTGCAAGAGCGAGCATTACACAGAGTTAGCCAGGACAGGCGGATGCTGCGTATAAGCTCGTAAAAGAAGATCCATGTGGTCTTACCTCTGCGCGAGCAACGGTACCTGCTTTCCATCAAACTGGTGTACGCGTTCTGTTGGTTGCACATCCAGACGTGCTGAAAACTGATTGGAGAAGGATAAACGCGTCGAATGTACCGCGCAGAATGTATGTACGACCCATCCGAGTTGGAATCCGGTGGCAAGCCATATGCGCATGATGAAGTTTCGCACGAGAGCAGCACTTTGAAGGTCTTGGCGTCAGCAGCTCGAAGCATACGATAGGGTTTTGAGGTAACGCGGATATGCGATCCAGAACTCAAAAGAGGTGGTAAGGCAACCTGGGCGATGCGCATTGCATTTTTGAGAAGCCAAGTGCTTGTATAACATGGTGCACGCAGCTTGAGGTACCCGTGACGGATACCCCGCTACCGACTACCCGGGGATCGACCAGACTAGACTATCGGGGCCTTCCATCGCACCCATCGATCTTGACTGGGAATGGTCTGTGGAATCGCGGCAGTAGATTACTTCTTCGAAATGGAGATCCGACCGATGCGTGGGATGTGAGTGTCACGTCAGGTACACCCAAGGATCTGGGTATACAATGTGGTGTGACTACCACCCAGGTAACGTTCCGCTTGCATGCTAGTACTCCGTTGCGGGCACAGAGATCCCCGGTCAGACGTTCGCATTTGTTGTTTCGCCCTTAATACTCTGTCTTTGGCCGCTGCACATACTCAAGCGATCAAGATGTCATTGCCCAGATCTTTAACCTCTTCCACCCAACAGTTGCCGGCACCAGGTCCAGCTGAGTCTTTGAAACGCCAAATAGCCTCCAACACGCGCTTGGACGTGTGAAGATAGCCCCAGAACATCTGCCCATAGAGTTCATCTAGTGTGTTCATGATCCACTCGCGCTGACTAGGGTCCTCCGACTCGGCACCAGCAAGGAACAATGGCCAACAGATTGATTTGAAGAGTGCATCTCCAGGCTCGAGATGCGAAATGTGGTTGACAACGTCGTCGGCGAGAGCGGTGAGGCTGACGAGGGCTGTGCCACTCGCGGGATCGAGAAGAGGGTTTGTGGAAGGTAGTACGCGAGCGAGATAAATGCAGACTGCCGATCGATGTGCCGACGCTATTCGAATCCGTTTCTGTATATCGTCGAATGGCGATGCACGCTCGAACTCAAAAGACCATGCGATAGGATCGAAGTCGAGCGCGCGCTGCAGGAGTACGCCCACCTGCTCTTGGAGATAAATGGGCGTGGTGGTCTCAGAAGGCGACCCATGACTATCGGGCAAGGCGAAGGATTCGAGCATTACACGCAACAACGGCCCAGGACAAGAGAGGTAGTTATTTGTTTCCGCGTAACGAAGAATTGGGTCCAACTCGATGGTCTCTGGGATCAATGCGGGAAGCGTCGTGAAGCTGAAAGTCGATCCGAGGATATGGAATACAAGAAAGTCTGAAAGAATCGTCTGGCGAAGCCTACTCATCGGCCGTTGTATATAGTCCGGCTCACCCAGCAGTTTGATGAGCTTCAGCGCACCGTCCATGTGCACTTTCCACTTATCTCTGCCCGACTCTACCAGAGCATAGTTGACAAACAGCAGGATAGTGATCAATATGAGGTCAATATTCGAGGTGTTCACGCAAGTCACGCTCTTTGCAAGTAAGGAGAGCGCTTGCTGTTTCGCCACGAGTGCGTCTCTGTAAGACGACTTCAACGGACCTCCAAACCGGCTCACAGCTTGGTAATAAGCCATCACGGTCGGGCTCCGCTCGCCTTGGTAAGCTGACTGGCCCATGGGGTTGCGCGTAATATTGAAGACGTGAAACGCCGAGTTTGCGACAATGATCTGCAAGAGCAGCGGGTAGGCAGAGGTCGCGGGGATGAGGTCGCGGATGGGATTCTGTCCAGGCTCATCGTACACAACCATGACTTCGCACAGCTGTGTTGCGAAGTGGTAGAGGTAGTATCGCGAGTTGCGATCGAGATCATTAACCAAAGGGTCTGTCATCTGTCGGTGCACGCCAGCAGTCATGGCTATGGTCTGATCTTGTTCCTGCGCGGACATGCGGGCAAATTCCGGTACCGATCCTGCGGGCACGATTTCATATTCGGTCTCCGGTACTTGGTGTTGTTGCGATGAGCCCTCGTGCTCCCAGACCAACCTCGGCGGTAGGTCGTGAGTCTTGGCTGCCCCTTCCGTCGCAGCTGCAGCACCACCAGCATCGTGCTCCATCTTCTCCTCATACCCCTTCCCCATCATCTTGCCCCGGCTCGCAACCCCGCGATTCCACACAAACAACTTGCCATAACCCAGACATTCCGTCCCGGCTGACAAACATTTCTGGCAGCTTGGCAGCGACCGGTCGCACCTCCATCGTCGCTTCCGGCAATTGTGGCACGCTTTGGTCGGAAGATTGAAGGGCGTCACGCTCATTGGATGGTCGCCATGCGAGATGTGTAGACGGTTGACTGTATTGAGGTGCGTGAGGTTTGGTGGGGTGGAGATCTTTCGCGTTGCTTGTGGCGGTCGAAGGGTCGGGTTCACTGGGTTACTAACGCCCTCCAGACTGATGTGGATGCAGGATTTCGTCACACCTGTCGGACTGCAGCTACAGAAACCGATGTTGACCGAGTGCGCAGCCCGAGGATGAAGCAAGCAAATCGCATGTCTCCGGGCGCTGACAAAGACGGGTTTAGGAGGGGAATTGCGCGCATGGTTCGCTTGACTTGCCGTTCGCCCCAGACCTCGATAGATCCGTCTAGGCTCGATGCAGCAGCCAAGACTCAATCTTTGCATCGACGGTCCACATCGTGACGGCTTTATGCTCAGACGTCACAGTCACCGCTAGGATTTGCCTTTGGCTGTATGCTTTGAGGCTCAGCACCCGAGTAAATGTCTTCCATTACACATAGCAACAATGTCCGCGGTCATTTCGGAGTCCGGAAACAACATATAGAAAGAATGAGACTGTGATGGAATTGGGTCGTCTTCAAAGTTTTTGCCATATCGACTCATAGGACAAAACATCTAGATGGCTTTATCATAACTTTCACTACACCTAATACCAGCCAGCCCGTCACGGGAACCACTACCATGTCCAACGACCCGATGGAGACTACCTCACATACCCCAAGCGACGCAATTCCATCCGACAATTCAGCCCCCATATTAGAAAAGGCCGAAGAAGGAAGCCCACCACAACATGGCGGCTCATACAGCCCATCGGACATCGAGCGACTCGGCCGCGAACGCCCCTCAGCCTTCCGCTCCCTCCCTCACGAACTAGGTTTCTGCTTCGCCCTACTAGGCTCCATGTTCGTGGCCGAGTACATGATCTCCGGCTTCAACATCCTGCTCCCCGACCTGACCTCCGCTCTCGATATACCGTCCAACGCGCAAACATGGCCAGCCTCCGTCTTCTCTCTGGTAACAGGAGCCTTCCTACTGCCTTTCGGCCGGCTATCTGATATGTTTGGAGGATACATTGTCTTCAACATCGGGTTGGCATGGTTCTTGATCTGGTCGATTATAGCTGGTTTCTCACAAAACTATGTCATGCTTATCGTATGTCGAGCGCTGCAAGGTTTCGGTCCTGCAGCTTTCTTGCCTAGCGGTATCATGCTGCTGGGTTCTATCTACCGTCCTGGGCCGCGCAAGAACCTCGTCTTCAGCTTATACGGTGCTTTTGCGCCGGTTGGCTTCTTCACTGGTATCTTTTTCGCTGGTGTCGCTGCACAGTTTATGAGTTGGGGCTGGTTCTTCTGGATAGGGTCGATCATCCTCGCTATCGTGGCCGTTGCGTCGTACCTTTGCATTCCCAACCCGAGAGAAGAGAAAGAGAAGGCGAAACAGGAAGGAAAGGGGGTGAAGATGGATTGGTGGGGCACAGCAACTGTAGTGCCAGGTTTGGTCCTAGTGGTCTTTGCACTCACGGATGGAAGCCATGCACCACAAGGATGGGCGACACCTTATATACCCGTCACTTTTGTCATCGGTTGGGTCTTCCTGGGTTTATTCGTTTACATCGAAGGCTGGGTCGCTGAACAGCCTCTCCTACCCCCTGACCTATTCCGTGTCAAGGGTATGAAGCCACTCGCGCTTGCGTTGTTCTTCCAGTACGGCACCTTCGGAATCTTCATCTTCTATGCGAGCTTCTATATCGAAGAGGTTGCCGGCGCCAGTCCGCTGCTTACCGCTGCATGGTTTACACCCATGTGTGTTGGCGGACTGATTTTAGCGACCGTTGGCGGGTTGATTCTGCACCTCCTACCAGGCCGCATCCTCCTTCTCATCAGCGGTACCGCGTACATTCTATCGACGCTTCTATTCGCCATTCTCCCTGTCGACTTCAATTACTGGGCCTACATCTTCCCCGCTATGATCTGCGCTACACTCGGTATCGACATCACCTACAACGTCGCCAACATCTTCATCACAACGTCGCTACCAAAAGCGCGTCAAGGGCTAGCGGGATCTTTCATGAACTCGTTGCTATTCTTGGGTATCGCGGTCTTCCTTTCGTTTGCAGATCTAGCGGTCAGCGAAACGGAGGAGAGAGGGCGAAGGGGGAGTTACAAGGTAGCCTTTTGGCTTGCGACTGCGCTTTCTGGCGCGGGCTTGATCATCATGTTCTTGGGCGTTAAAATCGGCAAAGCGAAGAGTGATTTGACTCTTGATGAGAGGGAAGAGCTGGAGAACGAGTTGGTGAGAAGGAACACGAATGAGTAAAGTGATCTTGTAGAGTTTCATTGCCACTACTTCAGCGCTGGAAACTACAGTCGACATCGTCGCGCAAATCCTGAATCCCATGGCCACGATACCCATCAATGACTGATCTCCTCTTCACCTGGTGCCGCAGTCTTGTACGCCTTACGATATATCGACGACGCCATAACACGCGGAAGTCCTTCGCCTATGGCAGTATCGTCATGTACAAGGCGGTTTCGCACTTCGTGCACGTTCCCGCCACTCGGTATACCGCGCTTTCGGCAGAGTGCTGCTGCTCTGTAGTAATCGAGGTCCGTGTAGTCCGAGTTACCGTGCAGAGGCTGTAGTGGTACAACGGTGCGAGCTTGCATTGATCGCTGGGTCGACAATCGTGAAGGGGATATGGAGATCAAGATCGCTCGGTTGGGTGCAATCCCAGAATGCAGATCGGGCTCTTCTTGGCTTGGGCGTACGCGCGTGGGGCTGCTAAAGGGTGTCGCTGTAGACGGGGCGTCAGAGGGTAGGAGATCCGGAGTGTATCGGAATTGCGCTATTCGTTGCTCGAATGATGGTAGGGTTGCAGTTGGCAGAGTTTCTCTGATAGGTGAATTCGCGAAGTGCTTCGAAGCGTTGGCTACAGATGCTTGTGTGTTTTCCTTCTGGTGATGATCGGTACAGCGCCCGTGTCCTGTGATTGTGGGAGATGCAGAACCGTCGGATGAACTGTCATCTATCTCGCTAGTGTCGCCGATGTGTTCACCTCCTCGTGTAGCTAGATCGCGGTTTCTGTACGCTCCTGGTGTCCTAGAATGTGGGTGGGTACCTTGAGTGTGCGGCAGTAAGTCCCTGCCGTTATCATCGACCTGATGTCCAGTTGGGTGACCCCAGAGATCGATGCGTCCCGCCCAGTAGTCTTCCAAAACCCTATTTTGTGCCTCGTCTCTGCTTCTCCGGTGTTTCATAGCAGTCTGCATAGCTGGCAGCTCGTCCGCGTCCTCTCCCGTGTAGTCTGGATGGGCCGCGAGGTAGTCTGTTGTATACCTGACGCTGTGAACGTCGGATTTGGGGTTGGGTTTCGACAGCTCCGCGACCATGTGCTCGTCGATCACGCCGGCGTTCCATAGGCGTTGAGCATGTGCGGATAGCAAGGCTTTCTCAGTCGCTGCGTGGCTGTCACCATAGACGGAGCGGCTTGGCTCGACCAGCGTCTCTGGCGCGGCTTCCAGTGTCGGTTTGAGCTTCTTCTTAGGCGGCATTGTTCTAGGGAGAGATAGAGGGAAGGCTGATCCCGATCCGAGTGCGCGTGTGGCCTGGCTTGCCGTGTTCGTAATGATCAATTGGCGGCAAGCGACGTGAGTTCGGGAAACAAACAGGAACGCTGCATGTGGAAAAGTAGCAGCGAAATGACGTAGCGGGACAAGACTTGTGCAGAAGTGAAAAGATCGCGTCCCCGAAGTTCCAAAGTTGTTTGAGCAACATGTTAGACACAATAACAATGGAGAACCATTCTGTCCACACTAAATGACGACAAGTTTTTTTTGTATTCAAAATGCTCGGCTAAGCTTCATTGATGCCGAAATCGACGTTGAATAGTGGCAGTGGTGGATAGTGCAATATGCGCTGCTGGTGTGTAGTGTTCATGGCTTCAACATTTGAATCTAGGCCCCAAGGATCGCCGAACATGTCACAGGGTTAGTAAGTATGCGTACAAATTCCAAGCGGCCATAGCTACGAAGAGGTGAGTATCCACGGAGTGTGACAATGATGCTGATTAGACATGGCTATCGAACGGAAGACAGGCCGACTTTCGTCGACGCGACTGACGCTTGCCTTAATGAGACTAAATCGAACGCGTCGCGTGCGCCAACCCGGGCCTCCTCTCGCATTTCATTTTGGCTGTTCTGGCCTCGCTGAGCGATAAGATGTTTAAATCAGTCCAGAAAATTGCCTCCAGTCTTGGCAAGTACTTCGTCGTAGTAGCTTTGGAATGCCAGCCATCCCTTCTCAGGCGTCCCAACCTGCTTATATGTCTCGGCAGCCTCGCTGTCCGGTATGATCTTGGGCTTGTGTCCACTTCCAGCGGCCGCTGCGTCTACGAGGAGTTGTGCTTGACACGTCTTGTCGAGGGAGAGGAACCAGAAGGCTGCTTCGTCGACGGACTTGCCCACGGTGAGTATGCCGTGGTTTTGGAGGATAGCTGCTTTGCCGTCACCTGTGCAAGTGATCAGCAGCGTACAGTATGAATGTAGACGGGGTCATACCTAAGGCATCCGCAATCCTCTCGCCCTCTTCGCTGGCCAGCACGACTCCGCCAAACTGGTTGTATACGCCGTGGCTCTTGTGAAAGCGGATGCTGTCCTGAGTGATCATGTCCAGTTGCCTACCAAAGGCGCTAAAGGCCTTGCCATGTACGCTATGCGCATGACAGGCTGCATGTACGTCTGGCCGTCGCCTGTGTATGGCGCTGTGAATGGCAAAAGCCGCCGCGTTGATGGGCTGGTCGCCGTGCACCACCTCGCCTTCCTCGTTCACCAGGATCAGATCCGACACGCGTATCAGGGAGAAATGCGCCGACAATGGGTTGAGCCAGAAATGGTCGGTGAGTATTGGGTCGCGCACGCTGATATGGCCGGCGACACCTTCGTCGAACCCGCGCGAGGCAAATATGCGATAGGCAGCCGCGAGATGCTGTTTACGGTAGAGGCGTTCGTCTTCGAGGCGTTCAAACGCTGGGTATTTGCGGACTTTGAGGGTCTTGCCCGACTTGGTCCGGCCCATAGCTGCTACTGTCTGGTTGTCATTGCTTTCGGCGTGATCGACCCGCGTGCCTGCCGCAATGGACGCGTGCAGGTCCTTGGACGATGTTGTGAGCGCCCGAGTAATACGTCGTGGGTAGAGCCATTGGGGGCGCCGTGTGAATGACCCTGCGACCCGCACAAGTGACGAAGGAAGAAGGCGAGCTGTAGGCATGGTCAGTGCGGTAGGTTAGCAATCTATGCAGTGGAAGAGTACAACGGCTTCCCCGCCGGGTATGACATGTCGGATAGGTCGCTGCGCATCCCTGGGAGTCACTGGACGCGATTGGTGAGCTTCGCAAGAGAGGAGAAGATGGGCATCGGAGGTTAGGCCGAGGCTTGATGGGAGATGACATAAGCGGAACTCGCTGCCTCTCCAACACCAGAGCATTGTCGACTCTCGATTACCTCGATAGACTGACATTGCTGGAGTCGCCTTACAGCCATCTTTGCGTGCATTTCTTGCAAACAATACGCATTCTTCCGGATGGCACTGGAGAAGAATATGGACAAAGTGCAAAGCGCCCGTCCATCGAAATGCCACCAAATGGCATACAGGATGACCGCGGAGACAACTGTTGTTTCTGTCACCGACCTGTTGTCTCCCATCTACAATGTCTCACTAACTGGATTATATGAAGTCTAGGTTTGTCAAGCTGTTATGAGATGAGCGTAGTAAACCCTTCTGCGCCTGCCCTTTCACTCCCAGTCGCGGCCGCGCCTATCGCACAACAACACGCTACTGCTCTACTCCTTCCCTTCTCACCCGCTCACTCACCGCACAAACTCCGTCGCCTCCAGGCAGCTGGGCCCACTTCCATGTCAGACTGGCGCCTGCGCACTATATCATTTCGCCTGCCCCTGCCCTCATCAACGCCCTGCCACGCTTCCACCTCCAACAGCAACCCGAGAATCAGCGCAATCAACCACGGCCAACATGAGGTGCACCTTCTCCCTCTTCTGCGCCTTCCTTGCGCTTCTCGCGCTTTCTCTCGCAGCCCCGGACGCCATCGACGCTCAAGAAGTGTCGACTCTTGCTACTTCTTCCGTGCAAGCAATTCCCCAAGAATCATCGATTCTTGGTACTTCTCCCGCCTCAGCTAGTTCCCAGATATCATCAGAAGATATCCCCTCCGAAGGCGATTTGCTCGCCGAGCTCCATGGCTTCACTAGCACAAACACAACGTTGTCGACTGCCAGCTCCGACGTTCACGTTGCCGATGTCGAGGAACAGTGGAAGCATCTCAAAGGCTGGTATCGTGTTGATGTTCGCCTCGGCAAGGGAGCTACCCACGCTGGAACTTTCCAACAGGGACGGATGTATGAACGCATCTACTCAATCCTCAAGAAGTGCAAAAAAGGATCTACCATGGACGACTGCTCTATTCGCAATGCGGTTTTTCGGGATGGAGACAACAATTATCGAACAGACTCGGCGCTCGTTCTCGAGATTGAGCACGAGTACTTCAATCCGGATTTACCAGATCTCCAGGACTTGGGAGTAAGCGTTGCCGTACTCTAAGTGGTCATGTTCAAGGGCTAACACATGTATAGTACCGTATGATGGCTAGCGTGTACCAGAAGATGACTGAAGTACCACGGAACTGCTTCAGAATCGGCGATTTCAAAGACAACAGCGGTGGTGACAGAGACTTGTTCTTTTGCTCCGTCCCGGCCGAGGCGTTGATAGTATACCCGACCAACGGAGGCCCAGTTCAGATGGTTCTCATGATCAAACTGGAATGGGATCACAAAACTTCCGATTGGACCTACGAATGTGATGGTAAATCGGACAAGGGGGTTGCAGAATACGCGACCCAACCATTCCGCAATGGTTTCAATGAAGAAATCGCCAAGATGCACGGATGGAGAGCAGACCGAGTTACCCCCTTCGTCGACTGTTATTCCCTCGGATGCTTCTACTATGATCCGAAAAACGATGGAAAGACATGGGATGAGCAAAATGTAAAATGTACACCGCGACGGGATCCGATAGGGTGTACTAAGGACGAGGGTGGTCCCAAGCCTGAATACCATTGTCCTCCAAAGTACCCTGGATGATGGAGCATGCTCCACTGAAAGCCACAACATCGTGGAGCTGGCGATCCCACTTCCTGGAATCCAAAAGTGAAGGGGCAGCTTATACTAAGATGTCGAGGTCGAGTCGGGCAGCCAAGGGCAGTGGTAGCAGTACTCTTACTGTAGTGTAGTTTCAGATAGCTTATAGCAGTAATGAGAATCTCGTTTGTATCAATATTGTCATGATCAGGATGCCTCGAAGGTGACTTCTGCCTTGACGTAATCAGCTCTACGGGGCTGGCAAACATTGAACAAGCAGAACATATGAGATGAGGTTGGGATGCGAATGGTCTGTGACTTTATGCTATCTCATTCAGTGCATGCATTAATCGTTTCGATAGCAAAGCCGTCTTACACCGTCTAGTCACCTCCCAACACAAGCAAACTCTGCACATCCACCATACCGTGTCCACGATCGTACAATAGTTTACGCCCACAATGAAGTGGAAACTCCGCAACGACCATGACTGCGATACTCTTTACACCAGCCTTTTTCAGTAGATGTAGCACCGCACAAAGAGTCTCGCCTGTCGACAGTACATCATCCACGACTACGACCGAGTCAGAGCCGATAATCGCGTTTCGCCCTATCACGATGCGTTTTCCAATCTTTGCTTGGTTAGGAGCTTGGGAAGAGATATACGATGCGTTCTTCATGACCGAAATGGTAGGTGGCGGAAGCTTGCCAGCCTCGCGAATGGGCACCAGAGGCACGTCTACCAGCGATGCCAATGCCGGTGCAAAGACGAGACCGCCTACCTCGCAACATACGATGGCATCGACGTTGGCCCAGCATCCAGTGAAGTGACTTTGTAGTAGTGATGCGCAAAGAGCAAGGCCGCCTGGCTGCTGCGAGATTCCGAGTACATGTCGGAACTGGATGCCCGGCTTGGGGAAATTCGGGATTGAACGTACCATATCGGCCAGTCGTTGTAGGTCATTATGCACGAAGGGAAGTATGGAGGCCTCGGCAAACTCTCGTATCGCGCCGTTTCCTGGTGTGTCGTTGACGAAGGTCAGATTTGGACGATGTCGCGGAGCTGTCAAGTCAGTCGTCTTCTCGGTGCGTACCCCACGAGCAACCCGTGAGGCTTCGTTGATATCAACACGGACTTCGATCACTCTTCTCGCCGCCACTAGATGGGAGAATGATGTGACAGGTGCCTCATCTCTCATCCCCGTGATGAACAGAACATCAACATCTGCACTTGCCGCATTGTGGACAACTTCGAGAAAGTGTTCTTCCGGCAGTCGGGGTCGTTCCTGGATTTGTTTCTCGTAGAAGGCTGTCAGCGCTGGACGGTGTTGATCCTTATATGCACGATCGTCTAGAAGGCGGCGGAAGTCGTTACCAGTCGCGTCGGCGAACTCGCGTTTCGTGACGTCGCTGATGCGTATAGCTTGCGCGCGAAGACCATGCGTTGAAGAAGAAGCGTTGCCGTTAAGTTCAGAGAACACGGCGACCCATTCGCCGGCACAGTAGTCCTTGCCGGCGCCGTGTTCGCCGGTAACAAGAATGATGAGTTTGGGCAACGGAGGCTTGGGCAACGGAGGCTTCGGCAACGGACAAGCCCACGCCAACACGTTCCGTGGATCCATCAGGCGTTTGTGACGACCGAGGCGCACGGTATTCGGCCCGAACGCCTTCTCCGCCAGTACTGCATCTCGGGGGTCAGGTCCAAGGTCCGCTCCGTACGTGCCCGTGCTCAACGGCAGCAAGCTATCGACTACATCGTACACCCACTGTACGGAAGCATGCGCATCACGATTGCCATCCTCATCCCGCGGCCACACCCCGGTGACGACGCAAGCGAAATCCCAGTCTCGACACCCGAACGCAGTCGCTTCAGGTGCGACCTCGCCAGCCTTCCCGCCGCCATGCAGCAGATGGAGGTAACAGAACGGTGACGGACGAGACTCGACCGCTGAGACTAGGCGTTGAGCGATTTTCGACTTTCCAATGTCCTTGAGGAATACGCAACGCTTGAAAGATGACGTCTTGCCGTCGCCGTGTCCCCCATGCATCTTAGACATGTACATCTCGGCATCGAACACTTCTACGCCATCCATGATCTTGTTGTCGCTATCAGTTCCCCATAGATCGCCTTTGCGCTTTGACATGATAGTCATAGGCGATGGGGAAGATGCATCAATCGAGGCGAACGTCGTGATCCCAAGGTTGAGCTGTCCATCCTCGCAATACAGGTACGCGTCGGCAGAACAGAAATTGCTGCATCCTTTTGCGACTTTCTCGTCGAACTCCCGTAGTCTGCGTTCGGCTTCGGCATTGTCGCTCAGGGGGATTACCCAGTTTCGCGTGGCAAACGATTGGGCGGGATAGGCTCGAAGTATTACGCTGAGTACGATACCAAAGTTTGTGCCGGCACCTTTCAGTGCCCAAAGGATGTCGGTATCATTATCTGGACGAAAGCCCTCTTTCGGAACATAATCGCTTGGCACACGACCGACATAGAAGATCTCTCCGGAAGCGACACTGATGAGTACGGCGCCGACAATGTTGTCGCAGGTGAGGCCGTGTATCCTTGTAAGGTGGCCTATACCACCCTGTAGCCAGAGTCCAGCTCCAACACTTGGACGAGATCCTAGAGGTACAGTGAGGCCCTCCTTGAGAGTCTTACTGATGATATTGACTGTCTTGCATCCAGCCCCAGCGACTACAAGTGAAGTGAAGGCAACGTCTTGGTCCTCTACATCCCCAACCTTTTTGAGTACATGTACAGAGTCGAAAGCACTCATGTCGATTGCCACCACATTGGATTTGAGGCAATGTGCGCTATGTCCTCCACCAACAATAGTCAGACCAAGGCTATGCTCGAGTGCCCACTTGACGCATTTTTGCACCTTCTCAACAGTATCTGGCCTAACAATAGCGGCGGGGCGCTGCACAAGAGCTTGCTTGTTCTTGACCAGTTTTTCCTCTAGTATCGGACCTATACGCGTCTTCAACTCTTCGACTTTGTCTGCGTGTTGATTGAAAGACAACATGACTTCAGGTGCGGAGAACAGAAGGGTTTCGGGGTAGACGTCATCACGGCGGGCCAGATCACGACATAGCTTTCGCCAGTCTGCTAGAACAGCGTTGCCTTCCTCGGTGTCTTGCATGGTAAAGCCAGCGACGAAAGGTGCGAATATACCCAGTGCGTCGTCGTTATCTGCTACGCCGACGACTCCGGTGGGATAGGAAGCCGTGTGGTGGCAGGCTAAGCCGTCGATGTGAAAAATACCGTCACGACGGAAGACTGCGACGATTCCATTATCGAGGAGCATGTTCAACGCATGCTTGATGAAACGGTCCTGCGGCTTCATACCGTACATGCTGTGACAAAAGAGAACGATGTCGTACTTCTCGATATCGGCACCACCTGGCGTGTCGCCGTCCGGATCGAAAGGAGTATGGTAGATGACAGGATTACTCTCTAAGCAAGGAAACGGAGCTTTGGAGGTTGTATCCGTCTTCTCATGATCCCGCAACCAGTCTTCCCGCTTCGAAGCGTAGATGATAGGATCACTCTCCAAGCAAGGAAACGGAGCTCTTGAGGTTGTATCCGTCTTCTCGTGATCCTGTAACCAGTCTTCCAGCTTAAGAGCATACAAGACTTTCGGTTCAAAAGCGTTGTACTTCCCAATCCTCTCTCGCAGGCTTCTGTGTAGATGTCCGAGAACGCTCTCGGGACCCGGGCCGATCTCCAGAACTGAGATCAACTTGTCTGACTGGTGTAGAGGAGATAGGAGGTAGGATAGTTCTGGGATGATGAAGTCGCGGTAGATCGCCCAACCGGGTCCTTGCACGAAGGTTTCGAAACCCGCGGCGTATTGTTCGTCGGTCAAGGGCTCCCTTGGAGAGTTGACGGAGGTTTTGGTGTTAGCGACTCGCTTCAAGGCTCGCTCTAAGGTGTCGAGCGTGGCCATGATTGCTGATGGTGATGCACGAGTACACTGAAGATCTTTGCAATGCCAGTATCAAGACGAAATGAGGCTGAGTTGAATTGTGAATGCGACTCGACCAGCCGGGAAGCAGATAGGCTTTGGGTGGACTGCGTTGTTTGTGATCATAGTGGTCGCAGCGGCAATGTACGCGTCTGCCCTGCTTTGATGTACATATCCGCCCGTCGGAGGTAGACGACACCGGCAATGCACGTCTACTAAATGTAGAAAGATGCTTGACTACCTTGGCTACTGTAACGTGTATGGATTGGACGTATCGCTGTATGTTGAATCTGGTACCCGATAGGTCAAGGTGAACGTGTCTTTCGCAAAAAGTCTAACAGGTTGTGATCTATCCGAGTTTGCACTCTACGTACTACGTAAAACAATTAGCAAACACTTGAAGAGTACCAAGATCAACAAAACGCTGCGCTCAAGATCTCGAGATGTACAAACCCCATGACTGTGCAATTGGCCGTGTAGTATGCTTTGTGCTACGAACAAGGGGTCGTTCGTGAAATTGCATAGCTCGAATCCAAAGATTGCTGTTCGGTTTTAGCAGCGATGAAGACTGATAGCGAGAGCTCTCTTAGCCCTCCATCATAGGCAAAAATGTAGAGCCCTCATTCCTGGAGCATCATGTCAGTGACTGACATGAGGCAAGAATTGCTCCACAACCTTAAGCATACACTAACAGCATCGTGATCAGCATCTCTTAGAGACAAGGAGTCCAAAAAAAAGGGGGGCGGCTTCGAAGGTGTAATACACCAAAGGTTTTAGATTCCAAAGGATCTACTCCAAATCTTTTAGATCCAAAGGATCTACTCCAAAGCTTTGACCAAAGGGCCAATCCCAAAGAGGTAGGTGTTAAAGGGGGGGCATACCAAAGGTTCAACCCTTAAGCCCTCAACACCAAACCGGTAACACCAAATTTGACCACAAAAGATCAACTCCAAATCTTTGTACACCGAAGTGACAACTCCAAAGCGTCTGCAGACTGATTCATCGGAGGTTTGAACTCCGGACCTTCAGTGTACTAACAGGCTTTTGAGGGCCTTTGTTAGACTGACGTGATAACCAACTACACCAACGAACCGTTATTGATGAAGGACGGCAAAAATAGTTGCAAAATGTCAGCCACCGTTTTACCTCCTGGAGACGAGCTCAGCCCCTTCGTAGCAAGCCGTACATACGCTGGCGATACGATAGAGAAATTCCTGTGGTGCGGGGCAAGAAGCTGAACCAGTTTTCTTCCGTCGTGGGTCGAAGTGGTTCGCCCCACCAGAGGCTACCATGGTGCGATAGAATGGAGTATAGTCGTAATGGGGTCGCTTGACATACAATCGGGTATGCAAACAAGTGTGGCTAGTCCGAGTATGTTTGTGTTGTTCATCGCGAACCATCAATGAGTTGCCGACCGAACTTTGAGCGTTGGGTCTATGGGAACACTGCTGGACTCGCATTCGTAACTATACACTTGCTTCTGCTTCAAAGCTGAAGAGAGCTTAGTTGTTCGGAGCGAGTGCTGTCGAGACAGAAGTTCGCGTTTGTGGGGAAATCTGCTGCCGCACCAAGAATGCCATTGTTGCCTCCGACTTTTTTGCGCGACTTGACGCTAACAAGATCAATTACCAAGCTCAGCGACAGCTTGGGAGCGGGTAGCTGCCAGCTAGCAAACAGACAGGCGGGCGGTCTGCATCGCGCGACGCGGCTTGAAGCTACCGTCCGGGCGGAAGCTGTAACGTGGCTTGGTACAGCTGGGCGACCAACGACTTCCGCTGACCGCGCATCGAGCGAGCGTAGTCGTCATAATGTTGGCTGTCTCGCGCTCGTGATCGCGATAATAGATCGAAGAGGATATGGGGTACTCTGCGCGTGGTGTTGAGCATGTGTGTGGTTGTCGGGGCTGTAGCTGTTCTGGACGCGTCCACGCGTGCCCAGGAGATTGCGGAGCGGGATCAGCAACGCCGACAGTAACAAACCTCCGTGCCCCTACGTCTTCCTCATCGTTCACTCTTCACCATGAGTCCAGTCTTCATGCCGCTGAAGAAGCCAAGCTGCGCGTAAGATTACAGCCAAGAACAAATCGATCGACTCCAGCGCATCTAGGCTGTGGGCTGCAGCACAGTCCCGCTGGAGCAAGCACACGTCAGCTGCACGCGCGCACCGTTCCTCACGACAAGTACCATGACAAGCACCGTTCCGAGACCGACGCTGTGCTTCCTGCATGAGTCTGGAGACGATGCGAATCCAGCGACGTCCCCGCCGGCCAAGACATCGATTTGTCGCACCTCCGTAGGAGTTCCAGCCACGGGGTAGCGCACTAAGGCCGATCTGGAGACCACAGCCTAAAAGCAGACCACATCTCAAACCTCGCATCGCGTCTCTAAGGCTGCGACCCCAGCACTTGGCTCCGCTCAGGTATCTACAACTCCACTTGTTCAAGACGCCAAGTGTTGCGATCAAGGCTTGCCCCTTCCAAGCTCATCGCCGAGCCCTGTCAGTCTGGCCCCTTTGCCCCAGACGAACGCTGTGGAGGAGGTCTGCCTAAGGGTCGCATCTTGCTCGTGCGCGCCTGAAAATCCGGCGATCGATGCTCATTGAGGTAGACAACCCCTCGATTCGCCCCTTCGGCCACCTCCTGTATACCGCCGCTACTTAGCAAGTCAGCCCGAACGAGAAGCTATAGGCTTGGTGCTCTAAGCATTACCCAGTCTCCTTCTACCACTGTCATGGCTTTAGATTTGGGCTTGGCCAGACTTCAAGCAGTCGAAAGGAACTGTGTGGTACGCGTCAGTGTTCGGAAGATCAGTACTCCAAGACCCATTATTGGGCCCCAGTGTGACAAGTGCATCGTTCACTCAACATGCAGTTGACCTTATGTGCCTCAGGCAGATCGCTCTCTCCACGTGCACTCGAAGAGGAACTCATCCTTGACCACGTTGAGGCCTGGACTAATCACACGGCTCAGGATCGTGGTCACTGACCCACTTGCAGTACCAGAACCATGCATTAGTCCCGGTAACTAAGGACGCTCCCCAGGCTTATCCGACCTTGGCTCCGCATCACAAAAGTTTTGACCCAACATCAAACAGCGGGAGAAGCTTGGCGTGGCCATCGAAGGCAAAGCTCTGCCATGGTATGCTTGCCGCTACTTGGCGTAGCCTCAAGAAAGTTTCATGCCTTGACAGTTATGGTTAATTCATCTTGGCAGGTAACGACGGTGGGCCTGCGATACCACGACTATGGAGACTATGGAGACTCTGTGGTTTGCGTATAAGAAGACAGTAAACCCACTTCTTCTATTCTCCAGTCCGGTCACTCACTTCATTTCACTACCAACTAGTATTCACTTCTGTCGCCGGGCGACTTCTATCACTTAGTACATTTTTTGATCATCTAATCGTTCATCGAACCTCAATCATCCACCACTACCTTACCACCTAATCGAAAGATCCAACCACCCAACCGACAACATGCTTCCTCAACACGTTCTCTTCGCGCTCGTCGCCACCGTCGCTGCCGTCCCCCTTAACATCAACTTGGGTGCCTACTCGCCTGCCCTGGTAGTCGGTGATGGAGAGATCTCGCTAGGATCCACAGAATCAGCTTCAGAGTTGATGTCTACGCTCGCTTCGGGAGCCGCAGCCAACGCCGGTGGGGAGGGCGCAGCACAAGGTCAGCAAGAACAACCGGCCGCCGAACAGCCCGCAGCTGAAGGCGAGCAAGCTCAAGAACAACCAGCTGAAGGAGAAGCAGCTAAACGATCCAACCTTCGCCGCGCCGTCAACGACATCATCAGCAAGCGTGCTCCCGTTGAGCCCAAGATGGCCGCCGTCGAGGAGGCCATGCAATGGATCAAGCGTGACCTCGCTGGCTTCAACGCTGCTCTCGGCTACGCCAAGGAGGCCCAGAAGGACATGCCCAAGGTCGAGATGGGCACTGAGAACGCCGGTGTCGGTCTTCTCGTCAACCCCGGTGTCAACGTTCCCAAGGACTCTGCCGCCGCTGGCGCCCCTGCTGAGAAGCGCAAGCGCGACGAGGTCGTCGAGGAGGAGGACGCACCCAAGATGACTTTGGTCGCCATCACCGAAGTTTGAGCACTATACCCGACTTTGCATTTCAGCTAGCATATTCTCTCTCCAAAAGACATCACGCGCCATGGGAGGAGGAGTTATACACGACAGTCATGTCACAAGCTCGATCTTGTATGTTCCGAGCGCAAGTTTTCTTTTCAGCAAGCATCAGCAGGATCACGCGTACTGCGGACCGGAAGATGAGGAGTTTTGGATAACGGTATTGATGGATGGATGGACGAACAAGGCAATGGAAGATGAGATAAAACGTCGCAAGATTTCAATAAAGTACTATTTGATCAGACCTCAGCTCCAACATGCCTTCTCACCAACACAACAGCATCCTTTTTCCTACAATTCGCGAGGTGAGTCCACTGTTGTCTCACTTCCAACTCAGTTGCTCGGATCCCGCCGCTGCACGACTCATTTCACCAACACCCATTGACATTGCATCCGCATTTCCCGCCTTGGGCGTTTTACTCTCGTCGCCATAAGAAATCCACAAAGGATACCGACGTCTCTAGTCTCAAGTCGCATTAAAGTCTCAGTAACGTAACTTACAGCTCTTGGCAACGCCGCGGGTTCAGGGTCCAGGGTCCCGGGTGCGGAGCGTGAAACACGGCCCTGTCGTGTGGTCTGTGCGGTCGGAATGGCCTGGCGAGGCTGCCGGCGGGCGGCTGGGGGCAAACTTCGCTTTCTCCAGTGCCGAACAATTCGATTGTGTTTTTGAGTCTGTGGACTGTGAAGATTGGACACTTTGACTGTGGAATTTGCTGGCTGACCTTCGCGGTCTTACCGAGGTAGTTGGCTTTGAATCGTGTGGAAGTCGCAACTCAAACAGTTTGGCATTGACATTCGGAGTTGTTCGCCGAGGCAATGAGAAGAGCGGAATCAGTAATCAGATGTGTGCGATGCATGGCACGGAATGCCTTGGTCTTGGTTGCGTTTCCGCTTCTTCGATGTTCGCTCTTTAGGACTCACGAAGCAGACTAGTCGAAGGCAATTCATTGAATATACTCGCGTTGTGAAAAACGACATGCCAGCACGTACGTGCCTATCGCTTCCAAAATCGCCAACTCTTCGCTTTCTCCCTCTTCTCTGCACTACCAATAACATTGCCAACAACCTTCTGGTCCATCTGATCCAACTTGTAGTTCTTGAGACAAAACGTCAACGGCACGATAGGTGCTGCGCAGCAAAGAGCTCCAATGAGTAGGTACCGCATCGTCTCTTGGTAGGCCCGGTTGATAGCAATACGGACGGGGGATCCAGCTGGGTAGGTAGCATAGTCTGCTGCGACTAAGAGACTGCCGTAGATAGTCGAATAATCCGCCACGTTCTCCGCGGGCAGGTACTGCTGCAGTTTGGCGGGGATGTAGGTCGACCAGATAGCGCCTGAGATTGCTGATCCTACTGCGCCTCCGACTTCGAGGATAGTTAGCCAGACTGTTGTTGCGGCCGCGACCTGTTGATGGGAGGCTGAGGCCTGGACAGCGAGTTGGACAGGGACGTTCAAGAAGCCTCCGCCTATTCCGATTGCGATTTGCGTGCCGACGAGGGTGCCAGTTGAAGCGTCTTCGGTCCGGTATGCCAACATAAGGCCCATGCCCATCAGGTAGATGGCTGCGCCCAAGGTTGTGTAGTACTTGTAGTGCGCTGTGTACTTTATGAGAAGTGACACTACGATTGATGAGACGGTTGAAGCGAAAGTGAAGGTTCGTGTGATGTATCCGGCTGTGGAAGGAGATTGGCCCTGTACAATCTGGAGGTAAGAGCTAAAGTATGGGAAGACAGACATGTAAAATGCCACTGTTTCATTCGTTAGCATTAAGCCATAGTGTGGTGTGCATGGTGCTTACTGAAGTAGAAAAATGCGATCAAGACACCAGCAATGATCGTCCTCTCTTTGAAGAGGTTTGGTGGAAAGAATGCCTTTGGTGCCAACTTCTTGCTCGTCTCCCACATTGGGAACGCAAGAAGCAGTACGCCGCCAATGACTAGCATGGCGATCATACTTCCATTACTCCACCCACCACTTGCGCCTGGAGCCAGTGTAAGTGGCAACAAGATGAGTGCTATGGCTGCCGCGAACAACAACAGGCCAGATCCATCTATGTCGATCCAGATGTTCTTCAGGACCTGGAGTGTATTGTGCCCGTGGAATGGACTGGGGACATCAAAACCCAAGCTCTTTGCACGTCGCTGGTTCATAAAAAGACTAACAGCCAGTGGGATGAAGCAAACCGGAAGGATGATAGCCCAGATACCGTATCCCCATCTCCAGGTAGTGTTGTTCAGGATCGCTTCTCCAACTTCTGCTCCAGCAAATGTAGTCCAAAGAAAGGGAACGTCGAACAAGGTGGAGAAAAGAGCGCGATTGAGCAGATCCGTAGTATCGGCGACGAAGATCTGTTGCAAAACTCCCAGACCGTTGAAACCGGCGGCCCAGAAGATTTGGGCTCCTGCGAAAGTTTGCACATTATTGGATCCAGCTTGCATACAATACCCGATTGTGTAGAGGAATATGGTAATGGTAAATGATTCGAGACGTCCAAAGACATCGGCAATCTTTCCCATTGGCGGTTTGATGACCGCTGGACGTAGTTAGTCGCTGCGCTGAGTATGGCGGAACGAGGAACGTACCGGCTACGACACCCTGTACTACATAGATTGTGGAGACGAGTGAATGCAGAGCAAAGGCACTCGTGGCATATGGCGTCAAGAGACTAGTCACCTGGATCTCGAGAGATGTAACGTTGGCAATAAGTAGAAGTCTGGACTGGGGTTAGTCCAGAGAAACCTTTCTAATTGAAAGCGATCCTGATGACGTACGTGACGTAGGCGATGATGAGCGAAGTCTTGGTCCACGCCTTGCTCACAGCTTCAATGCGCTTCACACCAGCCTGAGCCGAGTGCTCGCTCGAAGTATCATCGCTTGGCGACCGCTCGCGGTTGTAGTCGATATCCTTGCCGAAGTTCCCGCGATCAGTCTCGTTGTGGACAACATCGGTCGGGCTTGTCGCCTCTCCAGGTCTCAATGAATGGCGCATGATCGCGTCCAATTCTGCAGGAGGATGTCGAAGTCGCAGTATACGAGATGCATCCAAGATAACGGCACGGCGGAGGGAACTACTTTATCTGATCGGCCCTGCGTCGCAACATTGCTGATGCGCGCAGGCGGCTGGGCTGCCGTGTCGTGCTATTGGCACACTTATTCCTCGCCAAGTGCAGTGGTGCCATGGCGAGAGGCACACACCCACGCGACAGTACCACGAGGAAGTCCGCGGGTCTGTGCAATGACACCATGGCTTGCCCGAGGACCACATGCTTGGGTTTAATAGCCTGCTACTAGCGACAAGGCAGATCTAATCTGATCCGTTCCAGGCGTTGGATGCTTCTTGGCGTGGAACTGTGGTGTCTTGGAGTTCCCGTGTTACGTCAATGCTGAACCGCGAACAAATTTTCAGCTTGGGGTGGCCTGAATAAGTCGACGCTGGCGGTCGGTCACGCCGATGCGCTCACCTCATAAGCTTTTCGGCACCGCTACGTCGTTTACACTGCAGCTGTCAGCGCCAAATCGGGTTCCGTCGCGAACTCAGCGCGGTGCAACGCCGCACGAGGCTGACTGGATACGAATCATGTCTCTTTCCGATGACACCTTCCTTTGCGGATGCTGCCAGCACAGAGGTGAGAATTGTGTAAGTCAAAATGAAGTTGCACTGACGTTCGCGGGATGGATGTTGAGGAGGCTGGGATGAAGCCTGCTGCAAATCCCGACGCGTGCACGTGGCGCGACTTACAGAGAGCGTCTAGCTCTACGAGAACGATCTCAACGGGTGCATGCCGCGGCGCAAAACTCTTCACATCAGCAGACGATAGATAAAATTACGAGCATTGCAGTATGAGCGGGAGTTACCAACAATAACGGATTGAACTGCTTCACCCAGACCAACCAAGCGACCACCGCATCTGCAACACGCTCACTACGGCTCGACCTCGGATTTCTCCCTCAACCCCTCTTCACTCCCGTCCCATATAGCCTCACTCCCGCGAATCGCCTCGCTATCCTCTTCGTGCCTCACACTAGCATTGTCATCAGCCGTCCCTCCGTTAGTCTCTTTCCTGAGCGCCAACTCCGGGTTTGCGGACTCGAGCTTAACCCTCATATCTCCGCTCATCTCTTCCAGGCTGGGAACGACCCATTTTGCGCTTTCCCATGGCTTGACGCCCATCAGGTACATCGTATCGATTTCCTCGAGTGTGCGCCCTTTGCCTTCGATGACGAAGAAGTATACGATAAGACCACCTAGGATGTTTGTCCCGGCGAAGACGTAGCCATAGCGGAAATCTATGGCACCAGTGATGAAGGGCGTGAAGAATGCGAGAAGGAAGTTCCACAGCCAGTTTGATGCCGTCGATAGAGCCATGGCTTTGGCGCGATAGCGGCTGGGGTATAACTCTCCGCAGATTGTCCAGCTAGAAGATGTCAGTTTGACGTAGCATTCTGGGAATCGGCGTGAAACTCACATCATCGGACCCCACGTTGTCGCAAACCCGAAGATGAAGAAACAAGCAAAGCATATCATCGCTGTGGCTGCGCTTTCGGTATTTTCCGGGTTGTCGCGATCAAGGGCGAAGTGACCGACAGAAGCGAAGATGAGGAAGCAAATGAACATCCAGCATGAGCCGGCAATGAGCGATTTGCGACGACCGTAGTGCTCGACGATATAAAGGCCGTAGAAGGTGACGCCGAAGTTAATGCCGTTCTGAAAGAGGTCAGCGCCATTATGGATGGCCTTGCGGAATGAGATTGCATACCAAGATCATCTGCGTAACGAACGAGTTCTTGATACCAGTACCGGCAAAGACTACGGTACCGTAGTAGAAGCTTTGGGATGTCAGAATGTTCTCACTGGGGGCGATTAGTTGCTTACAAGTAGTTGGCGCCTGTCAACTGCTGAAACATCTGCAAGCCCATGCCAATTGCCAACCTGTATGCCATCTTCGGCGCCATCCACATACCCAACCATTCTTGTATGGGTCCGTTGGTAAGCTTGCTTTCGGCTTCGAGCTTGACCCTCATCTCCTCAAGCTCTAGCTGAATGCTCTGATGGTTCGTTGGTACCCCATATACTTTCGACATGGTTGCGGTGGCCTGGTCGATCTTACCATGACGGTAGTTGAACCGAGGTGTTTCGGAAAAGCCCAAAATACCTACCGCGAGAATAGCGGCAGGTACGAAGGAGAGCCCGAGGGTGATCTGCCAGGATGCGGCTTTACCGGATTGGTGGCGTTCCGCAGCGTAATTGAAGACTGCGGCCAGGAAGATTCCGAATGTAATGAAGAGTTGGTAGGTGGAAATCAAGGCTCCGCGGATATGTCGAGGTGCTGTCTCCGCCTGTATCTGTCAGTGATGGACATTTGCTGTTCGTGTGGGGATCGTACTTGGTACATGGGTACGAGTAGGCTGAGTGCACCAACACCGAGACCGGCAACGAACCTGCCCATCATGACCTGATACCACTCATCTGTGGCAGCAATCTGGACGATGATGCCCACAGAGAAGATACCACACCACCATATGATGCTCATCTTCCGCCCAATCCTGTCTGCAATTGGTGCCGCAATCAAAGCACCAAACAATGTACCAATAGACAATAGACCCACGATGAGTCCAGATCGTACGTTGGAGAAGTATGGCGTGCCATCTGCATGCCTCTGACCGAAGCGTCGAAGGAAGTCGACCATACCAAGGAACCCAGAGATCTGACCAGTGTCATAGCTAAGAGATTTAGCTGGAGCGAAGGGAATTGTGTTGGACACTGCTCACCCGAAGACAAATCCTCCCATTGACACCAACATACCCATCCAGAAACTCTTCCATGTCAACCTCGGAAGTGGGGTATTATCGTAGCCAGCATGTTCGCCGACATCTTGCGATGTCTGCTCAACGGAGCGTCTGCGCCGCCAGTCTCTGATAGGGTTTGGTAACTTCAGCTTGATCTTGTCCATCGTTGAGATGCGTTTTCGTTGACAGAATGAGGCAGAGATGCTGAGATAGTACGTATTCTGAGGTAACACAACCTCTCTTATAAAACCGACTCATCTTCGGCAACGGAACCTGGAGCTTCCATGCTGACGGACCCCCATTTGCCCCATGGGCACGAGATCATGCAGAGACTGACCAAAGATCGAAAGATCTTGGAGAGAACTGTGGGGCGGATCAGGGCGGATGAGAGTAATCCTCGCGGTTCGGGTGAGGACGTATCACGAGACTGACGACGGTTAGGTGGGTTTCAATCTGGAGCCAGCAACGCTCCCAACGAAGTCAACGGTGCGTATTGATGGGATGGTCGCTCTTGGTCGCTCGATATGCGTGGTTGTGAAGGCACTTGAGCACGAGCGAGAGCTCTGCGTGAAAGACGCTCAACTTCGTTGATTGCGCAATCTGACCATCCGAAATGCTCCTGAGTCATGGCGTTCGACGTCATTGCTCGTTGGAAACAAGCATGAGTGCTGCTGAGCTTACTTCTGGAAGCATTCTGCTGTTCCAGAAACGCTTAGTGAGAGACATCCTGGTATTCCGCTGGGTTCCGCGGCGGGTGGCAAAGGGCCATACTGGAGACCTATCAGTTGTGAGTACCTCGGGATCACGTAACATCTGTGGGCAGCGCTTTCTGGGGTGTGGGGAGGGATGACTTGGGTTACTTGTTGGTCAGTGGGTACGCGGGTAGTCAATGAGACGGTCTTCTCCGATGAAATCTGGTAAACGAACCGTCTCTCAGCTGTGCGGGAGGTTTCTCGTCGAATTTCTCTTGAGATAGATTCTCTCATCTAGTCTACGCGATTGAGCTGACGGTGACTTCAGGATGGGGTGGAAGAGGATGCCTCTCGGTCTCTTTTGCCCGCTGAGTGTACCAGTCTGTTGCGCATTTCGTTCGCTTGGTCCGACACATGCCTAGACGCGATCGCAGTCAGTCTACTCAATATGAGCATGTCCACCATGTGCGTGTGGTGACGCCGCTGCTGCATGAATGTGAAAGTCCAGAACTCGTGGGGTAGGTGCAGTTCAGGGTCCAGTGACCGCTGGGAGATCAGCACGAGCCATCACCCGTCCAACACAAAACGCCTTGAACGATGGAGAGCACGGTCGTTCGTAGTCCGATCAAAGCCGAGACTGATGTTTGGTATTCGAATTTTGAGTGCGACAAATGTGCCCAGAAACGCCACAACACCTGCTATGCATACCTAAGTCGCAACCCTATGCCTTGTTCTGCGCCTTCTGCCACTTGGCGACCCTCTTCTTGATGTCCGCAGCGGTCTGCTGCATGGGGTTGAGCTTGCGGTCTCTCGCCATCTTTCCGTAGTCCTCCCCGTACTTGTTTACTAATCGCTCCACCCACTCCTGCTCCCTTTGGCTCTGTCCGCGGGGTGCCTTTCTCGCGCCGTTCATAGCAGCCTCTTCGAGTTCCCGGATGACTGGGTTCTCGGCCTCTTCAGGTCGCTCTGGTACCATGGAAAAACCGTTCCACTCCATCTCCTCATTGTCATCTTCGATCTCGTTGAGGGGGTCGTTCAGCGGGTTGTCCTTCTTGTCGAGTGTGCCTGTTACGTTAAGAATAGCGCCTGTTTCGGGGTCGCGCTCGACTTCGATTTCCTCGATTGCTATATTCTCGGGCTTCTTGGCTTTTGAAACGATGTTGAGGGCGTCTGCTGTGCTGTTGGCGACGGTGTCGGCGCGCGAAGATTTCTCATCGTTGAGGCCGAGGAGGGCAATCGTCTTCTCTGTGCCACCGGTTGCGTGATTGAGGCGCGCCGTTAGACCGAGACGGCGGTAATTTTGCGATAATGTCTCTTTTTGGTTCCTGCGATCGTGTCAGTCTGGTTGGTAACGCAGAGGCAGGCGCATTCTGTCGTACCAGTGCTTTGCTATGATGGGGTTTTGCAGAATCTTCTTCTTGGAAGGGCCATTCTTGCGCTTCTTGGGGATGGACGACCGGTTCTTCTTCTTCTGGAGTTCGCGACCCATTTTGTGTTGTTCTGGAGGATTGCGAGGGTATCAGTGTATTGTCTCTGGTGTTGCAGAGGCGCCGGTCGCAACTTCCAAAAGTTTTGGCGAACTTTCCGTTAGCGTTATCGATAGCGGGCGGGCTAGGTACCCACGAGCAGGCCAGCTTCCATGGTGACAGACCCCTGAAGCATCAACCCCACGACCCAATATCAGGGTCTGTATATTGCATCCAACCAATTCACGCGTCATCATGGTGTCGCGGCGCAACCGGACCTTGCTGTCCTTGGCGATCTTTCTCGGAGTGCTGGGATGGAACGTGGCAGCTGCAGCCGTCAAGGGCGAGACCGGCGTGCCAGCAGGCAACCTGAGCGCCCATGAGATCGAAGAGCAATTGCAGGTACGCTTTCTACTCGCCAGTCTCACTAGACCTCTTCCACTATCATCTCGATCGTATAGAGGATAGCGCAATCCTTTGACGTTGATTCGTCCGAGATACCCTGATGTCGCGTGCTCATGGCGGTACTGACACCAGCTAGGAGTGTCCCCTTGTGCAAGCTCTCAACCAGCACAAGGCAGCCTCGAACCCGACCACGTCTTCCCTCACCTCTCAGATCTTCGCCTTTCTGTTCCCTGGCAGCCCTGCAGTCAATGCCCTGCTAGCGACGCTCTACATCTCGGGCCCACCAAACTTCCTCCTCGCACTATGCCCGCCCAACATCGACCCCTCCTCGCTCTCCGTCATGGTCGCATTCGCTGTAGGCGGACTGCTGGGTGATACCCTCTTCCACCTGCTCCCTGAGATCTTCTTGGGCGAGGAAGAGCACGACTCGGTCAAGTTCGTCATGGTCGAACCCAACAAGAACCTGTTGCTGGGCGTAGCTATCATGGTCGGCTTCATCACCTTCGTGGCCATGGACAAGGGGCTTCGAATTGCGACGGGAGGCCAGGGCGGACACGACCACTCGCACGGGCACTCGCACGACAAAGTTGAGGCTTCCGCGAAGACAACAGGCGTCGACGTCGGCAGCTCCAAAGATGGTGTGCGCTCCAGGAAATCTGGCACAAACGGCACATCGTCTGTCGTAGAGACAGCAGAGAAAGAGATCAACGCCAGTGTCAAGCTTGGTGGTTACCTCAACCTCATTGCAGACTTCACCCACAACATCACCGACGGTCTGGCACTCAGCTCCTCATTCTACGCCTCGCCTACGATTGGTGCTACTACGACTGTGGCTGTCTTCTTCCATGAGATCCCCCACGAGGTCGGCGACTTCGCTCTCCTCATACAGTCTGGCTTCAGCAAGCGAGCCGCTATGGGGGCTCAATTCGTTACCGCCGTCGGCGCTTTCTTAGGAACTTGCATTGGCATTGCTGTCCAAGAATTTGGAGGCAGCTCCGCCTCTGCTGACATCCAAGGTCCTGGCATTATGGGCACTAGTCTGCAGTGGGGAGACATGCTACTACCATTTACTGCTGGTACTTTCCTCTATGTTGGCACTGTTGCTGTTATTCCTGAACTCCTCGAGACCGGTCCGAACAAAGGCCAAGAGCTCAGGAAGACTCTGATGCAATTCGCCGCCATGTTCACTGGTGCCGGTATCATGTTGTAGTAAGTTTCGCCATCCCTTGTTGTGGTTTAATGCTGACTTCCGTAGCATTTCATGGAATTAGATTCTCTCATGATTAGGTAGCTTGGCGGTCGCTCCGAGAATTTCCGTGCTCAGACTGCCGTAGCTCTCACCACTGTTTATTAGACGATCTGCGAGGTTGGCATGCATGGCGCAATTTCAAACCGATAGAGCTTAGAATTTGACCTCGACAACGCACGGCGGGCATAAGCCGGCGCCGATCAAACTCGTATCTTGTAAATGCGCCAGAGTTGCCAACGTGTAATCCCAATGGCGCCTTTCAGTCTGGCAAACTTCCCCTTCTAGGCGGATCGTGAGATCAGCATTGCTCTTCAGTACACCAACTCTTCTGCGAACTTATCTCAACGTCGCATGCTCCCTTCGGTCTTTTTCACAAAAGCTGAGTCTAGGCCTTGCTCACAACTCATATTCCGGCGCAATATTAACGACTCATTGGAAACGACCTCTACCACCACGTAGGTTTGGCACACATGTATCAAATTCTACTCACCATCACTATGACGCATTTCGAGTACTTCTCGCAAAAGGTAGCCGGAATCGGCTGCTTACACAAAAGGCCCGTGTGTGTTCCCTCCAAGATTGTAGTGCTGACGGGCTACGTACAATGCACGACTGAACACGCCCAGGGCCCAGACTTCCCCGGATTACGGGCTTGTCCCCCCAAAGGTTATTCCCGCTATGCCAGGGTCAAGACCGCCGCAGCGGTCGTGGCTGTGCGTTGTGAGATATGGCTCTGCCCAAAACTGATCAGTGCACAGTTTCAGCTCGCGCTTATCTTGCATAACCACACCAGGCAGTCAGCGGCACGTTCATTTGGGGGTTCGTCGTGCGATTAGACGTAGTTGTGCTTGCACGAACGACACTCGATTGGCTAGCTGATTCATCTTCTGCACAATTGGGGTAAGGCGTGCATCGAGTGATCTTGGAGCATACCAGTCTGGTCACTAAGCCACACTTGCACACTAGCGTTGCCGCCTTACCGTCTTGACGAGCGCGAAGTGGCTGCCGAGTAACCGCCGCCTCTGTCATACATATGGGCCGCATGGTTGTCATGCCGCTGTCAGACTTATAATGTGCTAGATCCCACATTTCTCCTTGACTGACTTCTCGTTCTCCAGTGTTTGGAGTGTTGGTACTACGACGACTAGCGAATCGCGACTATACTTGTGTACAAAGGCACAGGCATCCGGCCTCCACTTGAGATCTATCTACCAGACTTCACGACGTGATGAAAGAGTTGGCGTGCGACAGGAAGATCATTTCGCAGAACGAAATGCACACGACTGCCCGACCCCAATGCAGATATACGCCACGATACCGAGCGATCCTACCCACACTCCTGATCTTGCTATGCATACCGATCTTCTTCTACCAGCTAGTACCGAAATATACACACGCCACCGACGACTTCATATCATCTCTCACGAACACGCTTCGCCCACAATCGACGAGTACCTTCTGCACAAAAGAAGTCGGAACGCCGCACTGCTGTGCCGTATACCTCGCTGCCGCACCCTGCCTAGACGAATGCAGGAAACAACACATGGACCGCGAAACTCTCTCTGTAACAGCACAATATGAAAGTTGCGCAGACGAATGCTTGGTCGAATACCAAGACACATGCAAGAAGGCGCAACATCCACAAACATCCCTCAAGTCGTCACAACATGATTGAGCTATCCACATCAACAAAATACAAACAATTATTTACATGAGAACCGCCATCGCCCTGTACAACGACACAAATATCACACCCCGCATGCATGCTCCAAAGAAAGATGAGCCAAGAGGCTGGAACAGTGAAGAGGCGGTGCAGGGCGGGTACGCCAAGACTGAGGCGCAGGGGATGACCGGCTAGAACGGCACTGCACGGCCACTTATGAGCTCAGTGATCTCGTGAACCGCGGCCGAGGAAGAACGGGAATGTCATCTCAGTAATCTTGTGTTTCAGGCCATCACGTTGCTGGGATGTCGAGAGGTGGGGGCTGGGTTACTGTGGTGATGCGATATAGGGTGATGGAATGGGATAGGAGGGAAATGGACTTGAGGAAGCGAGGCGGGAATTGTGGCTTGACACATTGCTAGGAATCCGTGCCAGAGAAGATATTGGTCAGATATAGGCATGTCCATCACCTTTCATATGTAACAATACAGCACAGGAGCTGCGAGAAGCGAATACGTCTCCTCAGCAGAAGACATAGAAGGATACCAACATCACACATACTCAACAACCTGCCTATGTCTACGCCTCGGATTTCGGACTCTATATCTCCACAGCTCTCCCGTTGTGCAATTTCCCATTTTGTAATTGGCAAGCATCTTAGGTCTTCGGCATCGCCGTGAACATCGCGATGAGATCTAGGATGCAGTTCCTGGCAAGCTTTCCATGCCGTGCTCATACGATTAGAGTACGATATCTAATATCCCGCCGAGATAGATCCGAGAAGTTAGCGATGCCATGAAAAACACGTTCTGTAATGGTGTTCAATGCTCAACCTTCCCGCGGAGGAGGCAGCGCGTCTTTTTCGCGCTTAGTGCCATTCTTAGCGCGTGGCGTCAGGGTTTACTACAACACCATCTCTCATCATCGCTTCATGCTGTCTCTGCATCAACATTCATCGATACGGCATCAATACATCAAGTGCCCAATACCGCCAATATGAAAGTCCCATGCGCTCAAGCAGTTGGCCTTCACTTGGGGCGCGTGGCAGCGCGACGGTCCGAGCCAAGAGCGCACACACATTCTCCACCGTTGCTTCCGGAAATGTGATCGCGGGAAGCAATCAAGCCGCCATTTTGCTCGATACGAGCGGTATCGCAGTATTGGGATCTATATTACGCTCTCGGTATGGCGATTAACAGTTGAAGCAATTGATGGAGAGGATGAACTGTTGATGGCACATCATCGCGATTGCAGCCTGCGTTGAACAAGGGTATCATTTACTGACACTGGAAAACTACCTAAAGTTAATTCGTCGCTTCGAGCATATAAGAATCCTGATACTTTACCTCGAGATCCCTTTCGATCACGAAGTCGAAAGTGCTGCGGGCATAGTCACATCGTTTGTGAGAAGTGCGCATCTGGAAGCTGACTTCGTGAGTGGTGTGATATTCTATATACTGATTCTGCCAATCTGGTCTTTCCGGGTTCTCTGCATTATCGTCTTCGTGCACATGACAACTTCACCTTCAGTAGCAGATTGCACACTGTACGGTTCCAACACCTCTATCAGCATCTTTGGCGACACCCTCACCGCTTTATTCTTATATTACCATCATACGTCTTCAGCACGATAACTTGGATGGGCTTCTAACTCACCTGCTACTTAAATGCAGACCTACAAAAGGATCTTTGTACCTTTCGACCTACCATAATCCCTAATCTCACTTCCGCCGTCGAGAAAGTCAACCTTCCTTGACCTGTATCTCGAGTAGCAGCCTCATAACAGCCTATTGCCAGCCCCATCAAGATACAAAAGCACGATGACAACCTCAACTTCCGTTACTGGCAGCATGGCCGACCCTTTCACGTCGACCGCAGCGCCAGACCCACCACCCAAATGTACCGTCTGCAAGAGCGATCTTACGATCAGAGACAAGCAGAAGACCACGAAAAATTACTGGAAGAATTGTCAAAGCTGTCGAGATAAGATGAAAACGGCTGCGACGAACCGGAAGCGGCTGCTGACGCCAGCCTCATCCACGATTGACGTCGCCCCAGATACACCCGCGAAGAAACGGAGGAAGAATCCAGCAAAAGCAGCCGAGCCGAAAGAAAAGTTCTGCAGGTTTCCCAGGAAGTCCGTCCCGAGGAAATCGCCGCCACAGAACATCATCGCATCAGACGAAGACCTGAGTCCAAAGTATAGGTCGGAACTTGAAGCCATGAGAAAAGCACTTCAATCCGAACATGAGAAAAGAGACAAGGGGAATGAGAAAAGGGAGATACATGTCGAGGAGATTTGGGACGAGCCTCATAACTACACCCTCTCAGAGCGGCCGGATGAGAAGGAGTGCAGTTCCTGCGCGGACTTTGTCTTGGCAGAACGCTTTCCAAGCCTTGAAGGCTGCGATCACGACGATAACGTCTGTCAGGAATGCTTGGTTCAGTGGATGAATCAGCGGTTGGCAAGCGCGGAAAACGTCACTTGTCCGTCCAGTGGTTGCACCAACGCAGTGACATATGCAGATGTTCGCAAATTCGCGCCCCGAGACGTGTTTACCCGGTAAGATTCTCCAACACCAATAGTCATTACAACTATCAATTCCACGCTTGCTTACGTTATTGAACAGGTTCGACGAGCTCTCGATGCAAAGCTACCTCAGCGCTGACAAAAGCTTTCTCTATTGTCTCGCTGAAGGCTGCCCATCGGGCCAGATCCACGATACCGGGGTAGAAGGCCCGATCTTCCGTTGCGCCGCTTGCGGATTTCGCATGTGCACTGCCCACAATCCCGTCATACCATTTCACGAGAATGAAGTATGCACGCAATACACTGAGCGAATTGAACGCGAAAGAGTCGAACGCGAGGCACGAGACGAACAGGCACGCATCAGGAGAGAGCAAGAAGAAGCAAGTGTCGCCGAAGTTGGAAGATCTTCAGTAGAGTGTCCGGGCTGTGGAGCACAGATTGAGAAAACGGAGGGATGTGATCATATGACTTGTAAGTTTTGTTCTTGTCAAATGCTCCTTAACTGATACTGACTTGAACAGGTCGCCGTAAGGGATGCAAGTTCCAATTCTGTTACCTTTGTCGAGCTCCATATAACGGTGCGCAAGGCATCAACAGGATTGGTAATTCAGCGCATGCTGAGAGTTGTTCACACCACTCCGGGAAGCTTCCAGCTCACCCCGGAAATATCTGACTGTGTTTTGAGAGATGCGGGACTTTCATTTCTGCAGAGGTGCACAGGCTCGACTAGAGTACCCTTCATAACAACTTTTCATTTGGTGCAGTGGATGCAAAGGACTGAGAGAACACGAGCATGGTTGGCTCACAATTTGTGTGGACGCTATACAATACGGTCTTACATTATTGGATGGCTCTTCTTTTTCTGTTAGGGTAAGGGTCCAAATCATCCGTGCGATGCTAGTCATAAGGACTTCCTGAGACTGTCCCGGGTTTTATTGAAGGACGAATAGTTTTCTGCACGGTTACAAGGGCAACCGGGAAGTTAGCAACCACAGATTCATCATGACTTTCAATATTCAGCTGGTACCACGCACTATGTCCTTGCATTCCTACACTGGATCGCGGATTTCTCAGTCGCATTACCCGCGAGACACTTCTCAATCTCCGACACAACATTAGCAAGATGACTGCAAGAGTCAGTCAGCGGTTCACTCGCTAGCGCAGTTACGACAAGACCAAGCGCAACACTCACAAGCTCGTCAAGGTAACCAGCGCTTGGGCTTCTCTCGGGTTCGCACTATGTACGACTTCAAGCCTCTCGACCAGCTATGTACCGCGTGTGAAGATACACCCCCATCGGAGGACGTCACCCGCTTACGGGAGTGTGAGTATTACCCTGGCGTATTTCGGAGCGGCATCGACAAATAGCTGGACAGCGATGTGGATAACACGACTATCGCTCATAATCCTTGTCCTTCAACACAGTGTTTTGCGGTGTTTGAAGTGAAAAATGTCGATAATTTCGCGTTCGCTGAACTGTTTCATCGGCACGCCTTCCCATTTTCGACTTACTTGCCGTTATCGATGTGTGTAGCTACGAGAAACTGATTCTTCAAACATTGCTCCTCGACCTCCCAACCTCCGCTATCGCATCCGGTCAGGTACCTTTGAGCTACATGACGTTAGAGATAGCAAGATCTTTATCTGCAACCTGCGGCCTTGGAAGCTGCGTACACAATAACTCTGCTTTCCACTCTGGCGAGCCACACGACTCCCAGAAGGTCAGCGAGACTTTAGGATTCTTAAACATCAACAAGGCTACCATGGATGTGAACAATGAGATAAGGGGGACGGCGATTTACTTGGAGGCTGTAGCTTCATCGTTCGACGAGGTTGAGCGAGAAATCATACTTTTCATTCAGGTTTTAGTCACGCGATATGGTGGGTTTCAGCCGTCGCCAGTATGCGAGCTGTGGAGAGCAAGTCAAGCTATCAGTCATTCGATTGATCCAGGGTAGCTATTGGATCGGCTGAAGATTGAGCTAAAGTCATAGACCTCAACCCCGCTCAAGGGCCCAAAGATCACAAAGTGAGCCCAGTAATGTTGATTCACACGTCCTCCCGGGTCATGACTGCAGCGCACCAGCCACAACTCGGGCGGTATGCCACTGACAATGGTTACACGAAGGGTCACAGTATAATATAAAAGGTACACGCGTGCACTATATCTGCTGTACCAAGGACCTTCATACTGGCGAGACTTGACGCTGGCAGTTACAGTCTAAGCCTCACATTACCTCAATCTAAAAATACACAGGTATCTCTTAATCCACCAACAAAAGAAATCATTATGTCCAGTTTATAACGTGAGAAATCCGAAGCGGTGCGTTGGTTCCTTTGAATCAACGTCATCAAATACGGTCGACCATTGGCCCTAACCTCGAGGACTCAAGTTGTGACAACATTCGGAGGTTTCCAGAGCATGATTACAACATGTTGTGACTATGTCGCGACAGTCACACGTATTCGCGGAGTCATGGTGTAGTATAAATTGAGGTTTCAGGACTATTCTCCTTCGGTATCAAGCCTCTATATCAATTCACATCGATACATCGATCCTTACACGCTGTATTCAGTGGCAGCCATAAGACAATCTCAGCGATTTACTCCCCGTCCCTCGAATAATTCGGATACAAGATACCTAGGGACCCTCAAACCAAAACAAATCCCCAAAATGCCTTCAGGATCAAACAGTTACCGCAACCCCGACAATAAGAAGATGTCCGAAGAAGAACAAAATATTACCTCAAGCTACAGCTACAGCACAGCACTACACGCCTATCGCCCTAAGGCGCCAGGCAATGACGCCGAAGCTTCCAACGCAAAAGGAGCAGGAGGTGGAGAGAGCGGCCAGAGTGCAGCATCAGAGGGCAAGAGCTCACTCAAGTTTATGGCCACGCCGGTGCCGAAAGATACAAGTGACGGAGCAGAGAAACGTAAGATGGTCACAGTGACATTGAAGCCTAAGGTCAAGGGAAAAGATACCAAGGACGAGGGGGGTAGTCCACAGGAGAATTGACCGAGAACATGATTTTGTGGATACCAGAAATGAGATTGTCGAGATAGATGAGCAGGACGAAAAGGAAACGTCGGATTTGAAGCTACTGTACCAGCAACAGTAAGACTATTGCATAGATCCAATCTCAAACGGTGTTTCTAGTTGGTCATTGTAATGCAAGCGCAAGTTCTAGGGATACCGTATCTTTGAGATGTTAAACATCATCCGCAAGCGCTTTTCCATCCATGACATGCGGGGGGTACGTAGGTAAGGGTGCCTTTACAACTTCAACTTCGGATTCGAGAGGCTGTGCTGCACGTGCGGTATTATGCGAAATTGCTGGCATGGTTGTGTACGAACGTATAGCCGTTGACTTCATGTAGCGTCTACGAATAACTTGACGAAAGGCTCACGTCGTGTGTTCCTGACAATCACCTAGTGTTGAAGCTTTCGAAGGGTGACGGCCAGTGTCCCGTTGCGAGAGAAATGGAGATGCGACGATGCCTAAACACGCATCGAGCGTTGACATGAGTTATAGAGTCACGTAGAGCCTATGACGAGGCTATACAGATGAGGGGATGAGCGACGAATTGCTGCAGTGTGTGCAAATGATGTAAGTGGTGTAGTAGATGGTACCTGTAAACGACAAAGAAGGTGATGATGCCAAGATTGACTGGCCTTGGTGGGGCTCAACAGCGTCACGCGTCGCGGCGCGTTCTTCAGCACCAAGCCCGCCTTCCACACCTCACGCAGCTGTGTACACATTGCGATATCTCAGCTAATACTCTCTGGTCTTGCGATACGCTACCTCCGGAGACGCAACACATAGTTGGTCCGCTAGTCTTCCGCCGGCTTCCAAGGTTCTTGCGGACGCGACGCTCCAAATCACGCAAAATGCTATGCACACGCCGTAGCAGTCTGCATGGCGCGCCTAACACGGAACTTCGAGAGATTACGCGACTCTTGAAACGACAAAGTCGCAGTCGTATGCCACACGATGCCATATGTTATATTTCAGACAGGCTGGTCTGTCGACAGCAGCAGCCCCACACGTCAAACGCGTAACGTCCTACAACATCTGACCCGATTATATTGCGCACCAGCTACCCTACTGGGTCAGAGATCTTCTTGTCATTCATGGTAATGATTCATTATGCTACTGTCCTAATGTAAACACCATAGCGTAACAGGCCCACGAATAACCTCCGGCAAACCTCGAGATATCCAAATCCCCACCGTCTCGATGCGCGACACCCAACCGAAGTCGCTACTCAAACTGGCGTATGCGATCGATATCCTTTCCGCGATACAGTCACCTTCATGCAAATCCGCGCGATACTGCCTTGGTTACGGGCCAACGGAATGAACAACACTATGGCTGGGCCGATCCAAGATGCACATCAACATCTAGGCCAAAGGATAGAGACTAGTCAATACCCATATTAGGCACTGTACTTTTGGATCACAGCGTGCCTGATATGCACGAAATACCCAGGGTGTCTGGACATAGATATTTCACCCAAGTGGTGTAGGGATGTAGTGGAAAAGGCCGACTACACAAGCTTGAATCAAACACCACTATGCGCATCCGTCCAAAATCACCACATAACTCAGCCAACGCCACCCTAGTACTCCGGCCATTGCTACTGCATCTCGGCTTCTTTGAGGATATGCAGACAGTTTAACGCTCATCCGAAAGGAGATCAACAATACTCATCTACGATCCTCCATCGTATGTGTTTAGAACGTGAACAAAGCCAGAGGCCACATGAGGTAAACAGCGGGTAAAACCGTGAAGCAATGATTGAGTAAATAGTTGGTACCCTTTGTGGGCTTGATGTCTGCACGCAGCCTCACGTTGGCATTTGTTGGTTTGTTCCTTTGTTACTCATCATTGACCCCAACGGCAGAAGACATGCACAAAGCAGGTACAGCGCAACATGTGCCGAAGGCTCATGTTTGATTCCATAGATATGGGAAACTGTATAGAAGCTGATGGAGATTCAAGATGCGAACTCTCAATAGCTAGATGCACCCTACAAAGCCACTTCTGGACTACACTATAGCTTCAGAAGTCTTAAAACACCTTACACGTCATCATGACGAAAGGACCACCATACAAAACCGGGCAACCTTACTTTAAGAGGACTTTCGAGAAATGGTGTCGGACTCACCGACCAGGATGGTCAAGGGGTAAGCCTTCCAAGATGGGCATGCTGAGATGGTAGCTTACTCTATTAGATGATGTTAGATTGACTGCTCAGACCTTGTGGCATGGAGACATGGTCATTCAAAACTATTTCCTTCGAAGAGTCGGGAAGAGGTTTGAGTATCCTATGCAGCAACAACATCAGGTGCCAGCCGCACCATGGACCCAAAATGATGTAAACTTAGCAAGAGCAACTAGGCAGCTACCTGGTGCTGCGCCTCCTGTCATTGCAGCTCCTGTCATTGCAGCTCCTGTCATTGCAGCTCCTGTCATTGCAGCTCCTGTCATTGCAGCTCCTCTGGCAGCTCCTCTGGCAGCTCATCCGGCAGCTCATCCGGCAGCTCCTCCAGTTCAACCCTACCCTTGCAGCTTTTGGCCCAACAGGCCGTGGCACGCAGATCCAGAAGACGCTTCTATCGGTCCGGAAATTACGATCGAGGCCATCAAGGATGACGTGTTTGAGGAGAGCCCTAGAGCAGACTGGATGGCTACAAAGCCATTCTTTTGGCCAATCCAAGATGAGCAAAACTGGGAGAACAAGAGATTTCTCGGCGCTGGGGCCTCTGGCTGTGCGGGATTGTGGTGTCAAAGTGATGCCCAAGGTAACATATCAAGGGTATGTGACTTCAGGCATAGGATCATTACTCGGGTTTGAGAGAGCGTGCTGACAAAGAACAGCGGATGGTTATCAAGGAAGCGAGGCCTGACAAGATCCAATGGCGTGACCTTTGCTTTTGGCGAGATCAGTTGCCGTGCGAGATCCACATGCACCAGCTAGTCGACAACGGCCGCGTGGTATCTGATAGCGACGATGAGCCCGCTGGTTCTGATCATGAAACTCTGGTCAGACATCATGGTTACCGCTTGATGATGACCCAGCGGCGTTATCGCATCTTCTTCGACTACTACGAAGGCGGCAATCTTTGGCAGGCTTTAGAAAAGCACTGCAGCAGAATGAAGAACACATTCTATACCCAAGGCGAGGAGCCAGGGCTTGATCATGACTGGGATGAGGAGTTCGGTTGCTACCGTGACTCAAAAGCGGTGCCCGGCGAGGCGGGATTGTGTGTGAAGATACCCGAAGGCCTTATCTGGAGAATTGCTAGCTCGCTTGTTCAAGCGTGTCAGATCCTGCATTTCGGCCAGGTAAGTATTGGACGTGTGCAGAACACCACACCTGAGTGGAAACCGATCAAACACTGCGATATAAGACTTGACAACATCTTCATCAAGCCAGCGGATGAGGAGAACGAGGTCTGTGATCAATCTCCGCAGGATACGTTGGAGATCGTGTGCGCTAACCGGCCCAGTACCCAATATTCGTCTTGGCAGACTTCGGCCTCTCGTTTACGGACATGGGTGCTCCTGGAACTGACAACCCATATGAGTATGTCAGGGAAATGACAGACGAACGATTTGCGCCTGTGAGTAACAAGGCTACAATCCGTATGTTTTTACAAAGTTAATTAGATGCAGGAACACCAGTTTGTAGTCAACGACGCAGCAGAAAGCGCTGGGGTAGTACCCCTAGACGAAAAGACAGATGTATGGCAGATGTACGTACACCACCATAGAATACCCGTTCGAATTTTACTAACTACAACCCTAGTGGTGCAGTACTTTACTCATTACTCAGTAATGGTTTCTTCCCCCCTCTCGGCCAAGGGCCATATCGCTTTGTCGAGAAAATTGACGCAACTGTACCTTTCGCCCTCGAACATGGCGAACTGAGAACCATCGTCGACCCAGAGGATGACCCATGGAATGACATGCGTTTCTTTCCTACTTTCAAACGTTACAGCGAGGATCTGAAGCGGTTGGCGTTCGAGTGTCTGGCATGGCATTCGAGTGAACGACCGACGTTATTGGAGATGGGAAATAGGATCGATGATTTCCTTACGACGCACCCGAATGTTGCGAATGATCGGAATATGGAATCGCTAGAGGTCGTTCGAGATTTGGAATTCGCGATTGGGCAACCTATGAATTAGACCCGGCTTTAGTCTTGGCAGATCGATGCGCGACTTTGAAATCTGTACGCGCCCATAGCTATGGCAACGGCTTCACAATATCCACTAACCTATCCGTAGATACGTGCTTGTATCCATGTCTTTGTCCTTCCGCATTAGCCATCTCCCGGCGTCGGCATAAGTGCCGCAACAAGAAGTTTGCATCTCTTTGTTCGGCCGTTGTAGTCCTGAACGCACCTTGCCGATATAGCCTTTTGGGAAACAAATCGAATGACAAGTTGTTTTAGCACATCCACCAATGCCACGGAAGTCACCACCCTATAAATCCGGTCTGCCCTACTTCAAACGCGACTGCGAAGCCTACTTCCCCACCAATGCCTTGACCGTCACATGGAGCCGCGCCGAGCAAAACAACACGGTCAACACATTATGGTATGGTAGTCGAATTATCCGCGATTACTACAACGCGCGGATCGGGCGACGAGAATTATTTGGTCTACCAACACCAAACCCTATACCAGATAACCCGTTCAATGCGAGCGACGTCACGTTTGCGCGCGCAAATAAGAGTATGCCGCCGTATCGTGATGGATCAGGAGGAACGGAGCCGGCGTGGGTGAATGCTCCAGCGGGTTTCGGCGCGCTTGCGATGACTGTGCCACCGCCCGCTGTGGTCGTTGCTGGCCCTGTTACAGTGCCTGTTCATACCGTTACAGTAGCGCCACCACGGCCGGTAAATCGATATCCCTTCGACTTCTGGCCACCTAAGCCGTGGGATGCGGAGCCAGATGATGCGACCTTAGGCATGACCATTAAAGCCATCAAGTCTAAAGAAGAGCCCGAGAACGGTGAAAAGTGGATGGATGATACCCATGATCCATATAGCGACGGAAGAAGGTGGATAGGCGGGAAGTTTCTAGGTGCAGGCACTTTTGGATGTGCAGGTTTGTGGTGCGCAGTCGACGACCACAACATCGTGACGGCCAGAATGGTCGTTAAAGAAGTCCGCCCACACAACTGGAAATGGCGGGATCCAGCGTATTGGAGAGATTATCTTCCGCGTGAAATTCGCATACATGAGCGTATTGACGCGAATCGACCCGCCGCTGGCGCTGATACCTCAGGCTATGATAACTTGTTGAGGCATTTAGGGTACAGATTGATGATGCAGCAGCGCCGCTTCAAACTGTACCTGGACTTCTGTGAAGGTGGCGATTTATTCCAGGGATTGAAAGAGCACTTTGACCGATGGAAAAGAGGACAAGCGACGGATAAAATTGAGCGACTCAAAGTCGTACCAGAGAGCTTGGTCTGGCATGTACTGTCGCAGCTTGTTGATGCATGCCTGGTCCTCCAAACGGGATCGAAAGATCCCGCGACAGCGGAGTCGGCTTGGCCACCAATCACGCATCTCGATATCTCGTTGAGCAACATCTTCCTGGAGCCAGCGGCTGACGATGCTTATCCAAACTGTGTCTTGAGCGACTTTGGTATGGCAATGTATGATCTGGAGCAGAGTGATCCCGCAGTGAGACCCTCAGACAACCCTCAGGAGTACGTGCTCGGCCACACCAGTTTCAAGTACCCTCCCGTAAGTCAAATCTGTTCGGTATCGAGACACCCAGAATAACTCGTGCTAATCGCATCAGGAGCAACAACTTGCACGAGGCACTCCGCCTGACTTGACACCTTTGAATGAGAAGTCAGATGTTTGGAGTATCGGAGCCGCAGTCTGGTATATGATTGCGAATCGCTCGGTCGCTGGTCCGCAGCGCGAACTGCATTACTCGGAGGATATGCCGCAAAACGTGAACATTGGCGAAGCGGATCATGGGCGACTAGACGAGCCCGGGGCGAAACCGTTTGAAGGTTTGGGCTTTCCGGCACTGAGCAAATACTCGGAAGAGCTGAGGTCGTTGGTTGCGCGCTGCATGAACTGGGAGCAAGAGCATCGGCCAGATCTAGCAACATTGAGGGCCAAGATCAATGCGTATCTGGCAAGCCACCCGAAAGTAAGGGATAGCAGGGACTTTGGACCGCTGAGAATGTCGAACCTCGAACAAGGGCTGGGAATTGGAGATACATTTGCAAGAAAGAGGAGGAAACCGATCGCAGGAAAGCAACCCCGTAAAAAGCAAAAGGGAGACGAAGAGGACAGTGAAGAGTAGCTCGAAGTCGTTGAATGCGAGTTTCGCTCTAAATGACTCGGTCGTCCAGCGGGACTAGGCTGTCTTTCGCAGGCAAACTTGGAGTGTTTTCGATAGCACTTTGTCCATCTTCCCTTTGCCTGCGCTTTCCAGCCCCCCGTCCGGCCTGTTATCGTTGCTGAATTCTGGTTTTGCATGCATGTTCGAATCGACCTCCGGCTGACTGTACACGAGTGCCTGCAACGAGCGTTTCTTCAGGTCCAAGCTCGCCTCTGTTCCCGTCTTCGTCCTTGCTTGAGTGTTCGTCTTCGCCGTGGTCCGAGAATGCTTGTGCGATCGACCTCAGCAGGCTGCTTACAGCCCAAAGGCATCACGCAGCTGCTGGTGTGTGGGATTTGTAGGTTATGGGGCTCGGATTGGTAGGCCGTGGCCTGTCAGACGGTTGGGATAGATTCTCGGATCGTGTTCTTTAACGTTGCCGCTTCCATGCTGCCACGCGGTGATATCATCTGCTTTAAAAGTAGCTGTCATGGCCTTAACACGCCCTTACCATCGTGAGTCTGTTCTCGCGTGAAGTAGGTGATCAGCTGTAGCTACACATAGCTTTCGAGATCGTCAAATAATCCGAGTCTATTGCTGGAATAGAGACAACGCGGACACGGATCTAAATCGCTACGAAGGCCACGGGCCATTGAGGGGAGAATTGGAACGCGTTGTGTGCTAGGTGTGGGCCGTACTTGAAATGAAGATAGTTGGGCATGGTAGTCGACCTCGGAATGTGACATCAGGGAAAGACGCGGTGGAACGTGCACGCTTATCTTATCCGACAGCGGTGGTGGAGTACGACCAAGCCACTAGGTACGAATACCGCAACAAACAAACACCTCTGCATCATTCAAGGGCATTGACGGAAAATGCGAAACGGGTGTCATGCAGTGATCCTTTTCCTCAGCCACTACCGGCATCGATTTTTGACAATACTTAGGTAATCTCACTCCTCATCCTACCCTTCACTTTGTCATTGCACAACTGATCTCTTACTTCGTTGACCATCGCTTTACCTCACAACTTGAAGCTGTTCTGCACCAGCTTCTCACTCAAGGCCCACAGTCGATCGGCCAACTTAGGATCAGTCGCGTATGGCATCGCATCACACATCTGACAGTCAGACAGCATGATACCCTTTGATTCTGATACGTTGTCAGTATTGACTTGTGCCGACTGAACCTTTACTTACCATCTAAAGCTGGGTCTAGCGCCGCAACCAGTACCGTTGCGGCACCTTGATCAAGGTTCTTCCAGAACGGACTTACACTTCGAATCGCAGCCTCGCCATCCGCGTCCAGGTTTCGACTGAGACCAGTCCAGATTGCTAAACTCATTAGCGATTCTGAAACCACGCACTCAAAAGGCTTGCGCGGCGGGGTACTCACATCCGGGATGCACAGCATAACTTCTCACACCCTTTCCTCTGTATTTCTCGTTCAAACCCACTGAGAACAGCATGTTCGCCGTCTTCGCCTGTCCATAGGCCAGCCACCCGTTGTATCCATCATCTGCGCCCTTCGCAAACTTCGGAGGAAGTTGCACGTGCCTCTCTTCTTCGGGTATCTCGTCGTTGCTCTTCTCCCAGTTGTAATCAGAGAATCGAACAGGGCTCAACCGATGACCAGCAGAAGTGAGGTTGATGACGCGGGTGGCACCTTCATCTGAGGAGGAAGCAGAGGCCAGAAGCTGAGGCATGAGCAGGTTGGTCAAGAGGAAGTGGCCAATGTGGTTGGCGCCAAATTGACCTTCGAGGCCTTCTTTGGTGGTTTGACGCGCCGTTGTCATGACACCAGCATTGTTGATGATCAGATCCAGGCGGCTCGTCAATTGCGACACTTCTTTTGCAGCAGTTTTAACAGATTCTTGAGACATCAAGTCAAGGAGGACTACTTTGACTGTGACGTCTGAATAGGCATCCTGGATGCTCCTCACGACCTCTTCCAGTTTGGACTTGGTGCGTGAGGCGAAGATGAGGAGCGCTGGATTTTGGGAGGCAATCGAGAGGGCTATAGACGAGCCGATGCTTTCAGGGGATACACCCGTGATGAGCACTTTTTTAGGTCAACATCAGCTTTCAACAGCGTGAGCACATGGACGTCCTACCATTCTTGCCATGAATCTGCTCGGCGAAAGCTTTCGCGACTTCGCGACCACCCGTCTTCTCATCCCATTCAGAATGAGTTAGAGTCGACATTGTAGCTCTTGATATGCTCGAGGAGTAACAGCCTGAGCCTTAGAATCTTATCAAGGGGAGTGCATAAGTATCGCTCTCGCTATCCCTGGGACTGAGCTTGTTTACCACAGCAACTTCCATCCGGAAGCATCGAGACTGCATGCGAAGTTCCGCCCATGTCCACAGCATCTGTGTCGCCTTCGGGACAGCATGCGCTGGAAATGGACAAGTGCAGTTGGGGTGAAAGTTGCGGGGTACAAGCTGAAGGCGGGGAAGGTTAGCGCCATGTGGGGCAGCTACAACGTATACTTCGCGTTCCCAATGACCTCGCATCACGCGTCAACATCCTTTAACCGGCAGATACGGCGATCCACATCGCAATGATACGACTCCACCCCACGGAGGGGACATGCCGGGAGAGGCGTCCAGCACCTGCAGGCTCTCAGCGCCACGACTCGCGCTTGCACACTCGGTCGTCGGCTCCATCTCGCCTGGTTGAAGTTACTGAGAAGAATGGGTACATGGCCATATCATCGGTAGATGCAGGGTTGCCGAGCCCCACGCTCACAAGCAATTACCTGGTCGATGCGTCTGGATACCTGGGACCTCTTCTCGCATCGAATCGCGTTGTGTTACCTTATTCCGCCCAGTCGTGAAGCTTGATTGAAGTCGCGCATGCCACTCCGTGCGAGAATAGACGAGACCAAACTCCCCAAGATGTCTTCTTTAGAGACCAACGACAACGGCCCAGTCACTAATGGCGCAAAGCCACAGACGGGCATCAAAGTCATCATTATCGGCGCAGGTACGTCCTTAGCAGTCCGTGCCACAGCCCCGTTCTAACACACATCACCAGGTTTCGGCGGCCTCACAGCAGCCATAGAATGCATCCGCCACGGGCACACACCCGTCATTTACGAATCCTTCCCTTCGCTCAAGATCCTCGGCGACATAATAACCTTCGGTCCCAATGCTGGGCGCATCTTCGCACGTTGGAGTGATGGACGCGTCGCGCGCGACATGCGCAAGATTTCGATCGATCTCACCGAATACGGCTTCAACATTCACAAATGGGATACTGGCGAGATTGTTATAAACCAGAAGACGCCGCCACGCGACGAGAAGGCGCCGAACTTCAACGGGCATCGCGGTGAACTACACGAGATTGTGTTCAACTATGCCAAGGAAATTGGCGTGGAGATTAACTTGGGACAACGAGTGGAGAAATACTGGGAGGGTGATAAGGAGGCGGGCATCGTGCTAGAAGATGGCACGCGCGTTGCTGGCGACCTCGTGGTTGCGAGTGACGGTGTTCGGAGTAAGGCGAGAACACTGGTCTTGGGATACGAAGACAAGCCAAAGAGCAGTGGATACGCCGTATGGCGAGCTTGGTTCACCAACAAGGACATGATCGCAGACCCGGAGACAAAGCAGTTCTGCGAGAACGGCGATACCTTTAATGGATGGATCGGTGAGCCTTCTTCCACCCCACCATTGAGACTAATCGCATGCTAACAACTTCGTAGGCCCAGACGTACATTTCCTCTTCAGCACCATCAAGAACGGCACCGACTGCTGCTGGGTGCTCACCCACCGTGACGACCACGACATCGACGAATCCTGGTCCTTCCCCGGCTACCTCAAAGACGTCAAGACTGTGTTGGACGGCTGGGATCCAATGTGCTGGAAGATCGTTTCCAAGACACCGGAAGAGAAACTCGTTGATTGGAAACTTGTATACCGGGACCCGTTGCCCAACTGGGTTTCGGGCTATGGCTCCGCGCCAGGTCACGGCCGGATATGCTTGCTAGGCGACGCAGCACATCCCTTCCTTCCAACAAGTGCGCAAGGTGCAACGCAAGCACTTGAAGATGGTGTTACACTCGCCGTGTTGCTACGAAAAGCTGGAAAGGATAACGTACGAGGCGCGTTACGAGCATACCAGGATATACGCTACGATCGTGTCAAGGCTGTGCAGAAAACGGGCGAGACAACGAGAGACATGTGGCACAAGACAGATTGGGAGAAGGTGAAGAAGGACCCCACTCTGATCCAGTTCCCGAGAGAGGATTGGGTGTTCCAACATGATGCTGAGAAGCACGCTGAGGAACTGGGGGATGAGGCGATTAAGAAAGCTAGCGCTGTTGCTGCGTAGTCCAGTCAAGCGGAAGTACCACAAGGATACGCTCAACGCAATTTTAGAGTTTATTGAACTGCTTCATGATGTGCGTGTGGCAAACGGTATCAGTCTTGCATGATGTCTCCGAAAAAGTGCACAGCTCAGAGGCACGTAAGTCACGTTCAGCCTTCCGTCAGTTCGGTAATAACACCGAGACACATCATCAGTGACGGCGAAGCAGAAGTACTGCGTAGTAGAAGGAGCCAGAAAACCGATTGATTCCAAGAGCAAAGCCTAACTGTATGTCCGAGCCAGAGGCGTCAAGCGGCGCCTCCTTCCACAAAAGGATACACTCGTTGCAGCAAGTCATAGCTCAGCCACTCTTCTCCGCACCGACAACCTCGTGATGCACAACTTCATCCTTGTCGCTATCGCGCCTCTCGATCTTGTCGTCTCCACCAGCTGCAACACGGCCAGTACAGACATACTTCCTAAACTTGCGCGCCGGAAGCCTAGCCTCAAACATCTCATCAATCTCTTCGAGAGTGCGGTTCTTGATCTCGGGCAGGTAGAAGTACACCCATGCTGCTGTGATGAAGCAAGATGGTCCCCAGATCCAACCTACATACGGCGTTAGTATGGAGTTCAAGTATAGAGAAGTAAAGGTGGAAGTCTTACCATATTCGGGGCCCCAGTTAAGGGAGTCAGGGTTGATGAAGTATGGTGCAGTGAAGGTGGTGAGCCAAGCACCTGCGAAAGCGACGGCCGATGCGATACCAAACGTGTATGAGCGTAGACGCTGCGATGGGATTTCTCCACCAGAGAGCCAGGCGTAAGCCGCGATCATACCGTTGTAACCGATGATGTAAATCACCGAGAGACCGACAATAGCCTTGGACAGGTCAGTAAGAAGCTCGCATATTCCACGAAAGAAAGATAAACTCACCTTTCCAGTGCTAGTCGTGCCAGGGTTGACGTGGTAGACAGCCGCGATGATAAGCTGCGTAACACCACAGATAGAAAGACCGGTCATGAGGAAAACGCGGCGGCGACCAATCTTCGAGATAACACTGCTGTTGATCATGACTACGACGACACCGACTGCGGTCAAGATGCAGGAGTTCATGAAGGGGCTACCAACATTCGCCATCTTGCTTAATGTTAGCCTGGCATACTCTAGAGAACGGGAGCGATGCACTGACCTGGAAGAAGTACGTTCCATACGCAATCACGAACATGGCACCCGAAGCAGCCTGAGTCGATACCGCAGCAATAGCCAACAGCGTGCGCCTACGATCAACAGGATCTTTCCAGATGTCCAGGAAGTTCGCGCTCGACTTGACAGCCTTTTCAGCATCAATCGCCGCTTGGATCTCTGCTACTTCGCCGGGAACGCTTTCAGGATGAGGACGCATCCACAGGAGCGCCTTCTCGGCTTGCGCTGGCTTCTCGACTAGAATCAGCCAGCGTGGCGATTCGGGAATGAAGAACAGGCCAATCGACATGAGAACCGGGACGATGAAGATCATGCCAAGTGGGATGATATACGAGTTCCGACCGTTCATGTCGTGTGTTGCGTTGTCGATCACAGTGCCAATGAGAGTGCCAACTGAAGTCCAGATCTGGAAAACGGATATCATGAGACCGCGGTATCGAGCTGGCGCTGATTCCTACTCGTCTGTCAGTAATGTACCGGACGAATGAAGGGGAATACGAACCTGGATATAAAGCTGCGAAAAGGTCATATACCACCCATTTGCAATCCCAATCAAAAGACGTCCAGAGTACAGCCCCGCAATGTTGGTCGTAGTCATCATGACAATGTTTGCAACGCAGCAAAGCGCACTGGCCATCCAAAGGCATTGGCGCCTCCCCAGCTTCTTCGCGAAGACACCGGCGAACATTGAGCTGATGAAAGCACCGAGTGTCATCAAGGATGAGATGAGTTGCTGACGCTCGGGGGAGATATTGTAGCCTATGGGCGTCATGGGATCAGGATGGCCAAAGACTTCGAGAAAGCCGCGCATGGCTTGTAGACCGCCGATAGCACCAAAGTCGATGCCGTACTGGAACGGCGACATAGAAACGAGGGTACATGCCGCGAGGCATTTCCAATTGGAAAGCAGACTGCTTGTTAGATCGGGCATTTTGGTGGTTTCTCTCTCCAAAGGTGGTGATGAAGAAATTCAAGATGGTGCGGCGAGGTTTTGCTCGATGTTGCGAAGTAGGGTTAGCTTCAAGAAGCGATAAACTTTCAACTAGAGAGGCTGGCACCAGCGATCCTTCTGCCTCATAACAGGGCATCCCTTTCATCCAGACTGGCATGCAGATCTTTGTGAATGTGGTCCCACCTGCATTCTTGTCCCAATATATGCCGATAGTGCCTGGAAATGCTTAGCTTGCCCCTACCCCGGAATCCACAGGCAGTCTAAAGTGTGGAGTGCGGAGGTGGCGGTGTACCATGTACGATATCTCAGGTATTAATGCTGGTACTTCCCGTTTCCGCGTGGCGTACGAGACCAATCATCACGATGCCCGGTAGCTATTCAGAAAGGGTGACAAAACGCCCGGCAGTTTCTGCCGTTCTAGTGCTTGTCTTGCTACCCGCCATCTGTTTGGAATAGCACATGGCCAGGCTGTCGCTTCGAAACTTTATCAAGGCCGCCACGACGACCTCCCTAGAAAGATGCGACCCCAGAAAACCAACATCGCATTTACAATCAGGGAAACCCAGGGGAGTTCACAGGCTGTACGGTACTACCGTGCGGTCGGAGCGATAACGCCGTGTGACATTGGCCATGATTGTGAAGTACAGTAAAGATCTGCATGTACTAACTTTCACAGCTGTGCATAGCGAGTCAATAAACTTCATGTCCTCCACTTCGGAATCGGGAAGTGGAGAGACTCGTGCCCGCCTGAAGGATCAAAGTGTTCAAAGCAAGTGTTGCGATCCGCTGATGTGGACAGAAAATGAAGTTGATGGTTGAGAGGCGGGGAAGTCGACTGCGAAGGTGGTGGGGCACTTTCCAGATAGAACCTTGCAACTCTACAGGTATGCCGCTTACGTAGTATTAAATCTGAAGCAGCAAACAGTGTCTAAGACAACGAATTTTCCAGGCTAGACTCAGGAGTCTCTCAGACTACCCTCCTTGACCATGTCCACAACGTTCATGAAGTTATCGTACATGTAGCTACGCCGCTTCTGCCCTTGCTCATTTTCGAAGACCAACTTCCATTTATCCTCCTCATCAAAACCGTCCCAATTCACTTTTACCCAATCGTGGCAGGATGCATCAGAGTCACAGTGGTTGTTGTTGACATCTTCATGCAGTTCTGCATTGTCGTACTCCAAAACATCATCATCAAGATACCTGCCTACTATCATAGTCCTCTCATGAAAGTAGAAGTTCTCGGTCTCGTAGTAGCTTACGGCCGAATTGGCGCAAGCCCTGAAGAAAGCGCGAAGGGTATTTGGGTAATGGAAGTTCGTGTTCTTGAGGACAATGCGACGGATCGTGGAGGAGTGTACGTTGATGATACTCGCGAGTGTAGGTGCAGTAGTGCTCGTAACGAGTCCGTTGATATGGAGCGAACGTAGGCGGAATGGAGGACTGCCGCCCAGTAGCTGGAACAGAGGAGCCCAACTCTCATTGCGGATCTGATACTTACCGATACCCTGATCGCCAACAGACAAAGCCAATGCTTGGAGATTTGCATTGGTATTGATAAGCTTGACGAGGGCTGACATGTATGCATCAGTCTTCAAGGTGGCCATGTCGAGTTCCAGTTTCAATGACGTTAAGCCGCGTAAAGCAGGTGAAATAGCCTCGAAGAGCGACTTTGGAGTTCCCAGTAGCCAAGTCTGCCACTTCAACCCGAACCCTACAACCCTGAACTCTTCAAGCTGCTGTGGCGCACATCGTATGGTGTCCACCAGAGCATGCATGACCCTGTATATGGGAAGCGCATGCATGATATGGGTGTGTTTTGGTGAATAGGCTATCGAGAATTCGGGACGGAACCCCATAACACCCATTGCCAAAGGATTGGATGTTGAAATCACGGGGTAGCACAATTTGTCAGCCATCCCTTTCAGCGGGGGAGGTGCGCGAAGCGTGATACTCTTCAGATTCGGTAGACGCCGAAAGATAGCACTGAACAAGTTTCGCACGTCAGATTCGCTGAGCGTGGTTCCAATGCAAGGCGATTTCGCTGTGTCCATGCTTTGACCGTATCGCAAGCTCGTCGGTGACCGACATTCCAACTTAAAGTATATCTCGAGTGCGCGAATACGGGTTGCAAATCGTAAATGAGACAGGGCCTCGAGACGTTCGACGCTCGTGATAGTGAGTTGACATCTTCGGCTGGAAAACTTCGCTTCGGTCTTAAGGTAGGGTGGTTAGCGACTCATTAACGAGCACCTTGGAGTGAGATAGAGCACAAGCTAGGGAAAGATCGAGCTTTGGGTAAGGGGAGAAGGTACTTACAAGAGCATGATCGATGGCCTGTAATATAGTCCGACTGCCGAGCGCTTGTAGTATGCTCAGAGATTTCTTGTCGAGATTCTCAGCGATCATGCCGATGAGCTCGGTGGGTAGGTCTTCCAGACTTCTCCCAACTGGCGGTGATCTGTAGTCCGACATGAACACATCAATGTCTGTGTGATCCATGATAGCCCTGTCCTCGGGCGTATCGCTGTCCTCGTCCATGTTGGATGGTGATATGTGGCTGGAGGTGCTCGGGGTGAAAATAAAATGTTGCAGATTTTATGTGTGGGTTCGAGATGAATGGCGGTACGAGTGATGCGAGCGGTGGCTACCATGGTCCTGGCTGAGGATAGGAAGGGCTATCTGTGGCACCACCCCATTCAACAAGGGAGCTGAACAGGCGCCCTGCAGCCTACATTCGTGTTGAAACAGGTGTTAGCAAGATCGTAATGCAACGTAGGCATCCTGGGTTGTTTCCTTCTATCTTTTTTGTAGACGGGTGTCCAATTTTCCCTATGGGTGGGTGGCATAGAGTGGTACTGCTTCCCTGGTCCACAAAGGAGGAGACCCTTTCGGTCGCTACGTCCGATGTTTGGCTGACCATACTACAGTCGGGATTTCGAGGGCGTTGTGTTCGTCATGGCTTTCTACGCGGATGTTCGCGCGCATCGTGTACGGCGCAGTCGAGTTGAAAGAGGAGAGCATAGGGTGCTAGGGGATCATGGCGCTCCTAGTGCTCGAGTCGTGATAGAAAGTGCAATAGTAGGTACTAGACAAAGTACATTGCGATGAAGGGCATCGTGATTTTGGTGTCGACATGTTCAGAGACGTCGATGATGCCCAGGTGCATTCCGGCGCTACTGCGTAGCTAAGCATCGCGTCGCGTCGCGTCCGGGGTTCGGCACAACACCTGCCGCAAGCTCCTTGCCTGCCGCCTCACGTGCGCATCCGGCACCATGCCCACAGATGCTGGCCCATCCTTCCGTGTACAGTATCAGTGCGAGAGACTTGCATGTCTTCGGGTGTGAAATGCCCACGAGGCTGCAAACTTTACCCGGCTGTCTGTGCCCCACCCCCGCGATGTGGGGTTAGGCGTTGCGCGCATGCAACCCTCCGAGGATGGCTACTGTCAATGCTGCTGGCGGCGATGCCTGTCGCTAAGGTTATTGTTAGCTCTCTTTACTAAAAACTAGTACACTACTTAAAGTAACTATTAGTTATATTACTACTACTACTTAGCTAAAATAAAGTATAAGTAGCTAAAATTTTTACTTATAAATTTTTACTTATATAAACTACTATAAATATAGTAGCTATAGTATATTAAAATTAGCTTTTTTATATAAACTTAAACTAACTTAAGTAAAATTTACTTTATAATAGCTATATAATAGTATAAATTATATAAGCTAAAGCTAAGCTTTAATATACTTACTATAATAATATAGTTTACTAGTACTACTATATAAGCTAAAAACTTAATTTTAAGTAATTTAATAGAACTTAAATAAAATACTTTTATACTACTAGCTTTACTTTTAATTACTTTATATAACTTATAGTATAGTATAAATAAGGTAGTTTATAATAGCCTCTATAATAGCTTCTAGAATAATAACCTTAAGAGAACTTATAGAGCAGCGCGTTTAAGAGAAAAGTAATTAATTAATAATAAAGAGGCTTAATTAAGCTTTAGTATATAAGGCAATATAACTAGTAATAAGATTAGCTTTAGACTTACTAACGCTAGAAGAACTTATAAAAGAGGTATAAGATGTTAGAAACGTAGTTAGAGCTTATTTAGTGTGCTAGTATAGCTTTAGTATTAGATTTAAGCTACTATTTACGTCTTTAATAAGTCTTTAAATCTTTAATTTATTATAAGTAGTAAAATAAGAATAGAGAGTATATATATAGTAGAAGCATAATTTTACTTACTAAAAAATTTAGTATTTTATTACTTTGCAATCTATAGCTTTATTAGTTATAAGCTATTAAGAATATATAATTATATTATAATTCTCTCTACTATAGGTAGACATTAGTATTTATAAAATAGTTGCCTTACTACTCTAAATTTTAAAAGCTTTAACTATACTAGAGGTAGCAGCGCTAAGAACTTAAGCCTTAGCCTACTTAACGCCTGCACCTCTAAACGTAAGATTTTAACCTTTTTAAAAATACGTTTTTTTGTGTACTAGTAATAGACCTTACTTTTTTTAGACTAGTTTACACTATAGAATTAGTTTACTAATAAATTATATAACTTATTTATATAAACTTAGTTATATACTATTTACTAGTACTATTATTTATACTAAAAAATACTTAAAAAGCGTTATAAGTATAAAAGTAAAATAAAAAGATAATTATATTTATTTAAAAAATAAAATTTTATAAAAAAGCTTATAAGTAAGTTAAAAGTAATAAAAAGAAACTATTAGAGGCTTATAAGTAGATTTAATTAATAACCTTAGCTCTAGCTTTGCTTAAAATTAATTAGCAAGCTCTAATTTATGTGTTTGTTTATTGGTCGCTTTATAACAGGTGCGTCGTGCAAGCTGCAATGCATCCCTGGGTCTCAACTGTTGCTTGGAGCAGTCTTCTTCTGAGGTGCATTCCCAGTGAACACGATCAATACAGCGGAAAACATGGCGATAGAGCAAATGTTTGAGGCGTTGCCTCTACACTATTTGCAGCATGGCATCTCCAAGTTTGGTGCTGGCAATATCGCCTTGGCAGTCTTCTTGACCGCACTTTTAGGTGTACTTGCAGATTATGCTTGGATGCTGTACATGAGATCGAAGATGGTAAGAGCGACACACTATATCCGATGATGGTACTAACGTTGAGTAGCCCCCAGGGCCCTTCCCATACCCCATCGTTGGCAACACGTTCCAGCTGCCTGACAACAAGCCCTGGATTTTCTTCGAGGAGCTATCCATGAAATACAACACGCCGCTGATAACGTATTGGATCGGACGTAACCCAACCGTTTGGATCAACGATGCATGGACCGCAAATGAACTACTCGACAAAAGAGCTGGCATATACTGCTCGCGCCCGCGCATGCTTGTCTTTGCCGAACTCGGATCTGGCCAAAACAACCTCGTGAACCTGATCACTACTACGCAGGCGCAGCGGGAGCGGTTTCGGATGCTACGCAAGGTGACGCACCAGGGCGTTGGCATCCAGCAGGTGAAGAAGTACCGCGACTTCCAAAATGATGAGAGCAAAGTCGTCGCCCTCGATCTCCTGAGCACCCCCGAAAATTACGTCGCGCACTTTGAACGCTACGCGACCAGTGTGGTCTCTATCATCGGCTTTGGCAGACGCGTTGCGAGCCACGAAGATCCAATCATCACCGAGGTCATCGCATTGATGCATCGAGCAGCTGATCTGAACGTACCGGGCAAGACATTCCCTATGCTAATGGAGACCTTTCCGATTCTTGCTCGCGCACCTACGGAATATGCCCCATGGAAGCACGGCATGGGATCGAAGAAGAAGTCATCCCGCGGCCATGACTTCTTTTATTCGCTCGCCAGAGAAGCAAACGAGAAGCCAGGACACGAAGACTGCTATTCAAAGATGTTGTTTCGCGAGCAGGAGAAATACGGTCTCAATCACAAGGAGATTTCGGCATTAACTGGTAACCTGTTCGGTGCGGGGTCCGACACATCAAGTAGTACGCTCATCACCGCTGTTCTCGCCATGCGAGCGTTCCCAGAAACTATGCAGGCCGCGTGGGAAGAGCTAGATCGCGTTGTCGGAGAGGACCGTAGTCCTTCGTTCGAGGACGATGCAAACCTACCTTACATGCGAGCATTTGTAAAGGAAGTGTTCCGATGGCGATCAGTAGCCATTATCGGTGGACAACCACACGCTCCAGTTCAAGACGATTACTACAACGGTTATCTGATCCCGCAATCCGCATGGGTACAGGGCAACGTCTGGGCGATACACCATAACGAGCGTGACTTTCCTGAACCCGACCGTTTCAACCCGAACCGCTTCTTGAAGGACCATCCTGATTCGCGACCTTTCCCCGGCGAAAGAGGGTACATGACATTTGGTTGGGGCCGTCGAGTGTGCTCAGGTCAGGCGCTTGCGGAGCAGGGCACATGGCTGACGGTAGCGCGATTGGTCTGGGGCTTCAGGATCGAGCCAGCACTAGATGAGAATGGGAAGCCCATTTCGGTCGACATATTTGATTACACGTAAGTGTCTACTGGAAAGCGATCAGTATGTGAGATACTGACATCTGCAAGTAACGGTTTGAACATGCGACCGCAGCCGTTCAAAGTGAGCATAAAGCCTCGGAGTGAAAGGATACGTCAAGCTATCGTACGAGAGGGCGAACAGGCATTGGCAGACCTTGCGCAATACGAGGGTGAGACGAAGTATCGCATGAGTACATTCTACAAGAAGTAGATCTTGCCATGAGAAAGTAGTAGCCGGGACGGATTTGACGGTAGTGAGTGGTGGGCTGACGCATAGTCTTGGTCAGCCAAGGCGAATGTCCATCCAACTCTTTTTAACCGGTGATGCCTCCAATAAGGTTGATGTGGTCCCAGTACCAATTCTTTCCCAATGCGAGCCCCGACACTGAACTACCAGGACATGATGCTCTCTATCGTGTCCATGACGAAAATACCAGGGCAAGTGCAGTACATAAGACTCCAAGAGAAAGCTGGGAAGATCGTGAGCTGTAGGTTCAACATCAATGAACGTTGATGCCAGTCCGATGCGGGAGATTTTCGGGTCAGGCTCAAGATAGTATGAACGAGATCTCTGCGATTGCGGCAGTGGGAGCGGCATTATACGAGTAACGTGAGCACTGATATGGATGTATATAGTCGGTGCCTGTGTGATGGAGTCGTATAGTGTTTGGTAAGTTTTCCAGTCAACAATTTTCCCGTCGTTGAGCTCCGGCTTCACTGCGCATGAAATTTCAGTCTTGTCTCGGGACAATCTGGCGTTGTCCAACATCTTCAACCCCCTGGCCCATCGTACAGTGCCTTCCCATCCGGTCCACGACCAGCTAGGAAATTCGACTCGTCGTCTAGCTGGGCTTTCCACATCCCAGCTCAAGTTGCTGACGAATCTTCGGTGCGATATGTTAAGCGGTGTTTTGTCCGACCCAAAAAGATCGTTGTCACAGTACGGCAGTCCCCAAAGGTGTCTGAGACCATTTGAGTGTCCCAGAGACGCGAAGATCCCAAGCATTGCATTCAGTACATCGCTTTCATATGTGAGCGAGCGCCTTGTGAACGCTTCGATCCGGCCGAGGACTGTCATAGCATAGCCCTTGACAGATGGGAAGAGGCCTGGGTCTTGTTCTTCGAAAAAGTATCCAGTTTTTCCCCCACCACGACGCCAGAACATATGTTCGGGGGCTATCCAGCCTTCCATCCGAAATCTTTTTTGACATTCGAAATAAAGTTGAGTGTCGGTGAAGACAAGACGTCTAGTCGGAAGCAAGCCTTCTTGATATGTCCAGCCTCTCGTACTCCATGCCGTGTTCTCTAGGGTATCGTTACAAAACATGGGCGTGGAATCTAGTTTTCGCTGCCCAATGTAGAGAGGGTGGTTCACTTTACGTTGCCGGCTAACACCTGGCAGTCCGTAAGCCCCATCATATCCCGCCGCTGCGATGATTGTGAAGACAGACCCTGCATAGACCTTGTCCATTTGTTTGAGCTGTCGATGAAAGTCTTCTGAAGATTTCTCCAAGCAATATCTATCGACCCAAAGGTAGTCGTACCCAAGCATCAGCGTGACTTTGATGGCATCCTCGATAGTTCGAGGTAAGTTGCACGATAAGACGTCCGGCTCCAACGACTCAGCGCCCGCTTGCTGGCCAGGATGTTGTGCGTCCGGCTTGCCCCACACATAGCTCAATGTCACATACGACCCAGCTGGTGGCAGTTTTCCAACTAAGCGGTTTCTGCAGTCGATGACCTTCAGATTGTGTACGTTGGTATCGTACTTTGACTCGGTCAAAAACTGAAATTTGTAACATCCATGACCCTTTACGCATGACGCGATCCACTCGCGGGCTTCTGTGTAATCATCGATCAGAGGTGTAATTGCTCGCAGATTCTGACTGATGGGTCCATCCGGATCGAAGATGATGGAACTGCGGATACCGAACAAATCGAAGAGACTGTACTCCTTGCGTCGTTCAATACAAAGTATGGGTGCTTCGATCTTTTCGAGAAGAGGTGTTACTGCGACGTGAGATTGCACTGCGTTAAGGTTGCACACCCCGCCTTCTGGCACCTGACCCATGCTGCCGGATAGGAATCTGCAGAGACTACAAGTTTCTGGCTTCAATCGAGTTATTGTCAAGATGGTTCGGACCGGTACCCCAGGGTTGAATCGAAGTGCATCGTCCAGATCGAAAGCTGCGCACTGCGAACAGAGGTTGTTAGGCGGTTCGACCACCATCGGGCTTTGAGGAAGAGGAGATAATGTCATGGTCCGACAGGTCTTCTGGAATCGCAGTCGATCCGCATGAGCTGATCTTGATTTGATGTAAATCTGAGTGTGGAATTGCGCAGAGGTGGAAGTAGAACAACTGCGCCCCATGCCTGCAGGACGCCCGCAACATTCGGTAGCCAGTGACACAATTAGCTCAGCAGCGCGACATGGGGAAACTTGGATTCGATTTTGACTGCAGCATCGCTGTTAGCGTTGTGCATAACCCCAAAGTGAAGAAATGCTTCTCCAAACGCGCTGATGGGATTCAGACGTCTCTTGTATCTCCGGCATGATGCGACCGCTTGAGGCAATGGTGAGGATGGTGGAGAGGCCGTTCCCGATGCTATTGTCGCCTTGAACATCAGGAGCGTCATCCGTGATCAACGCCAGATCGGAATTTGCCTGTTACGGGCAGACCTGCTGATGTAAGCACGCACGTACCATCGCGTCATCGCGGTGCGCTGCCCTTGCAGAAACCGAAAACGTCTCCTTGTTGCATCTCGGTATCGTTATTGTTTATCGTGACCTGGCAACATTAATCGCACTCATGTCGCATGCATTGGGTCTAAACGCAATTCGACATGCGCGGTGTAGCACACTGACGACATCGATTGAACAACGATGAAGCAACCCCGCGCTTCTATCACTCAAATCTCGGCCAGGTCTTCACCCAAATCTATGATGGCGAGTTCGAGTTATCGAGGATGCTTCATTCACCATGCCATTTTCTGTCATCAGGAATAGCAGGCAGCTCCAACCGTTGACCGTTGGTAGGCTACACAGCAAAGTTCGTCTACGAGATCCTTTGAAACACGACCTCTCAAACTCCATTGTTTGGGCGCATTTGCTCCTGTTTCCGGCACTCATCTTTTGTGCGGCAAAGAAGTCATTTCTTTGTTGTAGTATGGGCCATTCGCTGCTCATCAAGACAGCGTTCTGCGCAATGGAAGACGAACTACTCACGGATGTCGCACCTCTGACAAAAACTATCATCTTTTGTATCGATTCAGCTCTTGTGCCCAGCAAGCTAAATGGCCCCACCGTACGCAAATTTTTATAACTATTTTAGATATGATGCCAACGAATTCATCCATCAGAATAGGAATTGGACGACTGGTGAGTAGATTTGCTAAGTACAGACAAAGATCACTTGCTTATAGTAGCCACTAGCGGAACGTGTTCGGACAATTTCTACTATATGGGCCGGGGATGGGAACGTCAAAAATTACTATGCTACTCAAACCCAGAATGCGGGTGGAAATTGGAAGGCGACCAGTCCTGGATTGCCAAACCCGAACCCAATACCAGTTAATCCATTCACGGCCGCAGATGTTAACCATGCAAAGACTACGCAAACTATGCCTGCATCTGCAACTGCTCCCGGAGCGAATGTCCTGCCTGTCGCCGCTGCTCCTGCATACGTCTCGTCTAACCTACATGACTTCTGGCCAAGGATGCCATGGTCTGCACCGGACGAACCCGCTCCACCATTCCTTGACATGCAAGCGTTGAAAGACGATGTTGATTTCGTAAAGGAACATTGGCTCGACACTGAGCCGCGCATGCCTCCACCGAACGACAACTCTCGTTGGCATGGCATCAAGCTATTAGGATCTGGTAGCTATGGCGCAGCCGGTTTGTGGGCTGAAGCCGATGCAGCAAACAATATTCGTGACGTATGTATCTAGTCACAGACACGATCAGTGCCCTTTCCTCAGCGATAAGCTAACATCAACACCAGAGAATGGTGATCAAAGAAGCCAAAGCCTTCACACCAAGCCGATGGCGCGATCCCAAGAACTGGCGGGACCGATTGCCACAAGAAATACGTATCCACCAGCTTCTCGAAGAACGTCGTGTCGTGGAACCAGCCATGTGTCGTCATATTATCCGTTGCCGCGCACACCGACTATGGATGGAACATAGAAGATACAGATTGTATCTAGATTACCATTCGGGTGGCGACATGAACGCGGCAATGACATTTCATGCTCAAAGCTGGAAGGACGGGAAACCCACCGACGAGGACATATTCGTACCAGAGGGGTTCGTCTGGTATACCATCAAAGCGCTCGCGACTGCTTGTCTGGTGCTTCGCGAAGGCACCATCGATGGCACTACGGCTGATGGCTGGAGACCCATCACCCACTTGGATTTGCAGTTACCAAACATACTTTTGAATGTTTATACTCCACAGATTCCGGAAGCCAAAGGAAAGTCAAAAGCGGGCTCCTCCAAGAGTGCTAGACTCAACCGTGCCGACGCTGACGATTGGAGGGCTAGAGAGCCTCCCGTGATGCCTGTTCTCGCAGACTTTGGTATTTCCTTCTTCAGTCCGGATCGTGGCAACTGTCCGATTACCGACAATCCTGACGACTATGTCATCCACGAAACTGACACGCGATATCCTCCTGTAAGTACCTTTCTTTCTCCGAAACGTCACTCGCTACGACAGCTAATCGCTCCTAGGAAATGCACCAACAAGAGGAACCGTACTATCTCGAGTTGGGTGAAAGAACTGATGTTTGGGGCATCGGTCACATCGCATGGAGGCTCTTATGTAATAAGCAAGTTGATGTATTTGGTCCGATTCGTTGCGACACAAAACCTTCGCGCAGCACGAAAAAAGATGACCAGCACAAAATCCCGTTAGCCCTTAGACATGAGCGCAACTTCCGTCCCAATGATGACAAAAGTGTACTCGCAGAGAAGAGCACTGCACAATATACAGCTGGGAAGTACGGGCGAGAAGTTAAAGAGTTAGTGCGGAGGTGCTTGAACTTCGATCATAATCTCAGACCAACTCTGAAAGAAATCCTTGCTGAGGTCGATCAATCCTTCTCAGAGGACGACATTTTGATAGACCAGGTCAGACACAAAGACGGGCTACGACTCACTATGCCAGATACTCCTGAGTTCGCCATTGGACAGCCAGTCGATGCAGCTAAAAGAAGGGGACGTGAATGAGACTTAGTCTGGCCGCTGCTGTAACACTAATGCAACCACCACTCAACATTGGCGGACGCTTCCTTGGAATCACCCTCCCCGATGTTCTCCGCTATCATTACGCCAGCAAAATCCAATCGACCTTGGCGTGAGGCCTCCTGTGTCTGCACCACGGCCTAACGAAGCCACTACTAAGGAAATATTCATTGGGAATTATGATGAAATTAGATTTCCGCTCCAGTTATACCAGAGCCGGCTATCATTCCATCATCTTAGTTGGCTGGCTTGTACACTCTCGTGTCTATCTTGTTGGACAACCCCTCCACCAGAAAATCTGCTTTACTATGCAAGCCAAGAGACTATCGGAATTGTAGCCAACATTCTTGCTCATAGAGCAATCCAATGAAAGATTGAGGGCACGGCTCATGTGTTGCTGAATGCGGGGTTCAACCGAAGCTGAGTACCTGATACGATACGTTCTACACCATGCTACCAAATCTACTTGAAGCTTGAATGTTTCCAGACGTTGAGAGACGTCATCTCCACATCACCACGCCGTCTCCTCAAATCCTCAAGGCCAATGTCTAGGAACTAGAGGCACAAGTCTTCGGAGCCAAGGTCTGATCCATCTAGGAAGCCTCATTATGGGGCTATGGTGCGAGGACTCCACGACATCAGAGAGTCATAGCTAATACTCATCAATCGATTTGCCTGAGACATAAGGCCAACACCAAGAACTCGGACACAATTATCCGTGGAGAAATCACTCCCGTCCACTCCACACTGCGGGGAGGACTGGGGTAATCATACTAACTCAGCGGGTTGATGCGAGATGACCCTCATAGATAAACCAACACAGCGCTATAATGAGACATAAAGTGGAACGAATTAGCCCAACGGGTACCTGATAGTCGTGTGTGGTAGTGTTTACGGATCCTACGGGGCGCCCCATATGGAACGCCTTACCCGGCTCCATGTTGCGAGCCGTTGCGTAGCCGCTTTTCCCGGCTGGCATGCTCGATTTGGATATAGATTCTCGCGACATGTTGGGGGAAGAAGTTTGGGAGAGGGCGAGAGATGTATATAAGAACGTCTTGTGTCGTCTAAAGATCATTCCTCATCAGTTCGACTCGTCTCAACTCTCACCAGCTCTTGAATACCAGTATCCAAACCACAGACACCCTTATCACACTACCAATCTTTCTCATCACCATCACCATGCGTTTCGCTGCCGTCATCGCCGCCTTCGCCATCACGGCCGCCGCTCTTCCTGCATCCTCTATGAAGGAGGCTGAAGCTTCTCTTGGTAAGCGACGCTCTCGTTGCATGGGTCTCAAGGCCGGGAAAACTTCTTGCTAATCATTCCATTCCAAAAAACAGACCTTCAGGCTCGGCAAGCTTGCGCCGACGTCGACAGGTACAACACCTGTACTTCAAACTGCACTCCGCTTGCCCCGTCCGGTGCTTGCATTATCAACTGCCTCATCGCCTACTGCTCTTAAGTCATTGGTGCTTGGAGCTGTGTTCAGGCGGCAAGCAAAGGGAAGACCATGGCTTCGTCGTTGGATGGGGGTAATCTTGGCCGTACCCATATTTGTACCTAGAGTCTGTAGACTGGCCGGCCGTTCGTTGCTATCATGCACAATGAAAACCTGTTATAGTCAACCATTCCCAAATCCCATCTCTTCCAAGTGAAGGACCCATAGCGTGACATCTCAAAGGAAAAAGTAAATTGTGTATAGATTTGGTATCAAGTTGAGTACAGCCCCTTAACGCCAAAGTAACAAACCCTCATGACCCAAGAGAATTCGCCGTACATGACGCTGAAATACCAAAATCAAGCCATTACACCATGCAATCCCGTCCAAACGTCATCATATCATGTCATGTCGTGTCGTCTCCAGTCTATCAGCGCCTTCCAAAGCCACCGGCCATCTGCTTTTGCACATATTTGGCGCCCTCTTTCTTGATGATAGGTAGGGCGTAGTCCTTGAACATGCCCATAGCCTGCCTCTGCCACTCCGGCTGTCCAGGCTTTCCCGGCTTGCCGCCTCCACCTCTGCCACTCCTGCGGCGGTCGTCGTAGCGATCATCGTCGTCGTATCGACTGCGCCTATCGCGACCTCCATCGTCATAGCGAGAGTCGCGGCGCGGCTTGCTGTTGAACATGTCGTCGTATTTGTTATCGTAGCCGTCGTCGCGGCGTCTGCGATCGTCACGGGGCCTGTCACGGCGTTCGCGGTCATCGTAGTAGGGGTCCTTGTCTTTGCGGCGGCGGTCGGACTTGTAGCCTTCGGACTTGTAGCCGTCGCGGTCACGGCGCCCATCGTCTTTGGGCCTGCGAGGAGGATAGTGCTCGTCGTATGAGTCGTAGGTGTCCTCGTGCCTGGGTCGGCGGGGGCGGTCGTCGCGGCGTTCCTCGCGATGCTTGCGTCGAGGTTGGGGTGGTGGAGATTCAGAGTCAGAGTCGGACGAGTAGGACGGTTGCCTGCGATGGCGACGTGGTCGGGCTCCACGAGGGTCACGTTCTTCTGCTGTTTGATTAGCTGCAGTTGCGAGGGGCGCTGACAGGATGGCATACCTCTAGGTGGAGGTGGCATAGATTCGGGTGGTGGAGGTGGCATGCCCTCCATTCCTGGCGGCGGAGGGGGAGGCGGCGGAGGATAACCTTCGTGGCCTGGTGGAGGCGGTGGAGGATAGGCGCCATGCGGGGGCGGTGGAGGGTTGTTGGGATATGGCGGCGGCGGCGCATCGTCGACAGGCCTCTCCTTGCGGGAGCGGCGGTGATCGCCTCTTCGGCTGTCGCGGTAGTCGCGGTAGTCTCTCTTGTCGTCCTTTCCAGGCGCCCATTTTGGCTTGCCGTTCTCGTAGCTGTCAAAGCGGTACGTGCCCGGATCTGCTTCCCTGTCAACGCTGTGCCGATTCAATGCATGCTGGACATCTTACGTGATGGCGGCGGGGGCGGCTGCTCCGGTGAGGAATGTCTGTCTCTATCGCGACGACCCATGTTGCTTGCTTGTTGTAGCGGTCAAGGTGCAGGTAGTGGTGGTGGAGTGTAGGTGTCCAGGTAGCGTGGTCTAACAGTCGGCGGCGAACATCTGACACTTAAAGCGCGGCTCTCGGCTAGGCCGCACCTCTCAGCCCAGTCTCACAAGACACCATGTCGTCATATGCCCTAATGCCTCAGCTCGTCGTGCACAAGTGCAAAATTTGCGGGGCTGCCGACGCATTCGAAGCTTCGCGACGGCGTGGCAGAGCTCAAGTGGGCTGTGTATGTAGGCTGTGATCATCGTGCATGGGCAGCGCGTCTAGACGGGCCCACTTCTGCAAGCCATTGCCGTCCGCGATGCTCAACTGGCCAGGTTGTGCGCCTGAAGAGAAGGGCCGTTCCCCCGCAATGAAGCGTGGGATAAACTGAAGATCAGGGTCTTCCGGAGATTTCGACGATGGGGTATTGCTACGTGGTGTGCAGAGGGTGGTGCTGCCTTATGCTGATCTATCACACGCCCGTATAGACGTCAGGGGACGCTGCACTGCCCAGTCGCTACACCTGCTGACTGATCTCGTTACCTCAGTCTTCATATCCTGACCTTGTCCACGGTCACGGGAAGCGGTGAACTTCGATACCACATGCGGACTAGATCCCATGACTCAAGTCTTCGTCTACATCATACTCGGGCTTCAATCGTATCGCGACCGAATTTTGACTCTTCGGCGACATCACAGTAGCTCACCAAGATCCAACGTCACCTCGTTCATCGAGCAGACTACGTCACACAAACGGCACGATGGTAAGAGCATGTCGATCAAACTATCACACTCATCTAGGCTTGATCTGAATTTCCACCAACGTCACCGTGGTTCAGAACATCTCGATAGCCTGAGGGGGCTGGGAACTAGACTGGACCTGCTTAGAGTTGCAGTCTACACGATAAGCGTCTTAGCGGCCTCGCTCTTGAACGTACTACGTAGTAGACTAGATCTGATCAACCTCTGCTGCTGCTCTCTCTTGTCTCTGCTTCCTCTCTATGTGTAGGCTCAGAGCAAGCTCGACCAATATTAACTGAAGCCGTCCAGACGGTCACGAGGAGCTCCTGCGCAAGAGCCCTTCTGAAGCTGCAAGAATTGAACTCCAGTGGTCCTGTCAAGATGTTCCTGGACCTCGGTAAACTACGTGTACGCCGTCTTGGTTCGGACGCGAGCCCCGGAACTCTATCTAGCTAGCTTTGTTGAGATATCAGGTACCATATCGCAATAATTGCTACCTCTATTGTGAAACAAAGGTTACCTGTTCACCTGCTAGCGCGACTGCAAGCCAGCAGATTTCATGTACAGATTTTGATATTGGTTGATTTCTGGCTTGTTTTTGGTTTGACGGGTCACCAATGGTCGCACCTCATACAAGGGAAAACCTGAACACCCTAGAGGCTACATCAAGAAGAAACCCTGCAAATTAGGTGGCCTAACGTCGATGTAGGCTCCAGACCTGTCCAGGTTTTCCCTAGGTTGACGTGGTCGTGTACTGGACTTGGTCATCCCAAACGACTATATCCGCTCTCGATACACTGGAGGAGCTGAAAATCTACTGTCGGCTACCTCGCTGAGAGTGGTGCCACCTCATACAAGAAAAAAACTGAACAGGTCTGCAGGCTACGTCAAGCCAAAACCTTGCAAAGTAGGTGACCCAATGTCAACGTAGGCTCCAGGCTGTTCAGTTTTTTCCTAGGTTGGCGTGGTGCTGGCCACGACCTTGAGGTGGGGCGTAATACCCGCGACCACGTGAGTTCGCAGAATCACCCCCTCGACTCTGGCCAGACGTGAACTGCCCGCGCCCGCGCGAAGGTGTAAAGTCTCCTCGGCCTCGAGCTGGCGCGAAATTCCCACGACCGCGAGGTCCGCTGTTGTAAGCACCCCTGCCCCTTCCACCACCCCTTCCTCGATTGCCATGATTAGGGAGCGGCCAGAATGTTTCACGTGTGTCTCTGTCCACAGCCCAACTTCGTTCTTCCATCGTACGCAATACGATTGGCCCACCTTTCTCTTCCCTCACAAGGATCAAAGCTCGATTCGGCCGATTCTCTCGCTTCAGCACATCTCTCAGGCGTATAAGCAGAGCAGCGAGTTTCCTCAACGGTTCCTGCTGGTTCTGCTCCCATGTCTTCACCCTTACAGTTGCGATTTCCTCCTTGATCCTCGATACAACACCGGTACCTTTCTCGTAGGGAGCGGTGTAAAGCAACGATGTACGACCGAACCAGAGCTGATCTTGACATGCGACCAACCCTGATGCCAATGGGCTATAAGCCTGAGTTTTGAGCTCTAGTATCTGGGCTGTTGGTACGATATGGCCTTTTTGCAGGACCCGAATTGGCGCATTGTAATTGAACCTTGGAGGGTTCACGTGTGAGCTTCCGCTCACCGTTGCTGCTTCGGTCTGTGTGAGATCGTCGGGCATGATGCCGTCGTCGTATGCATCTGCTTCGAAGCGACAAACGACGTTGAGAGGACCCATTGCATATCGTATAGCCCGATAGTGACTCGTCGCATCCTCCATGTCTTCAGTTTTCTTGGTGAAGGCTCGCTCGAAGTTGAACCCGTAACTCTTCCCGTCTGAGCGTTTCCACCACCGTGACTCCCTGCGCACGATGACGAGTGTGTTGAAGACTAGATACAGATTGAGGCGGAGAGGTGCGTTGTTCTTGCCCTGAGCAAATTCCAATAACACACGGAGATTGTTGCGATCTGCGAGAACGTCGACGTTGTGGAAAGTGGTGTTTGGTGACATAACTCGGAGGGCATTGAACATCGGCAGGTACGGATTTTTCGGTTGGCGAGCGTAGTTGTAATCGTTGGAATCCCAGCCACTATCCCTTTCGACAGTGTGCGGCAGGCTTGGCGGTTGCCATTTTGCTGGCTCGCCGGGAACTAGATAGATGTGAGTCTGACAATACTCGACATTTCAACTGGCAAACGCCTGGCTGGAGGTCATGATATACTCACCAAATATCGTGTTGGTACCATCTTCCGCAGCCTGCCAGTTGTAGCAACACAACAGCTCCGGTTCCTCGTCCCATGTTACTGGCTCTGGTACCGGGATGAGTGCGGTTTTTTCGATTGTCTCTACAACATGTCCTGCATCTCTTGCAATAGTACTGTTGAAGCGCGCCATTTTTCTCCTGCGTTTCTCAAGTACGACTGGATCGATCACTTCTTCTTCAGGAATTTCCAGAATGGCATCCCCACCGTCCGAATCGGAGTCAACGCCATCTTCGGCCGCAATAGTGGGCTCCACAGCACTGTCACCCTGCAGTTGCTGCCAACTCGAACCACCCAAGGCCAGGGCAATTTTCGATTCGAAAGATATAGCTGCCGAGCTCATGTCCGTTGGTGCAGAAGCCGCCACTGGATTCGGCTCGATTATGCGCTGCTTTGGTGGGTTGGCCTGCGCGTCTCTTTCTGGCGTATCTGACTGATAGTCTTCTCTTTCACGTTTTCTTCCACTATTGTCGCTTGGACCAGTAGTTCGCTCTCCAAAAGCTTAGGAGGAACGATGAGCGGGAGGGTTAAATTTAGGCGTGTACACAAACGTACCGTACATGCCGGCTGTTTCGCAGCGTCTTCGCAGCTCTTGCGCTATGGATTGAATATGCGCACGTCCAAAGTAGTGTCAACTTCGAATGGAGTAAAGGCGCCTTCAAAAGTATTTGTGGAGAAGGGATGAGCGTATGCGCGCTATCCTAGGTTGGCAATCGGATAGGTTATGTAGGTTTGAGGAAGCTGGATAGTCATACACCAACTCTGTCTATCGGTTCAAATATGTCGAATCCAAGTCACTTAGCTAACGGGCCTATGGACGTTGTGGTGTGGGTAACAAGACGACAGATTGTAGGGAGCAGGGAGACGCGAAGGCCGGGGTGACGCGACTTGGAAGGCCTCGATGAGTGAAACTGGGTTAGCGCTTCGGCTAACAGCGTAGCGCGTGTGATCCTTCGATCGTCCAAAAGCACCTCCAGGGCTGGACAATTCAGAACGTCCTCAGTTTATAGATGCTCCCGATTATTGCACCTGCACTGTCATGTGTATCCGCAAGGGATACTCAGTGAATTCGAGCAACCTTTCCACTATTGACCGCGAGACCCGATTGATGCATTCGTCAGAAAACCAGTAAATTGAACATAGCATCGTAGTATTTTCAGGACTCCAGCACGATGTAATCCAGTATTATAGCGCCATTCATATCAACTTACAACTTCCATCCCCGCTTCTTCGAAAGCGCCGTCTCCTGCCTGACCGCCAAATCAGCAATGATTTCCTCACTGCCGCCGCCCACAACCTAGCACACGTTAGCATCAGCATACTATCCTAGACTTCACATTTCAAGGAATCAAACATACCATCATCCTCAGATCCCGACTAATCTGCTCAACAATAGCACCAGGCCCACCCTTCTGGTACCCAGCACCACCGAAGATCTGCTGCGCCTCGCGATTCGCCATCTCAAGTATACGACCACCGTGCACCTTGCACAGGGCAATTTGGCCCGCAATCTCCGGATCCTGCCAACCGAGCGGAGATTGCTGGATATGGTATGCGAGTTGTTCGAGCCATGCCCAGTGGCTCTCTACATACCGACCGATTGTAGCGAGTTTGTGCGCAATGATCTGGTTGGAGATGAGGGGCTTGCCGAATGTGTGTCGCTTGTGTGCGTAATGGAAAGATTCGCTCAGACAGGTTCGCGCTTTTCTGTTGCAGCCTATGCTCATTATGTACCTTTCCTTGTTAAAATTAGTCATCACAATTCGAAAGCCTTCGTTCTCTTTGCCGACGAGATTGGATACAGGGACGCGGACATCGTCCATCTCCACGAAGCTTGCGCCTCCACCCTTTTGACCTGAGTTGGGAATACGGCGGTGTGTGAGTCCGGAAGAGTCGGTGGGAATGACGAGGACGGAGATACCAGTGGCGCCAGGTCCTCCGGTGCGAACGGCAGTCGTCATGTGTGTGGCCCATGGCATGCCAGTAATCCATTTCTTGTAACCGTTCACAATGAAGTATTTTCCGTCTTCGGTCTTGGTTGCGGTAGTCTGGAGGTTCGCGACGTCGGACTACACACTCCAGTTAGCATTCTCTCAACCAGAAATGTAGACGTGTTGGGGAGACGGTATACGTACACCACCACCCGGCTCAGTAATGCCTAGACAGAAACTAGTCTCCCAATTAAACAAACCTGGCAACCACTTCTTCTTCTGCTCCTCGGTTCCATGATGTACAATGGGCGGAGCACCAATCACGCTGCCACCGCCCAGAGCAACGCCCACACCGCCCTCAATCCTACTATTCTCATCCGTCATGATCAACAAGTGGAACAAGTCCAAGTCGCCGACCGGTATGCCCGCAGGTCCAGGAACATTGCGTGGGCGATACGGTTCTGGCACGTCCGCGAATGCGTAACCAGTCTGCGCCCATTTGTGCCGTTCTTGGGCTGGAGCCTCGCCAGCTTCCTCCCACTCTAGCATGTACGGTTTTATGTTTGTGTCGATGTATGTGCGAAGCGCATTGCGCAGTTTCTTGTGCGACTCGTTGTAGTAGGGGGAGGCGAGGGCGGAGTACCACGACGGTTCGCTCCATGGGGCAAGGTTGCCAAAGGTTTCCTTCTTCTGAGGCTGCATTACGGAGGGAAGAGGTGTATCGGCGCGCGGCTTAGGGTTTGCCATCGTGTCTGCTTGGTGATGTTGCGAGGCATTTCGTGTGTCTGGAGAGCATACTTAGATATTGGACTATTTGGTAGTGGAGTTGAGATGCCGCGGCTGAAAGACGACGATCATGCTGACTCGCGTGCTGAACTGCGGGGGTGCGCAGCCGATTCGCGCGTCCCCAACGCGTCCGCCCTCCCACTGTCTGCTGGGCTTCGCGCTCGATCCAGAAGTCTTTTTGCGAGTCAACACGGTTGGAACATACCGTGCGAAGTTTGAAATCTTCTTCGTGATTAATCAGATAATTCTCTGGGCAACCAAACATCAGAAACGAGGTGAAGTCACGACAACATGATGGATGGCTTTGAAGTGAAACCTGCGAAGCTTTATTACTGTCTCGATGCTATTTACACGGACTCAAGTCTTCCGGCATAATGTCGTTCATTATTATATTCCTCCACTCGTATCAAGTCGTCCAGACGATACGTTTACCTGACGCAGTAGCCACCGTCGATGAGGAGATCGGAACCCTGAGATTGTTAGTGACTTGAAGCTATATGATCTGGGCGTATAAACTTACAGTGCAGTAGGATGAGGCGTCAGAGGCGAAGTAGACGTAGGCGCCCTTGAGCTCGGTAGCCTTGGCGTCACGGCCCATGGGGATCATGGAGTGCCACAGCTTCTGGATGTCCTGGGGAACGAAGTCGGAGAGACCAGTGTCAATGTATCCGGGGGAGATGGAGTTGACACGGGCAAAGTCCCTCCACTCGTTGGCAAGAGACTTGGCGAGGTGAATGCAGCCAGCCTTGGCGACGTTGTAGGAGGCCTGCTCCTGGGGGAAGTTGGCAATGTGGCCGGACATGGAGGAGGTGATGACGAGGGAGCCGGTCTTGCGCTCGCGGAAGTGGAGACCGACGGCACGGGCGCAGTTGAAGGTACCAGTCAGGTCAGTCTCGATGACCTCCTTCCACTGCTCAACGGTAGCGTCGAGGATACCGTTGTCGGCAGTCTTTCCGGCGTTGGCGATGAAGACATCGACCTTGCCGAAGTCCTTGATGACGTCGTTGACGAGCTTCTCGCAAGCGGAGTAGTCGTTGACCTGGCACTTGTAGGCCTTGACCTTGACGCCGTACTTCTCGCTCATCTCCTTTGCGTTCTTCTCGGCGCCCTCAGCGCGAGAGTTGTAGGTGATGGCGAGGTCGGCGCCGTACTCAGCGCATCCTCGGGCAGCCTCTGTGCCAATACCGGTAGGGCCGGAGGCACCAGTGACGATGACGACCTTGCCCTTGAGGCTGAAGAGGTCCTTGAGCTCGGTTGCTTGGGGAACGTTGATCATTGTGGCGGTTGAGACGGTTTGTTGATAGAGTAGAAAGGTTTAGGGGTATATAGAAGAGGGTTTGGGTTTGAGTGTGATGGAATAAGAAGATGGAGGCTGATCTGGAGGGGCACGGAGGGGTTCAAGTACTCCTCTGCGGCTGAAAAGACTTGATGGACAGCTTCACACATTAGCGGTTAGTGAGGGGCGCTGGGTCGACAGTGACGTGTGGCTCGTCCTAACAGCTTCTGGACGTCATGCCACCGAGCTTGATTCGCCAATGGCACCAAGATGTGGACAGTCTGGCTTCACTATCCCGCTGAGATCCTAGCGACCGACGGGGGTGGGTGGGTTGCTGTGACGTTCCTGCCCCTCTGTTAGCTTGCTCTACGGGAGCTTGGGCCGCCTCTTCGTGCCCTCCAGGCGCGTGAACCCATCGCATTGCTTTTTCTCCCACGCGTTATCATCGATTTCTCCGATCCCGTGGCCGACTTTTCCAATGCTACAACCTAATAACCTTAGGTACGCTTGTCTCGTGGTCTTGCCTAGGTGCCGCCGAGCTGTTGCATGTTCCCAAAGTGGAACCCCACGATTGATACACGACATGCGCTGTCAGCGATTCATGCTTTGACAGAGACATTTGGCCGTGTCAACCCGCGCGTCTAAGCTGCTCGTGCAGTACGAAGCCGCCACGCTGCCACTGGAACACCTTATGCCATGTTGAATGTCATGCACACCCACATGTGCTACTGTACTCAGCCTTGGCTACTAGTAAGCAAGGCGCTGTGCATTGCTACCTGGGAGCCTGGCAGATACAGTAATCGTTACTCAGCTCTTTCTTCTTCATCGAGACATCGGTCGTCTGCTCGATCCTGTTGGAAGACTCTGACGGACCCTGCATGTAGCTGCAGGCGAACATGGTGGTAGCTCCGAGAATCTCTGCGTACATCGACATGTAGCAAGCGGATCCGATCGGTCGTGGAAACCTTGGAACGGCCGGCCTAGAGCGTGAGTGATGTTGCACGGCCGAAGGAAAACCGCGCATCCATGGAAGCTCCACGCGTGCGGAAGCCGTCTCCCAACCATCTACGATCTCAACACGCAGAATCAATGGGGCTTTATTGTCAATATACATGACGTTGCCGGTATCCGCCGCACGCTGACTTAGTTTGCCATGCTCCATCGGTCCCGCGCATGGCTGATGGGAATTTCATTTCTCCGATGCCGCAGACGCACGTGACACACGTCGTCGGCCAAACCTCCAATTCCATCTCAATAGATACCTACGATATCGTATTGGCTCGGCGAGCAGTGCTTGATCCAATATCAATGTCGAAACTGCGAACGTGTAGTCTTGTAGCACCTTCTAGCTAGATTAGCCAAGCACCTGCCACCGGGTCTGATGCAGCCCTCTGATTCGCAGCGATTCGCAGCCATGGGGTTCACCATACTTTTGCTCATGCTTCGCCATTGCCCCTGAAGGTCGATAGCTAACACGTAACATTCGTCTGCATCGTTCCAGACACATTCCCACACTTACCTCTCCGCAACCCGCAGGTCCGCAGCAATGGTGCAGAATGCACTCCTCCCGAAGCCCCTCCCCGCCGACGCCCTCGTAGTCGGCCAACTGGTTACAGAGCCCCTACACCCCGAACGCGACTCCTTCTACCCCGATAAAGCGCACGCAGAGGTCGACGATCTGAACGACTTCCACATCCAGCTCGGCTACAAAGATCTCTACTCAGTCGACACCGAAGGCCGCTTCACGACCAACTATGGCGCGAGGTTCGATCTCGGAAAGATATACAGACAGCCCAACCTGCTCACTGTCAAGGCCGAGCAGATGATACAACGGACCACGCAGTCATCTTCAAGAGCTTTCCAAGCCGTCTGCAACGACCCCGAGGCACGCATCTGGATGGCGGAACAGATCAAAGCGGGCAAGCCACTCTACATCGTCCTCGGCCTGACCGAGCTCAAGAACGCAACCTTCAAGCGCGCCAAATTGCGCGACGCAGGCGCCTCGAACCGCATCAACGAGACGCCCATCGAGAAGGACGCCAAGGTCCCCGGATCCCTCCGTGGCAGAGCGGAAGCCAGCTTGGGCGGAATCGGCACCGAGCCATCTATATCGGGCGTGTTTGGCATGGACGTACGCCGCGTTGCTGCGCGGCTCACGACGCCTGTGGAGCCACATAGGCTGGAAGATATCGACTACAGGTGGTACTACTACGACGTGCCCGGCTCGATGGACAAGGAACAGTTGATGGTGGGGCTGGGAGCGCCGTTGAAGGCGAATGAACTTCGTCTGATGCTTGACCTCACAGACGACGACGTTCAGGGCAATCTTGACGCTATCAGCAAGCTCAGTCTGGACGCTCTGAGCGCTACGGCGAGCCCCATGCTTAAGCCTAGTACGCCCATGCTGAGAGGGCGTTCGCCTTCTCCCCATCCTACTATGCTACGCTCTTAGTGTCATGGGGTTGATAATGGTCGACACGTTTCGAAGTAGCGATTTGGGTTATGGATACGTATGATAGATTTACGACGAGCGCTCTGATAACACATATACGACCTTGTACGGCCTGGCAACTCTCCACTTTCTTATGTAGTAGTAGTTATGCATCCGTCTTGTTTCTGTTGAAAACCGTTTGAGTTATTCCCATCACCAGAGTTCAAAGTCATAGCGGAAGAGGTTGTTCAAAGTGAAAGTAATCGTATTAATCAAGCAAGACAGACCTGCGCTTGCAGTAAAGGTATCATAAGACAACAACCAGCCAACCGAAAACGCCCCATATCGATCGTATATACGTAACTAAGCGTGGACATGACCATAAACAGTGGACATCGTGACAGGCTAGCAACAACGCCTTGAGGAGATCCAAACGCCAATTGGGTAATCCAAGAATTTGTGGAGAAGAAGAGGAACGAAGCAGCGTGAGAAAGCGTGGCTCATGATGCGGCGGCAGGTACCTCGCATGTCGGTGATGTAGTCTCGACGACAGCCTCAACAGCGGGTACCTCAACAGCAGCAGGAGCAGCAGCGACCTCTTCGGCTAATGTTGTCTCTTCCTCAACAGCAGCAGGTACTTCTTCAACAACAACGCTCTTCTTCTTCTCAGGTGTCACACAGCTTGCATCGAATACGTTTGACAGGCGCGAGGGCTTCTCGATACCAGCATCAACAGTGACGTACGAGGTGGCATCACAGCCTTCGGCATAGAACTCACTCGGTGCAAGGTCACCCAGTGGCCTTCGGTCCTCATCCATAGCATCCTGGACGAACTTGCGAAGACGAGGTTGCTTGACAGGCATATCGGCTAGGATATCAGTCTCGTAGCCGTCGTCAAAAGACGAAGCGTGGTTGCGCTTGCGAGTTTGCTGAGCGAGGAAGTCTGGTGGTGGGACGTTCTCCTTGCCGCGGTCCTCGTTGCTGGCCTTGGTCTTTGCGTCATCATCGGATGAGATATCGAGAACAGATGCGGAGTGCTCCATAAGGTTTGCGGCTTCCTGCTCGGGCGTGTCCTCGTGGATCTCGAAGAACCAGCTCTTGGGCATGCTGTCATCGACGATTGGGGTCTGCGGGGCGGGTGCTGAAACAGGCGTGGCGGCTACGGTGGGGGCCTTGGGTGTGTAGGTTGAGATGGAGCCGCTGAGTGCCGCGTCGATGGAGAAGGGTAGGCTGGGGCTGCTCTGTGTGAAGGATGGGGGGTCCACGCGTCGGAAGGGCGAGCTGGATGCGCGACGCTTTGAAACAGCATGGAGACGCTTGTTCTTGGGCGAGCCGCGGCTGGTGGAGATGGGCGTTGACTTGGCAGTGTTGGGTGACGAAAGTGCTTTACGCACAGACGGGACGGAAGGTGTCGCGTTGAGGCTGCGGGCACTGGGCTTGGCAGTCGAAGTGAAGATGGCCGGCTTGATGTATCCTGCATCGCTGTGGCTGGCTGTCTTGGACTTCTTGGTTGGGCTGTTGAAGATGGACGGGTCCACGTTCTCGGAGTCGGCATCTTCGAAGATCTCGGGTGCGCGCTGGCGCTTACCCGTCGATGGCGTAGGAATTGACTTCAGGCCCTGCGGAGACGCGAAGTTCGGTGTGAGAGCTGTCGCATACGCGTTTAGTTAATGCAACGGCACGTGGAGTGAAGCTATTTACCATTTTGCCTGTTCTTCGCGCTCTGGAGTACCTGGAGGCGTGACGAGCCAAGCTCGGCAAACGGCTGGCGCGTAGAGGTGGCCATGGTAGAGACTGTCGGTGATGTTGCGATAGCGATTGAAATGATGTGAAGAAGGTGTATCGGCCCGAAAGATCAATTGACGCGATTGAGGGATGTGGGTAGTGGTGTTGTAGGTGATTGTCGTTGGGACGGAAGGTGCGAAAGGTGGGGTGGTTATCGTATCTCGTTTGAGCTGGAGCGCGCGACTAGGTCCAAGGCGGCAGACCGAAAACAAGAACGACAACAAATGTCTCGACTACGACTCTAACAGTGGATAGAGAAAGCTGAGTCAACGACAGAGAACTTGGACACGATCAAGTCTGAAGAGAAGAGATGGGAGAAAGAAGGATGCGAGACTGGGTCATGAAGCCATTACATGGGCGCACTCAACGCGTCCCCAGTCTCCCTCCAACTTAGCGTGTCCATCACGCACTTAGGGGCCGCCTCCCACAATCGCGTCCGTCTTCTCCACTCAGACCAGGATCATGTCCCGAAACTATCATGCAAAACTGGTTTTGACCCTCCAAGCCCCGGCATGTAATGCAGTCTATTGGCCAGGAAGCTCCGGATCCACCTGCAGTGTCACTTGCGCCACCAAAACGCGACTTTGCGCGCTCGCGATATGGACGTGAACACTGGTTCGATTTTGCGCGTTCATCCCGGGCCTTGCAGCGTGCTGAGGCATAGTGCGTGCAGTAGAGACGCTGTCCGAGGCTTCTTGTACGTTGGTCTGCGTTTGTCACTTGTCACAGACATGTCATGGTGTCATAGGTGGTTGGCGACCTGGTGAAGTCCGGACCATCTGCTGGTCTTCGAGCATCGCGTTGGTGTTTCGACGCGCACCTATATGCAGCGGGGTTCCCTCTGCTCGACGCGATGAGGCAGGATTCACGCGAATTTGCTGGATCATGCATGTCGAGCTGACTTTCTGTTGGCTTCCCATGCTGACTGCTGATGCGCATATTAATTGCCATGCATCCCTTCAGTTATAACAGATTGGCAATACCGTGTAGCATTTTCAAACTTGCAGCTAGTGTTTCCGATGCTTCTGTATGCTCTAGCAGTTGATTCAGAGTTTTTTGCCATTGCGATGTCTCCGTTTGCTTTTCCCTTCGCGGTCGCATTGTCGCGTCGTCGCGTATTCTGCTTACTCCCAGCCCACACCACTCTGCCTGGAGGCCCTGCTCCCCGCGCGACTCCCCACTCGGACTGGAATGCCACCCCAATTATCATTTAAGTATGTCGCATTGTCCTCATCGAAGCCATTCGCAGAAGCTCCCTTGCCCTTATCTCCGTCATCCCAGTCATCACCATCGCCATAGTTGACATGAGCTTTTTCCCCATTCCAGCTCGTTTGACTGGCGGCACGACTACCAGGCCACCCGGTCGCAGCGTCAGGCTGATAGGATTTCTGGCTCTTATAGCTAGTCTGACTGCCACCAGCCCAGCCTGATTGGGCGTCCTCCCAGCCAGTAGTCTGTCCGTGTCCGCCACTCCTGTGACTAGCACGGGTGTCGCGACTACGATGTGTCCGGTGTGTAGACGGCTGGCTAGACACTCGACTTTGATTTCCCAGAGATCCGCGCTCACTATCTGTGCCGACGACACCGGCATCACTAGTCCCTTTGCTTATTTCGAAGCCGTCCCACGCAGCATTAATTGAAGGACGCGTTGGACCGCCGACATGTGAGGTCGTAGGGCTGTTGACTACGTTCTGGGAAGTAAAGGGTTCGATGCCAGTCCAGGCAGGATTGTCCGCGGCTTTGGGTCTATTGCTCCAGCTCTGCTCGCTGGGAGATTTGGCGCTTCCCCATGTATATGGATGAGGTTTCTTTAGAGGCGAAGCCCATCCAGCTGTCTTGTCTTTCTCTTCGCGGTTCTTCTTGTTGGCATCCCAGTCATGAGAAACGTTGCTCTTCACACTGCCTCCCCATCCAGATGCAATGTGATCTTCTTTCTCTCTTGAAGAGTCACTGGGCGCATCTTCAACTGTAGGCGCTCTGTAGGTCGAATGGCTCTTTACCGAGCCATTGTCAAAGTCTTTCTTGGAGGTTCGTGCCTTCTCACTCCTGCTAACACGATGCGATCTGTCACTCTTGTGTGAATGACTTGGACTGGCAGCTTTCCACGCACTCTCAAACTGCCCACCGTCCCAAGACTTTTCGAATCCTGCCTCACGGTTCTCCTTGACTGGAGACAGTTCGGGAGACGGCCATCCTCCAGGTGGTGAACGCACCGGTGATGATCTCTTCTCTTCGACCCATGAGTCGGACTTTGGAACAACTGGTTTGTAGCCCCTTGAGGCTGGTGTGACGTATCTGAATCCCTCACTGATAGTCTTGAGCGGTGAGCCTGGGGCGATGTACTCGTAGCCATCGCTCACTGATATAGCTGGAGAGGCAATAGATGTAGGCTTGCTAGAAGGCCAGCCACTGGCACCACCTGTCATCATAAACCCCGTTGGCGACCCTATATTCTCGCCGTCATAAGGCAAGTAGCCGTCTTCGTAGTCCGACTCAGGGATAGGCGTGAGGGCTTTTGGTGGTGAGTGGTGTGATTGGCGAGACTTCTTATCCTTGTCCTTCTTTTCACTTTTAGTCTTCTGCTTCCGGCTGTCGCCTGAGGGTTCCTTCGACGGACGGGTCGAGTTGCGATGTTTCGGTGGCGATGGGGCAAATGAAGTGCGAGCAGGGGAGGCTGGTTCGATAGTTGACGCTGCTTTGACCCATGGTCGCTGTTGCTCACTGACAGCCTTTTGTGGTCCAGAGTCGAACTCTCCGTCTTTGTCCACGATGATAACGCGGCCATCCTCTGCTTTGATGACGAACGTCCCCCATTGAGGTGGCATAGGGATCGTTACTGTATCTTTTTTCTTTTCTCCCTTCCCGCTAGCTGTCTCGTTCGTATCCTGATTGCGATCCGGTTTCTTCACCTCTAGTCCACCTAGGCCTCGGATCTTCTCCAAATTTCGGTGTATGTCTCCACTAATCGCCCTTTGCATGTCTTCGTTCCACATCGTACCTGCACCATGTTTGGGCTCTGGTCGTTTTCTCTGCTTGTAGAAGCGAGTATCGATTGGGCCAAAGCCTGGGGTTGCTCCCGGAGGAAGGTGCATGTCCGCGCCGTCATCGATGAAACTGCCGGTATAGGCTGAGGTATCTGAGCTGTTGCTGGTAACCCACTTCGCGACATGGCCGTGGTCAATCCCGCGGGGCGTGCGCTTCGTGAAAGAGCCGCCGTCATCGACGAAAGATTGGGGGGTTATGGAACTCATGTCTGCATTATAGTCGTATGGTTGGAGTCCAGAAGGAGCGTGGGATAGACGCTCGCAAATGTATGTTTTGCAGACAGAGTTATTTCGATTTGCAGATTTGCGTAAAGCGGGGCGAATGAAGAAGCGTCGGTGTTGTGAGGGCTTCGATGATGGCATATCCACAATAGTGGAGCAGGGGTGAAGGTGAACAGCCTTTTGCCTGCTGCATGATAGACACACAACGACAACGAAAGTACGATATGCAGAGCGAAGAGACATGTTTGCAAGACACGACAGACACAGAGACACATTGAGAGACTTGAAAACATTTACCGTGACACAGCGCCCGTGCTGCCAATTGCTAGAATACCTATGCGCACATCCAACAAACACCAACACGCACCAGCACCGACCCTCTGTTACCCTCGAAGCAAAGGCATCTGAGTCAACGCATCAACCCACCTCCTATAGCTTCGCCTTCTCCCGCTTTTTCTCCTGTTCCCACTGTAGCTGCACGTTGCGCATCCTGTACCAGCTCAACGCGCCAGCCATGGCTCCAAACGGCGGGAAGGCCCAGAGGAGGAAACTCCACCATCGCGGGCTATTATTCCTGACATCCTGCATGACTCTCTGTATCTCCTGCTCTAGGTAACTCCTATCGTGGTCATTCCAGACTACGACGCCATTTCCCGGACCCCTCCGCAAACAGCGCTCGGCCTTCTCGCGCACGTCGCCTTGACTCATGACACGGTTGCGCGCATCCTCCTCGGTAAGATGAGAGTCGCGATCTCGCAGGCGCTTTATTTGTATCGCAGGCTCCGAGACGCCGACGACAAGAATGGTACCGCAGTAGCGTTCCCAGCCACTTTCGAAGAGGAGAGGGACGTCTAGCACGACTGCCCAGTTGCCGCGCAGGTAGGCCCACACCATCTGCCGGTACATCTCCTTGCGCACAGCAGGGTGCACGATGCTGTTCAGCTTCTTCCTGTCGCGCTCTTTCTCTTCTCCTCCGCCAAAGACTCTCCGCCCCAGTGCTGGCCGGTTCAGCGGGCGTCCTTTGGGTGTCGCATCGGGGAGGAGGAGGTCGGGCGTAGTAGGCAAGAAGTGTTCGACGATGGCATTGTAGCCCGGGGTGCCAGGTTCGACGACTTGTCGCGCGATGAGATCGGCATCTACGATGGGGAGCGAGTAGGGCGCCTTGGAGAGGATAGACGACACGGTCGACTTGCCCGTCGCGATGGAGCCGGTGAGACCGAGGAGGAGCATCGTGGGCTAGTCTTCTATTGGCGAAATGGTGTCTATGCCTGTGATTGCAAGCCCAGCTGTGGGGTCTTGGCTGGTGATGTTGCTTTCACATGGCGGGTGCGTGAGAGATGGGATGACGATTGCGGGGACCAGATAGTTCGTACCTCGGAGGTTAGCTAGCACGGGCCTCACGATCAGTCCATGGCTGGCATTGAGCACTGCTTACTCAAGAGCTTCATGCAATGAGACAGTGGTATGTTGTAACGGACGCATTCTGATTCATGATTCTACGGAACTGTATTCGGAAAAGAATTCGAGAAGGATATCACTAAGCTGTTGCGCCCAACACCAATCTCATGTTCTCACTTCGCTCCACCACCATTCCGTTATGATCAACGTTCACGGCCGCTACGAAGGCGAGAATCAAGAACTGTTTCGTCTGCGAGTGTGTTCCATGGAGGAAGCTCAGAACTCTCAGAACGTCTAGAAACCTCTTCTTCTGAAGCCTCTCCCGCGCTTTCAATCACCTGGGAATCAAAGGGCGGAGAAGGCTCCTCGGGTGCCGAAGTCGTTACCGCAACCTGCAAACACCCTTGGGTTAGCCACCTAGAAAGGAACAGGTCTAGAGGATGAGGGAGCTCAGTCTGAGACCTCTCCATGGTTCACAGTCTTGTTAAGCGGCTCGACAAGTTTGCGCGCAGGGCGGAAGATCTGCAGCTGGTTGTCCTCGGCAGCACCCATCATGAGCCAAGGGTCGTTCTTGTTCCAGTCAAAGTCGCAGATTCGGTTAGTGAATCCACCGTGCATGAACAATCTGTGAAAAGTTAGTACAAGAGCCGGACATAGGTTCGGAACAACTTACAGCTCAGGGGGCCCATCTTCTTGCTCATCCTCCGTCTGTTCAGAGCCTATCTTACTGAAGTCCCAGAGGAGGACACGGCGATCGTAGCTAGAGCTGGCAAGGATAGCAGCGTCTTGCGGGTGCCACTGCAGACCGATGACATCTGAGCGATGGCTCTGCAGGCTGTGTATCTTCTTGTCGATGTTGCGAAGATCCCAGATTCCCACCGATTTGTCGGCAGAACCCGTCGCAAGCATCGAATCGAACTCGGGGTGGAACGAGATGCAGTTGACCGCGTCTTCGTGGGCTTCCTTCCTGTACAGCGCCTTCTTGTATGCCTCCTGACGAGTATCGATGACTTGCCAGGTAAGATCGTCTGACGCAGTACCGATGAGCTGGTGGTGGATTGGGTGGTATTGGACATCGTTGACGGTTGCGCTGTGGATGTTGTATGTTGCCGTCGGGCTGATGGTCTTGCTGTTCTTAGAGAAGCCACTCTTGATGTCCCATGTCTTGACTGTAGTATCTTCGTTACCAGTCACCAGATGTCCTTCTTTCAAAGGACTCCAGCTCAAGCCAAAGCCCTCTTTGCTGTGACCCACAAGCTCCGCCTCGAACTTGACGGTGTCATCCTTTGGTTGCAACGGATGCTTAGTCCGGTCGAAAATAAGCACCTTGCCATCGACACAGAGCGACGCTATGATATCGGGATTCTGAGGCTGGTAGCGGGCCTTGTTGACCTCGCCGGGGTGGTTGATCTTCTGCACAATCTTGAAGTCAAAGGGTCGCTTCGCATTGCCGTGGCCGCCAATCTCTCCCCGCTCCTCGTTGAGCTCGGTAAGGTCTGGAACGCGGGCGTCTGGTATTTCGCAGTGGGCGATTTGGAGGTAGTTCTGGGCTTGGTTTGACGTATGGGTGCCGAGAATGACGCGGTGCTGGCTCATGTTGGTGCCTTCGACGGGTTTCTTGTCCGGCAGCCATTGTGTTGTGAGCGTCGGCCACTCGAGCGCGCGGCCGTACAGCATATCGTAGAGGAAGACACTGTTCTTCTTCCACATCTTGTACTCCTCGTTGATGATCTTCTGCTCGGTCTGTTCTTGGTCGTCCATCTCGCGGGAATCGAGAGCGTCTGTCGGTGGAATTAGTATCAGGCGTTGGGGCATTTTAAATGATTTAAGAGACGTGGGTGACTGTAGGAATCCGGTAGCGAGCTTGGATGCCATGCGCCGACTGTATCGATGCGAATGGTAAAGCGAAGCTTGCTGTTGGTCGGCATGACGCTGTCGCGGACCACACTTTCCAACAGAAAATGAACTTACCGCTCATAGTCTCGTCCATGGTGTGCTTGCGATCGTACTCGAAGTCACGGGCAAAGTGTATTGTATGGAATGCTGCGTGTGTAAAGCGTGGAAGAGGCACGACGCGCTCCCAAAAGTCGCGTTTGGACCAACCCCGATGTCGATCTCTTAGCGCCCCACCTGCTTGGCAGTCGCCGCCAGCATATGCATTGCGTCGATGAGCAAGACTCCGACTCTTTGAAGACCCCAGCGTCGAGAACCACCACCCCATACTCTCTCTCGCCCTCCCACCCACAGCGCCTCTGCGCGCTTCTCTTTCTTACCATCTTCCTCCCCGTCGCCCTCTTTGCGACTCTCACCCCGCCACTTGTACACACAAGGTGCATCGCCGCCTCACCACCATATCCATCTTCAGCTATTCCTAGACAGTAGCAGTCATGGGTGTCCCCAAGTTCTTTCGATGGATGTCCGAAAGGTATCCCGGTATTTCGCAGCTCATTGCCGAAAACCGCATTCCCGAATTCGACTGTCTCTACGTAGGTACCCGTGTGTCGCAATTGATGCGCCTAGCTAACAGTCACAGCTTGACATGAACGGTATTATTCACAATTGCACCCACAACGATTCCGACAGCGTCACGGCGCGCAAGTCCGAAGATCAGATGTTCATCTCCATCTTCAACTACATCGAGCACTTGTTTGGCAAGATCAAGCCCAAGCAGCTCTTCTTCATGGCCATCGATGGTGTCGCCCCGCGCGCCAAGATGAACCAGCAGCGTGCACGCCGTTTCCGAACCGCTCTCGATACTGAAAAGGCTCGGGAGAAGGCTATCCGCGAAGGCGTAGAGATGCCGACGGAGGAAGCGTTCGACAGCAACTGCATTACGCCAGGCACTGCCTTCATGGCGAAGCTCACGCAGCAGCTCAAGTACTTCATCAACAAGAAGGTCTCCGAGGACATAGATTGGCAGGGCGTGGAAGTCGTACTGTCTGGTCACGAGGTCCCCGGAGAGGGAGAGCACAAGGTCATGGAGTACATCCGTCAGGCTAAGGCACAGCCGGGCTACGACCCGAACCGCCGCCACTGCCTGTACGGTCTCGATGCCGACCTGATCATGTTGGGTCTGCTCAGCCACGATCCCCACTTCAGTTTACTGCGTGAGGAGGTGACGTTTGGTCGCCAAAGCCAAACCAAGTCCAAGGAGTTGGAACACCAGAACTTCTACCTCATGCATCTTAGCATTGTGCGAGAATACCTGGAGCTTGAGTTCCAGGAACTGGAAGAGCCCGGAGCTCTCAGCTTTCCGTTCGACATGGAGCGTGTTATTGACGATTTCATTCTTATGGCTTTCTTTGTTGGCAACGATTTCCTTCCCAATCTTCCACATTTGCATATTAACGAGGGCGCCTTGGCCCTCATGTTCAACGTCTACAAGACTGTCCTGCCCAAGGGCAAAGGATACATCAACGAGGAGGGTGTCATCAACATGGAGCGCTTGGCTATCTTGTTGGATGAACTCTCAAACATCGAATACCGTCATTTCGAATCTGAAAACTCCGACGCCGCTTGGTTCAAGGGTAAGAAACTTGGAAAGGAAGATGTAATGGTGAAGACGGCGAAGCGAGGCACGATTGTTATGACTACCCAACAGCAGGCTCTGTTCTCCAAGGTAAAGAGTTGGCTGGGCGATTACTTGGAGAAGAAAGAGCCAGCCCCGCTGGACCTTCCTGTATATCTTCCTGCGGAGGACCGAAAGTTTGTCCAGGAACTTGCCGACAAACTACATCTTCCATGGAAGACTGTACAAAATGACGACGGCGATCGCCATATTCAGGTTACAGCTCCACCTAAGCTGGTCGAGGGTGATTCGGACGACGAGGACGAGATGGACGACGAATCCACGAAAGCCATTGTACGCGTCGTACAGAAGTACGAGCAGGCCAAGGTTGTCGACATCTCACCCGAAGACGCCCAAACTGAGATGCAAAAGAAATACGACGAGAAGTTCGACGCTTGGAAGAACGACTACTACAAGAGCAAATTCGAGTGGGATCGCAGCAACGAGGAGGAGCTACGCAAACTGACGGAGAACTACGTGCAAGGATTGCAATGGGTTCTTTTCTACTACTACCGCGGAGTAGCGTCATGGCCATGGTACTATGGCTACCACTACTCGCCCATGATTTCTGACGTCAAGCGGGGTCTGAAGGCGGACATCAACTTTAAGCTTGGACAGCCGTTCAAGCCTTTCCAGCAGTTGATGGGTGTACTGCCCGACCGCAGTAAGAGTATCGTACCGAAAGCGTACCATCCTCTCATGACAAACGAGGACTCTCCCATCATCGATTTCTATCCCCGAGACTTTACTCTCGATATGAACGGAAAGAAACAGGACTGGGAGGCTGTTGTCAAGATTCCGTTCATCCAAGAGGACCGTCTGCTCAAGGCCATGGCCACCAAGGAAAATGACTTGACGCCAGATGAAAAGATGCGTAATTCATTTGGTGTTTCTCTCAAGTTCACATACGCCAAAGATCTGGATTTCGTGTACCAGTCATCTTTGCCAGGCGTTTTCCCGGACCTTCCCCACTGCAAGTGCATCGAGAACATATTCGACCTGCCGACAATGGAAGGACTGGAGTATTACATCGGCCTCATGGACGGTGTTAAGCTGGGAGCCGAGGCATTGGCTGGCTTTCCCAGTTTAAAGACTTTGCCGTTCCATGGCAAGCTGGAGTTTGCAGGCGTTAATGTTTTCATGCAAGATAGCCGGAACGAAAGCATGGTCATCACACTCCTTGATACAGAGCCACGACAGTCTGTCTCGCACGCACAGGCCAAGCTAGGCAAGGCGGTTCATGTTGGTTATCCTTTCTTACACGAAGCGAAAGTGGTCAAAGTATCGGACGAGTTATTCGACTACGTCTTGCCCGAGGATGGCCCATCTCCTGCACCTGTTGCTATCCCTCATGGTCCACAGGAGATCTCCAATTGGAAGAAGACAGCCAACCGCATCGAAAACCAGTACAGCAAGCGCCTCGGTATCAACGTCGGAGAGATTGAGTCCCTCGTGCATGTAGAAATGCTCAAGGGACTTAGGAAGACTGACGAAGGAGCCACCATCAAGGAGTACGGTGAGGTTGCTGGGCTGCAAGTGGAGTACGCGACCCAGACAGTCGTAGACGACGTCTTCAGCGCAGACCCTCGCTTCCTGGAGAAAGAGGCACTCCCTATCGAGGAGGAATTCCCCGAAGGAGCACGCGCATTCTATCTCGGAGACTACGCCTATGGCCGTCCTCTGCAAGTCGTCAGCCATGCCGACAACAAGGCTACAATCATGGTCGCCAAGCTCAAGAAGCAAGAGCCGCATTTTGGACGTGAAGTTGTCAGCAAGGCTGAAAGGTCAACACCCTATGTTCCGTCTTACGTTGTGGCCAGGCAATTGAACATGCCGCCGCTTGCATTGTCCAAGCTTACGTCCTCTTTCAACGTCAACTCAAGTGGCCTCAAGCTCAACCTTGGATTGAACCTCAAGTTCGAGGCGAAGAAGCTCAAGGTGTTGGGTTATTCTCGTAAATCAGCCAACGGATGGGAGTACAGCCAGAAAGCGATGGACCTTTTGGCGCAGTACATGATTAAGTTCCCAGAGTTTGTTGCCGCCATTATCAATAACCCGACAGGTGATGGATGGGAGGACATCGACTTTTATCCTCCTGAGGTCGCAAAGCAGAAGGTCAAGGAGATTGGAGCCTGGCTAAAGAGTGTCCAGACCAAGAACTTTGAGAAAGTACCTTTGGACGCCGAGCAGCTCGACTCTGATACAGTCAAGCTCATCGAGCAAGCAGCTGATGCCAACTTCCCACTTACACAAGAAGTTGAGCCCAAGACGGTTGCTAAGGTGCCACGTGTTGCCTTGCTTAAGCCATCTGACGCGGAGCAGCGTCTTGGCCACCAGAACTTTAGCATTGGCGATCGCATCGTCTATGTTCAGGACTCTGGAAGGGTACCAATTGGATCATCAGGTACCGTGGTTGGCAAGACCCGCACCGCACGTGTTTTGCTGCTGGATGTTGTGTTCGATGCCACCTTTATGAGCGGTACATCGCTCGGAGACCGCTGTTCGCCATTCAGAGGATCTACTGTTCCAGCAACTGCAGTTCTCAACATGACGGATCAGCAGGTCGTCCACTATTCCAGTGCTGCTGCCGCGAAGCGCCCACAACAAGTACCTTCATCGTACAACATGCCTCGCTTCGGTGCCCCTGGGGGTCCTCAGCTCGTTCCAGCGGGTACGCCAGCACCTCTTCGTGGGTCATACCGAGGAGCATTCGGAGGCGCGAACGGACGGGGTGGAGGCTTCGCACCACGCCAAAGCCCAGGACCACAGCAACCCCAAGGACAGCAGCAGACCCTCCCGATCCATGGTGGACCACCTCGTGGTGGCCGTGGCGGATTTGCGCCCCGTGGTGGACAAGCAAATGGCCAACCCACGCAGAACCAGAACCAAGCTCCAAACGGCGGCAACGCTCGCGGTAACCTCCGAGGTGGCTCAGCAGACTTCGTTCCCCGTGGACGAGGAGGCCACAGGGGCCGTGGTGGCTTCACTGTCATCGACAACACTGATCCGGCGGAGGGAGTTGTTCCTAACAACCCGAACTTTCAGCCGCGAAACTACTCTAACGTACCACCGCCGGTCAATCTAGATGGCGGACGTGGTGGTAGAGGACGAGGCCGTGGTCGTGGCGGATCCCGTGGGCGTGGAGGCCCAAGGGGCGGCGCGCAACCTGCTGCACAGTAGAGTCTTCTTCTCGATCATTTGAATGTCTGTTCGGTATTGTTTGAGCGTTCCAGAAAGTAAGTTAGCGTGGCGTTACGGCGTTCAGCGTGAACACATCTGGGAGGAATGCATAGACGATGCGCGTACATGTCAGGGAAAGAGATCATGGGTTGGGAAGATAACGGTGGATGGTAGGATTGGTGAGGCCTGATACCCATATTGAGTCGTTGGTAGCAGCATCAATAAGATCAAGCTCATTCGAACATGTGTACTTGTGACAATATCCGCTCGTCTGACATGAGATGGTGAGACGGTGATGCACTAGCGTGGAAACGGTGAACCCTGGTCTCATAGGGCTGAGCTCCGACCTCCGCGCAAGAGTCCAGATACGTGTTAGGACCACTGAAGGCTACATCTCCGCGCCCACCTACAACAATCTCTCCTCCCTCTCGTGGCTGACAGAGGTTGATAGACTGGGCTCTGCGCTCACCTCACACATTTCACAATGCATTCGACGCTTGTGCGTCTCCAGAATGTCTTTGGCTTCTTTACCACAGTCGCTTTCACAGTCGCGAGTATCATCGCGCTGAGCAGCTTCGTCTCCCCGCAGAACCCGACGGCCAGTATATCACTGCGCAATGTGCAGGTAGTGAGAGGACGGCCGCACTACTACTCACCTAAGCGGGAAGAGTATGCGCATGTCAAGTTCGACCTAGACGCTGGTACGTCTCTCACACGAGTCGCAATTACGCTGCGTCCAAGCTTTCAAACATCCTGACTGACGCCTCCATGCAGACCTCAGCTCCCTCTTCAACTGGAACACGAAGCAAGTCTTCGTCTACCTCAAGGCCGTCTACCCCTCCGCCCGCGCCTCCGAACCCCCGTCCGAAGCCATCATCTGGGATGCCATCGTCGCCTCAAAGTCCGCGCCCTGGAACCAAAACCACTTCATCCACCCCGACCCCAAGTCCAAGCTGCCCAAGCAATCCGCCAAGAAACGCGCTGCATCCAAGCAAAAGACCGTTTCGCCCTACCCCGTCGGTGAACTCCACCTCGATAACCAGAAGCCCAAGTACAAGATTACCGACATTACGGGCAAGCTAGGAAACAGGACGGACGTCACACTGGAGCTGGGCTGGAATGTGCAGCCGTGGGTTGGCGCGCTGACATGGACCAACTGGAACACGGTCGGTGTTTGGAAGGGTCTGGAGGGAGGCAGGAGCAAGGCGTTTAGCTTCCCCGAGGTGGGCGCCAAGGCGGCGACGCCCAAGGACTTGGAGACTGAGAAGGGTGCGGAGGGCTACAGACTGGTCGTTGGCGAGGAGGTGCCGCTGAAGAAGGCCGCTGTCTAAGAAAAGCGCGATTAGGTTACCTGCGAAAATGCGGGTTGGAAGAAGGGATTATATTTGATACCAGATATGCAATGACATTTGGGGCTTGATCATCATGAAAGACGCTTCGAGGAACGTATACTGATTCCGGTGCTGTCACAAATGTCCATGCATTGCCGTGATGTCAATGCAAGAGTTTGAAATAAAAACGAGTTTGTGAAAACAGTCAGATGCCATTCATCAGGATAAATCTGATATGAGATATCGTCAAAGGGCGATAACATGTTGGCAGACATGCTCGGGTCAAGGTCGGACCTCCGATCTCGCCGCAAACCGCCACTTTCAGTTCGTTGGATTTCAAAGCGCGCTCCACAACCCTCAATCACTCACACCATGCGCCATCCGCGACACCACCCACACAACCCTTCCTCCCACCCATTCGACGACGCTCCAGATTAATACGATAATTTAGAGGGTTTCAGCTTGCACACACCCTCCTACAACGAACCACTTCCCATCGACACCCGTCAACGTAAACCCCACCGACCCCCGCCGTTCGTACACACCCAGGCCATCAGCGCGTTCGTGTTCGCGATGCCTCTCGAAAACATCCGCAACATCGTCCTCGTACTTTCTGGCAAAGGTGGAGTTGGAAAATCGAGCGTGACTACGCAACTCGCCCTCACGCTATCGCTACAAGGACATTCGGTCGGTGTCTTGGATATAGACTTGACGGGCCCGAGTATACCGCGCTTCTTCGGTATTGAAGATGCGAAAGTAAGACAGGCGCCGGGCGGGTGGATACCAGTTGATGTGCATGGTGAGCAGACGTTGGCGGCACACCAGAAAGAAGGAGAAGAGACGGCTGCAGATGGTCAAAAGATTGGATCGTTATCATGCATGTCTCTGGGATTCATTCTGGCTTCGCGCTCCGACGCTGTAATTTGGCGGGGTCCAAAGAAAACTGCCATGGTGCGCCAATTCCTGACCGACGTCCTCTGGCCACCGCTCGATTACCTGCTCATCGACACACCACCTGGTACCTCCGACGAACATATATCCCTACTTGAGACCCTTCTGAAGAACACTACACCATCTCCTGCTCTTAATCCGCACGTACCGTTCTTGGCCGGCGCCGTCGTAGTCACCACCCCACAAGCTATCAGCGTTAGCGATGTGAAGAAGGAGCTGAATTTCTGCAAGAAGACTGGAATTAGGGTACTAGGCGTGGTAGAGAACATGGCAGGATTCGTGTGCCCCAACTGTTCGGAATGCACAAATGTTTTCAGCAAGGGCGGCGGAGCGGTCATGGCGACTGAGTTCGAAGTACCATTCCTCGGCTCTGTACCCATTGACCCAGCGTTTGTGGAATTGGTCGAGAGTGGAACAAGGCCCGTATACCCCAAGGGTACTATCATACAAGGCAAAGAGTTGGACACCGAGGAGGTCGCGGCGCTGAAGAACAAGGGTGGACTGTTTGTAGATAAGTACCGGGACTGTTCATTGGCGCCGCTGTTTGACGAGTTTGTGACGAGATTGAAGGGGGATATCGGAAGGATTGTGTGAGTATGCAAACAATGGTCCTTCCTCAATGGCAGGCATGGCGAAGCGATAGAAGAGATATGATCGAGGATATAGAAGAATAGATACCCCTCCCTATTTCGATGATCTAACAGCGTCGGTGAGTCTTCGCTCCCCTCGAAAGAAGTTCAAGGAATGCTGACTTTCGTATAGTCTTCAACATCCACTTTTCGTGCTTTGCCATCATTCGGTTCTCTTCACTATTATGTGATCATCTTCACTACTATAAGTCGTCATGACAACGCCCTGCTATGTAGTCATCCCAGCTCAGGTGACTGCTGCACTCCTACTCGGATACCCGTGAATACGTGTCGCTATAGCGAATCAGGAACGCAGTGTCTTGCCGACAAGTAAATATTGCTCATAGACATCAGCTGTCCTCCATTATGACTCGCCAGGCTCCAGTCGCGGTCGTCAGTATCCGTCCCGTACTCCACATCCCACGTCTCATTGGTACTTTGGGGCTCTTTTCGACAGAGCAAACGCGCAACTGCGAGCTTATAGGTGAGAGAGGGCTTAATTACGCTTTCAGGTAAAGTTGAACGTAGTTAATTATCGGTCAACTGTTTTGCGGGCTCCATATAAAGCCGCTACTGCCCACAAGAAAGATCTTACAGTCTTTCGTCCTACCTACTACACCCACCAGCTTTTCTAACATATCACAAACACCTCAAAACGACTGGTAAGTAACTATCGCGACCCTGAGATTGCTCGACGAATACAGCTTCCAGCGCAAGACGCCAATCAGACTTCCACAATACTGACCTCGCAGGTTGCAAGATTGCCGATACTATGGACGCCGCGAGCAATCACGCCACATCGCCAGACCCTCGTCCTACCGCGGGCAGTCCGCGTCGGAAGATTCCGACACCAGTTCAAGAACAGGATCAGAGGAAGAGTCCTGAGACCAAATCACGTCAAGGACCCGGCAATGGCGCAGACCAACTCCCGAAAGCTGACTCCGTTCCCATCACAGTCAACGGCAACGAGATTCTGACTTCTGAAGAAGAGCCGAATTCAAGCGCGAAATCGAAATTCATGGTCAAGCTGAAGTACAGAACCAAGATTGCTGTGACTTCTCCGCAGGATCACGAAAACGTCAGCAATGCCTCTTCTACTTCTCCGGACTTGCGTGCAACTCCAGATGAATCAGCTAAGCCATCCATCAAAACCGCCATCGTCAAGCAGGAAGTCCAAGACTATGAAGCCACTGCACCTCGAAGCCCAAACTCGACCTCGTCCCAAGTCAAGATCGAGAAACAGAGCGACGATCAAGACCCAGCCCTGAAGCCCCTGAATGAGCCCACGGGAAGTTCGGGTCAGGTCATCGTGGTCAAGGACGAGCCTGAGCACGATGTACAGCGAAGTGTCAATGATCGAAGCCAGGATCTAACTAGCGATGCTGTAAGCATTGACGGTCAGCCTGGCGACGAGGCTATACAGATCTCGATCGAACATGACACTTCCGGTAAGTCCTCGGATGCTGTCGGTTTCCAGGCTGCTACATCTGAACCCGAGAACTTGGAGGCGAGTGCGATCGCTGAGGTGCAAGGTGTCGATGACGTCAACGGCGGCTACCAGCAGAGCGCAAACGGACCATCCATCGCACGTGATAACGACTTATCGTTTGTCGCCGACACCAACATGTCTTACCCCTTCGATGTAGACGAGTGGGCCTCCAACGCCGCGAACCAAGCCGAGGCGGACGCAGCCAGCGGAGCCCGACAACACCAGCATTATCAACCGATCGACCACCAAGCCATGTCATCCGATTTCACATATGGCACGACCCGGATGCGGCCAGAAGATCCAATTGATCAAGAATCTCTGGCCTTTCTTAGTGGCGAAGCTGAAGCTGGGGTACCTTGGAGTCAACGTCAACACGTATTTACGGATCCAGTTCGCTTCACCAAGTCTAGTTCACCCTCAATTGGAAGCGCACGTGCACTCAATCCAGCTGCTATCTTGAGGGGCATTCCGCAGTACGCAACACATTCACCTCGTTATGGGTCGCAACAACCCGCTGGCCAAAACCGCCAACTCGCTCTCGACTCTGCCTTCAATCGTCAACAAGAGCTTCAGGCCCTGGTTGAGGAGAAGCAGAGACAGTTGGACCAAGTCAAGAAGAAGGCGGAGCGTCAGCGATCGTCTCGACAGGTATCTTACGATTCTGCCAGTTATCATGGCCAGCCAGCTGCTGTACCTTCGTTCCTCACTGGCCCAATGAGCTATCAACGAGCCTCTCCGAGCGGCTATCAGCAGATGAACTACGGACAGGACAGCTCGCACAACTGGACACCAGAACGTCGTACTACCCAGGTCACCCAAAAGATACGAAAACAATTATTCAACGAGCACGACTGCGACGACGAAGAAGGCAATGCTTCCGATGATGATGAGCCGCTTCGGACGCGGGTGGAGCGTCACCCATCAGTCACTAGCCTGCATGACGACTCAAGCGTCGAGTTCGTTGCGAGCAATTCCAAACCCAAAAGCAGTGGACCTATTGTCGACCGGAAGGTAGTGCGCATGCCACGCCCTCTTCCTCAGCCTGCTTCGCCCTCTCCCACACCCACGGAGAACGCGCCACCTTCCTCCGACGACATCCAACAAATTGATTGGACTCTTCCCCGATATGAAATGCAACGCCAGCCTCTCGAGAAAGGCGAAGAGATTCCTAGCGCAAAGGTCTCACTCCCTGGTATGGTCCGCGAAGAAGTTCTCCTCTCGCCAGACCACGCAGACGAAGAGGCCCGCCTACTGATCGATGTTTTCATCCCCGGTCAGCAAGCCATGTCATCACCAGACCCAGAGCCCGCCGTCGCTCTTCTGAACTTCCATACTATCACTCTCATGGTCATAGAGGCGTACGTTCAATTCGAAATCGGCGACGAGTTCGGCATGGGGCGCGGCCACTTCCACCAAGATCACAACCGTGGCGAAGAGGACTACGAGCGCATGCGCGACGCCGTCAATGCTGATACCAACGAGATCTTCTTTGCCGTCGTGGATCGATACCGAGCGGGGTTGGAGAGCAAGAAGAAGCCGTTACAACTCATCCGCGGCACGCAAGAGTTCTGTGACGTGGCGCTTGATGTGATCTATTACATCAAGCAACATGGACTGCTGAAGCCGGAACCTAAGGCCAAGAAGGTTAGGGCTGACAAGGGAACTAAGCGGGGGCCTCAGGCGAAGACTGCGGCTGCTGAAGCTGCTGCGGTGAAGGGTAAGGGCAAGGGAACTAAGCGGGGTACGGCGGCCAGGCCGAATGAGGTGCAGCCTAGGAAGAGGGTGAAGACTGCGCCCGCGGTCGAGGTCAAGAAGAAGAAGAGGAGTAAGCCGGAGCCGGCTCTTACGGTTGTGAGGAAGTGAGCGATCAGGCTGAGAGGATGGTGTGAGTGGCCATCGATGCTTTCAGCGCTTGGGGTGAAGAGAAAACGGGGAGTTGGATATGGGGATATGGAGTCTCATTTGCGGGCTTTCACGATCTGTGCAAGACGATGCACTCGTTGATGGTTTTGGTTTCTCATTTTTCCATGACTCGCGTCTTATAGACCTTTCCTTCAACATACGTATCCCAGCTTTCCAAGTCTACTTTATGACAGCACGTAGGTGAAAAACGATAAGCCGGGGAAGATACATGATCTTTCCCATATTCTAGACAAGACATAGAACGACTGTATCATTCGCTCATCCTGCCCTGCTCCCATCGATTCGCCGAACAGCTCGCTTTGCTCTACCATGCAACTTTTCCAGAAACTCCTCTCGAGACAAAGGTGTCCTTTGGAAAGTCAGGGCTACAGCCTCCGACACGCCGTGCTCGTCGCCTTGATGTGTGACGTCTTCACACTCAGTCACTAACTTATATTCACCACTCAGGAGGTGGAAAAATGAACGGAATTCCAAGCCTCTGCAGAAGTCACTCATAGCCGTCGTTGTGTCACGGGATTGGCATTGTCCCCAGTGAATGGTTGTCCGGAGCGCCTGGGGTATGTGATGTTTGATCCAAAAGTGCAGGTGACGTAAAGCATCCTTGTTGAAGGGAAATGTCGTGTTTGCGATCGCTGTGGAAATGTTGAAGGTGATTTGCTGGAGCGGCAGGCGTAGCAGCGGAATCCTGAGGAACAATGTATCCGGATCATGGAATTCGGGGAAGACCTCTGGGATGACAACAGTAATGTTGGTAGGGTCGATGGCGGGTTGGATCGTGAAGTGGAAGCTCGGTTTGCGAAACCATCGTGCATCATGGGCGCGAAAGTACCCATCGGCAGCCTTTTGGATCTCCTTTTGCGCTTCTTCTCGGATTTGCTTGCAAATGTGTCTCAGGGCGTTGTATATTGATGGTTTGGGGTAGACAACCAGTTGATCCTCTGGTAAGAAGTATTGGTACACCATGTAGCGGAGCTCAATGGGGAGGTCGAGGAAGGAGCGTTCGTCTCGGCGCACGGCGGGAAGTGACGAGTGGGAAGCGGCAGATCTAGTGTAGTTGCTCTGCAACCCTGTGTTGTCGCTATTATGACCCTTGGAAGACGTAGAAGCCATCTCGAGGGAGCATCCGGTATTTGTATGTGGATCGTAGTCGAAGTGTAGAAGTCAAGTCGAGGTGGTGGCGCGGGATGGGTACAGGCAGGACGCATTAAATCAATCTAAAAGGTACACAATGGAATAACAGAGCTTTGTCGTTAGGCAGACGGAGTAATCTAGCTAACTTGACGTCACAAGATGAATGAAGTCCGCTATATTTGCTCGAGCGTCAGGGCCTGCTGGGCATTCGCTCCCCGCACTTCCTTCTTCCTTACGTTCCTTAACGTACAAAAAGGCTGGAACTATATAGAAAGCCAGAATTCGTTACATATAAATCACTCAACCATCTACTCAGGTTGAAGATCACTCACCAACATGACAGAGCAAGCCGTGGCAGTTGCTACCCCGGATGGCCTCTCACCCACATCTCAAACCAACAAACTCATGACGCCAGCTCCACCCGTCGCACTTGATGCGCCCAGTTGCTTTCTTCAGCTGCCTGCAGAACTGCGGTTTCTAGTATATTCATATCTTTCGCCATACTTCTCGACCGATCGAAAGCACTTCGGCAAAGCCCAGCACCTCGACCTCATACAGACATGTCGACAAATCCGCGAAGAAGCACCTCCAGAGATTGAGAAAGCTGCTGAAGATTTCTACCGCAATTATGAGAGGAACTGGTATGATAGCCACGGAGAGCGAATTCGCATCAAAAAGGATCGCTCTTGGGATAGGGTGAGTGTGCACATCGATCATCCCCTCATTGGTCGCGGTGTTCCGCTACTCGAATTACCTCTTAAGCGAGTCGATATCTGCGTTACTCGAGTCAAAACCCACGAGCTGAAGAGTGATCTCCTCCGAAGATACTATGCACAGTTGAAGAATTTCACGAGGAGGTCGGACGCTCCGACGCTTTGCTTGACACTCAACGGCTCCAGATGCATAAAATTTCGTCATTTGAAGGACAATCAAGTGTTCACTCATAGTAACTAAGTCGTGAAGTGGAAGACGTGTTAAAAGGTTCTTCGGAAGCACGGCATCAGATAGTGCGCGTAGGGCGTCGTATGGTTTTGTGGGTGAACGGTCACGGGCCAGCACGGTGAGATCGAGGTAGACTATGTCGATGTTTCATTATGAGATTACGACAACTTCTAATATATCATGGCGTCATCTACTACTTCTTAGTATAACTGTGGTAGTTATCAACAGGAGCGACCTCCTTGACGCTCTCCCAAATCTGCTCAATGCCCTTGACCGCCTCATCGCTAAGCTTGCCCTTCTTCAAGCTCTGCGCAGTCTGCTCAGCCTGAGCGATCTTGCTAGCACCGAAGATGACACCATCTTCGTCTCCCTCAAGCGCGCTGTGGTAGGCCATCCAGCGGTATGCGAGTTCCGCCTTGGTGACACCCTCCTTCTCGGCAATCTCGTTCCACTTGATGAGCGCCTTGCGCATGGTCTCGTTATCGTACAGCTTTCCGTACATATTGCCCATGGCTTGCTCGTTGAAGCGTCCGGCGCCTGCATCGAGATCTGCTGCCGTCTTCACAAGGAAGCCACCAGCAAGGGGCGAGTATGCGTAGAAGTGCATACCGAGCTTGCGGAGTGTGGGGAAGAGCTGAGTCTCCAAGTGACGGGCAACAGGGTTGTAGTTACCCTGGTAGACTTGTGGGAGCGGGTAGCCCTTGGCCTTCGCGATGTCGTAGACTTGCTGAACTTGCTCGGCCGAGAAGTTACTGAGGCCAAAGCGGCGGAAGATGCCCTTCTTGTACACCTCGTTCATGCCCTCCAGGGTCTCCTCAAAAGGAACGGTTGGGTCTGGAGCGTGGATATAGAAGATGTCGAACTGGTCGATCTTGGCACGCTCGATGGATTCCTGGCAGTACTTGATCACAGTGTCCTTTTTGAGTTCACCGGGCGGACCAAAACCGCCAGGCAGCTTGGTATCGATGACAAAGTCCTTGCGCTTCTCGAGTTGGCCGATGGCAACTTCGGATCCAGCATAGAGACGTGCGGAATCAATGTTCTTGACGCCGTTGGCAAGCAGAACATCGATGAGTTTGGCACGGTCTTCTTGCGTGTTGAAGTACGCAGTATCTGAGAGCGCAGCTCCTCCGAAGACTGATTTGACCATGGTGATGGGTGATGGAATCCGAGTTTGATTCGTGGGGATTGATTTGTTGTGTTTAGGGTCAGACAAAAGCTTCAATGCGTAGAAGAATTGACAGCGGGGAAAGCACGAGCGATGGTGTTGATGATATAACCGATGATGCAGGGGAGGAAGCCGCGGTTGAGCTGTTGATAGTTCCTTCCCAACACCCCTCTTCCATTGACTTATATACCCAATGCAGCAGGCAGCAGCTCGCGTCTTTCTCCCAAAACGCCGAGCGAGCCAGCATCCACATTACAAATGTTCACACATACCAGTCGTCCGATGATGCCACCAACACAATGCGTATTCTTGGTAAGGCGTGCTCCACTTATTCCCGACCCCTCCTCGACAAGGATTGCACAATGGCCCCGCTCAACCACTCTTACGCATATGCGTACGGGAATAACGGCCCCGGCATAGACAGTTACACCAGTCACGTGTCCATTGTGCAGTTCAACTAAACACCGAACGAATGTAAAGTTCATTCATGTATTTGGATACAAGCGATGGCGCGATGCGAGATGTTGCCCTCACTTCCGACACAGACATACCTGCGGCCTTGGGCGGGTCGCAAGCTTAGCCAACTAGTGATACGTATCATTCTGCATGGGTCGAGTGGTCCGTAACGGCGGACGAATAGTGAACACCAAGACAAACTAACCAGACTCAATACTCAAGGCGACGTGGTATCACAGAAGGATCTAGACAGTGTCTGTTGCCTTGTCGTGCAATCTCAGCAATGCATTCTAATTTTACTAAAAGTGAAACATCTAACACGCATTTCCCTAAAGCGTATGCTCACTTCTTGCGAAATCAATGTGCAACATGACTACCGATCAGATTTGAAATATACATCGTATGGACGTCTTCGTCCGCTCGGTCATGTTGCATTAGAGCAACGATACCCTCCTTGCCAGATGCGCAGCTTGAAAAACGTTCGTACGAGTTGATGAGTTGAGTGGAAGTTTCAGAGAAAGAATGAACGTGTTGTTGGATGTGTTCATCGAGATAGAAGTGGAGGCGAAGCAATGATGAGCGATCTGTTAGCCTTACAATAAACTGCTGTCTTTAGTACCGTACCGCATCGCATGATCTCTCTTTTTAGGCGCTTACCACCACAAGTGAAGCGCCTAAAACGAGAGATCATGCGATGCGACGCGGTGCTGATCAAGACTAGTACATTCTCTTGCAAAGGGATTACGATGGCCCGGAGGCCATGTCTGTCCAGCCACCATCCGCTCTCCAAACTCCTGCTTTCGTGTAATCCCCCCTTCCACCGCCTCTTATATAAGCGAATCGAAAGTATTCGTTCACGCCTTCCATGTGTCTAGTCCAGGTCCAGCTTTCCTCCATACGGTCAGCGTATTCATGGTACCTTTCTACATCATTGACCAGAACGCTCATTCCATCATAAGGCTCAGGGAATGGGTAGTGCCAATCGAAGGTGATGTTGGGCCTCAGATGGTGGAGATTGAAGTTGTTGTGGATGATAGGCGCAGTGATGAGTGGGAGCACGGTGCCAATGGGCGCGTCACCACGAAGTGCGCCGGGTGTCTCGAGGATACTGGCAAAGCCCCAGCGTGCGGTCCCGTTGATGAAGAGGCCAATCAAAATGCCTTGGAAAAGGAGCGAGGGGCGTGTTTGCATAGATGTGCCAGGTACAAGGAGCAGGCCGAGGATGTAGTGGTGGATGCGGACGTTCATCCTTGGTATGGCGACGAGTGCGAGGATGCCAGCCACCAGAATGCCATAGAGGGCAAGGTAACGCGGTAGACGACCTTCGACACGGAATGACCATGCCTGTCCCAGGGCGATGACGAATAGGGTGAGGACGATAATGATCAGCGCAGGAATAGCGCCTGGCTGGTTCTTGATATCGTGGGGTGTGAGACGCTCTATGGGAATCTTGTCGAACGTGTAGTTGTTTAGGGCGCCGATCCAACATCCGCCGAGCCAGAGGATGGTTTTCTCTACTTGTGCGTGAAGACCTTGCAGTTGGCGACGCACTGCAAACCGGTAGACAGCATACATGCAAAAGGATGCGGGAAGGAAGCGTGACAGAGCAATACTGATTATGGAGTAATAATCAGTCAAGTTGGGAGGGTCTGATGCCAGTGCGACATGGAAGAAGACACCGACGAAGATGGAGGTAAAGAAGACGGATGGTGAGGTAGTAAACAAAGACAACAGGATGGTGAAGGTCAGCGATACGCCTAGTAATGGCCACCGTAAGTCGCGACATTTGGCTGCCGTGCCGGGCAGAAAGGAGAAGGAGCGCGGAAAATACGAATCAAAGCCAATGCTCTTGATGTGTCTCCTGTTTACGCTGGGGTAGTCAGTCTTCTCGCCAACCTGCGCAACAACTCCACAGCCACCCGACGCGTCATTTATGAAGCCAGCATGGATAGCAGCTCCGCAGATGAAAGAGTCGGCGCGGTAATATGTGTTCTCCAGGGTGTTTTCCTCGTCGGTGGGTCCGCCAATAACCAATGGACGATAGTTGACATTCTTGTCACCAACAGCATGTGGATTAAGCAATTGCACGCGTTTACAGTTTGCGGGGCAGCGGAACGGCATGGTGCTGTTCTCGAACGGTCGACATAGATCGCCGTTGAGCCCGCAGCCATTGCCATCGTCCCAGAAGCGATCCGTACACCGTACTCGCACGGGGCTGCCATATCCAGGTATGTCCGCTGCAAACGCGCTACGATGCAGGACCAAGCCAAATGTCAGGATCCAGCAGAAGTAGAAGAAGACCAGCAGGCCGATCTTCTGTCTTCTTTCAGGAAAGTAGCTGTTCAGCAACCGGATTGGCGCAGTCTGTATCTTGGGAAAGAAAGGGTGTATCTTCCAGGGTCGGGGCGGTTGTGGACCCTTGACCCATACGACAACATTGTTCCATGCACGTTGCAACCGCGGCGGGATGTACTTGTTGGCGTAATAGGGCTCTTGTGGGGTGTCGTGCTCTTGACCGGATGTCTCGGGAGTCGCGATGGCGTCGGCTGACTCGGCAGGAAGTGCGGTCGCGTTCTCGTCGTCGCGGTAGGCTTGCGGAGGCGCGCCCTCGTCGTCGAGGCTTTCCCGCGGCTCCATATCGTAGATGGATGCCAGCTCGTGGCGGGACCTCGTAGGGGACGACACTTTGGTAGTGAATAGGATGACGATGCGCCGAGGCACAACGGATGCTTATCGATAGGAATGCGCGTAGAGATGTGCGACGATGAGCGATGGCTGGCAAAAGACTCAAAAGACACTCATGTACAGGACGAGGTGAAGGGGGGAAAGGAAGTGAGAATATACGAGCGAAGGCAAAGGCATGGCAATGGCAAGGAAAGAGCTCTGGGGAGCTTCGGGACCTGCATGATGCGGGCCTGTGGAGTGCCCACGTTCCGGCTTCACGGCACTGAGACGCTAGGTAAGATCGGCCTCCGAGTAGGAAGCTTCCAAAGCTTTGGGTGTCGGCGGCAATGGCAGTATGTGAAGGTTCACGCCCCGATACAGTAGAACCAGAGTTATCATGCTCGCTCTCATCCCAGGTCGTTCGAGATGGTTATTCCCAGCTGCAGCTCCCACGTGTGGCTGAACGTGGCTCAACGTGGCCTAGCCAGCTCATGCGGCTTCCCGTTTGGTGATGAGGTCACCGTTCTGGCATTTCTAATCAGCGCCTTATCGGTCCCTCGGACCATTCGCCTCGGGCGACGGAGCGACTCCATACCCAGGAATATCCCCATCGTCTTTCAACTCTTTGTATGCGATTGTTTGTATTGGCCGATCTTGTAAGAGTTGTTGCATCTGACGCGTCCGCGTAAACCTTATCCGCACACCGCTGCAGTGCCACGATGGCGCCGTACAACTCTGACCCGAGCTCTTTCCCCGATCCAGTGGATCTTACGCATTTCCTGTCACGCAGCACGAGAGCGCGCGAAGCTTCTTCTGTCAAACAGTTCTACAAGTACTTCCAGATTCCCGGCATCGCCCAATTAGCTGGAGGTATGCGCGCGCCTGACCGGATGTTTCGCCTCAGATTACTGATTTGGTCCAGGTCTCCCCAACGATCACTATTTCCCCTACGACACGCTCGAGGCCAAAGTCGCACAGCCGAACCGATGGCAGCCAACGCCCAACAAGCCCGTCGATCCGCCCGCCGACGATCCTCCGACCGCCCAACTCGCGAAGACATGCATCGCAGAGCGTAGAGAGAAGGAGCCACCTGCGTCGCGCCTCGTCGTACCCAAGTACTCCAATGTGCCAGATCCCCTGCGCATGATCGACCTGAAGTCTGCACTGCAATACGGCCAGGCTCTGGGATACCCCGCACTATACCAGTTCATTCGGCAGTTCACGAGGGAGAACCTACATCCTTTCGTCCCATACAAGAACGGGCCAGAGGTCATCTTGACCTGCGGCTCTACCGATGGCTTCTCCAAGACGCTGACAGCGCTCAGCAATGAGTGGTCAGCCGAACATGACCCTGTCGACGAGAGGCCAGGGCTGCTGTGCGAGACATATTGCTATATGAACGCCATCCAGACCGCCCGGCCACGAGGCTTCAACATTGCGCCAGTAGCCATCGACGACGAGGGAATGATGGCGCATGGAAAGGGTGGTCTGCAAGATGTTCTAGAGAACTGGGACTACTCAAAGGGCCGCCGCCCACATGTCATGTACACCGTCACCATTGGCCAGAACCCCACATCAGGCACCTTATCGGTACAGCGCAGAACCGAGATTTACGCTCTCTGCGTCAAGTACGACATTATCATCGTCGAGGATGACCCATACTGGTACCTGCAGTACCCGTCCTCGTCGCCTAGCAGCGTTCCTCCCAAGCCTACTAAATCTTCTGGCTTCGAATTCCTGGACAGTCTCATTCCTTCATACCTCAGCGTAGACTACCAGGGTCGCGTTGTTCGTCTCGATACCTTCTCCAAGACGGTAGCCCCCGGGTGCCGTCTTGGTTGGATCACCGCGCAGCCTGCACTCGTAGAACGTCTCCTCCGCATTACCGAGACCTCGACCCAGCAGCCCTCAGGCTTCGTGCAGTCCATGATGGCAGAACTGCTCATGGGTCCTCAAGCCTCGAACGATCCTGGTAAGGGCGGCGCAGCCGATGGCAGTGGCTGGAAAGTGGATGGATGGGTGCGCTGGCTGGAAGGCCTCCGAGGCAACTATGAGCGTCGCATGCAGAAGATGTGCGACACACTGGACGCTGGAAAGGAGGCTGTAAAAGCTGGCCGCCGGAGGAGTCTCGTCGACGTCGCTGACGAAGAGGATGACTGGGCCGTGGTCGAGAAGACGCAGATCTACTCCTTCGTTCGACCTCTTGGCGGCATGTTCGTGTGGGTGCGCTTCGACTTCGCGTCCCACCCGCTCGCCAAGCAGGTACCTGCCGCCCGCCTTTCTAGGGCTCTGTGGGTCTTCTGGACCTCGAAACCCTACCTATGTCTCGTAGCTCCCGGTACAATGTTCGCAGCCAACGAGGAGATCAAGGCAATGGACAGCTTCAACTGCTTCCGGTTGTGCTTCGCCGCATGCCCTGCGGAAGATGTAGATGATATCAGCAAGAGGTTTGTAGATGGCGCGCAAGCATTCTGGAGGATTAAGAGCAAGAGTAAGATTGACAAATTATTGGAAGAGGAGGAGGTAGCGGGCGTGGATCACGTTGCGGGTATGGCGGTATTGACCGGGATGTGTTAACGGATTTTCAAATATACATTAGGAACGCTATATACAACCAAACTTAATGGTGGAGTCACGCTATGCACTCCCGTTACTCGCTATTTTTACTTGGAGACCTTGGCGTCCGCGATGATGACGTCGGATGCCTTCTCAGACAACATGTAGAGGGGAAGAGCCAGGTAAGTGCCGGGAATCTTGGGGAAAGCGGAAGCATCGACGACACGGAGACCCTCAACACCACGGACCTTGAAGTTGCCGTCAAGAACAGCCTTCTCGTCATCGTCGGCACCAATAGGGCAAGTGCAAGAAGCGTGGTGACCCCAGGACTCGTACTTGGCAAACTCCTTCCACTGCTCGTCGGTCTGAACCTGCTTTCCGGGCCAAACCTCCTTGAACTTGCCGTCAAGAGGAATGAGATCCTCAAAGACCTCGCGACCGTACTTCATTCCCTCAACAAGGGCGTCAAGGTCCTCGTCACCGCCGACAGCGAAGTTGCGCTTGCGGATCTCAGGCACATCTTGGGGATCAGCGCTACGGAGGGTAACAGTACCAGCGTTGTTGCGAGACTCAGCCTTGAGAGTGAGCCAGGTCCAGGCGTCGCGGCCAAGGGTGGCGTTGGCGAAGAAGTCGGGGTAGTATCCGTTGAAGTATGCGGGCCATCCAGCGACGAAAAGATCAGCGTTGCCGTTGGGGGAGTTGCTAGCCTTCTTGGTGATGGCAAGAGCGATACCGTTGGTGGCGTAGACACCCTTTCCGATTCCAAGCGTGCCAGTTTCCCACTTCTCGAGGCAGGGGTCGTGGTCACCTTCAAGGAATGTGCAGCCGTTGAGAAGAGAAATCTTGCTGGGTGCTTGACCGATGACGGGGATTTCGTAGCGGTCCTGGAGGTTGGTGCCGACACCAGGTAGGTCCTTGACGACATTGATGCCGAATTGCTCGAGTTCCTCCTTGGGACCAACGCCGGATAGCTTCAGGATCTGAGGGGTGTTGAAAGCACCAGCTGACAGGATGACCTCGCGAGTAGCAGTGACGGATCCCTTTGTTCCCTTACCAGCAGCAGATCCGGACTGGCGCCTGGGATCAGCGCCGTAGAGAGACTTTCCAGTCAAGAAGCTGACACCAGTAGCCTTGGGTGTGGTACCGTTCTGGTTGAAGTCGACGTTGGTGACGAGGGTGTTGAGCTGGATGTCGAGATGGTACTTGCGGCTTCCATCGCGGTTCTTCGCGTTGATGACTTGGTGAAGGAAGTCGACGGGGCCAGCACGCTTGTACTCCGGAATCTTCATGGCAAGAGGAACCTGCCACATGCCTTCGGCGGAATCGCGGTTGGCACCAGGGTTGTTGATGTCGCGGAGCAGAACCTGACCGAGGCCAGTCACGGTGGTGATGAGCGAAGAAAGAAGGTTCTTGCCCATACCCGTAGCAGCAGCCAGGACGAGGGAGATGACCTTGAGGTCCTGAACAATCAAAGTGAGATCGGTCAGTGAGGTCTCGAGCCATCCGGAGAATCCGTGTCCAACAACGCTGTTGGGTAGGTAGCGCGACTTCTCCAAGCGGGTGAAGTACTTGCGCATGTTGCTCGGCGCCCAAGAAGAATCGCCAGTGATGGACTGGAGGTACTCCCAGTCACTCTCGTATGGGTATACAGTGATGAGGGCATTGTGAACAGTGCAGCCTCCGAGCGAGCCAACACGGGGGTATAGAACACCGAGGGGTTTGGCGCCAGCGGGAGGGCTGGGACCAGTGTAGCGGGTGCCGTCGGTCAACTCATAGGTGAGCTTGGTGTCCCTCCTCTGCTCTTCTTCGTCGTCGAAGTGCTTGACAAAGTAGTCCCATCGCATGGGCTCATACTCGGCGGCAACAGAGTGCAAGACGGGCACGTTGTACTGAGTGGTGTTGGTCTGGTCATCACCGGCCTCAAGGAGAAGGACCTTGTGGCCAGCAAGAGCTAGCCTGGCTGCGAGAGGTGCACCGCCGGCACCAGATCCGACAACGACATACTCGTAGTCTTCAAGAGTGGTGGTGTTGGTAGCGCTCACAGCACGCTTGACATTCTCGCCGCGGTAAGGAGTGTGCTCGGCGCCGTCGCTGTGGTCTGATTAGCACTCATTTGTTGATATTGGCACGTGATAACATACATGATGCGTGCAGAAGTGAAGTTGGTAAGTAAGGAGAGGACGGCAAGAGCCTTAATGACAATCATTGTGACGGAATTAGAGGTAGTAATAACCTTGCAAAAAAGAAGAGACAAAAAGCAAAGGACTGGATATACAACGTCGTTGCGAGAACGAGTGTGGAGAGAAAGCGACGAGGGCTTCCCTGTGAAAGCTTATATTGGCATGCAGGACAGCCTCGCTCAACCATCACGAAGCGCCACCGGTAGTCGCGGTACACGTGGTGAACATTACGATCATCGACCATCTACCCCTTTGGTCCTTGACATTTCACGAATGCGACCTGCGGCTAATCCTCCCCCTACAGGTCAGCCTGTTCTTACCGCATGAGGATGGTAGTACAACCCGTGCGCTAGTGGATCCAGGCGCATGGTAGAAAGGCTTCCCATGTCGGACGGCATCCTCGCCCGCACTGACAAATGTGACGAATGCGAGGCTCTCGAGTCAGCGAAGGACAGAAATTCTCCTAGCTGCAGGTCAAGAGATTGAGCGGGGAGACGAGGCGTTGTTTGAAGCTAGACCGAACTTCCACCCTGGGCGCACTGGAAGTCGGACCGAACCTGGCTGGCGTAAACTTACCTCCATGTAGCAAGGAAACTCCCGCGAGATGGCTGAACTTTGCAAGTCAACGATCAAAGTTAGAATGTAGCCGTCGTCTAGCTTGAATCTCGCTCAATCTGGATATCTCATGATAGTCGTCGCTGCTGCATCCAATATATGCACCTTGGCATCCTTCTGAACCTCTTCTGCCGGCGGCACGCATCGTCGCTACCGTACACGGTAGTTACGACTGCCCAACGTACGCCGCAAACGTCATCGGATAACCACGCCGCGAAAGTCTCCACCTCAAATTTCACAACCCAAGTCGATCGAGGGCTCCAGCGCGGCCACAAGAGGACGCCTCGAAGGTAACGTACCTGTATCGATCGTAATCCATGCACGACTCCACTATGCACGTGCTAGAATCGACTTGGCGGTCAGGGTGGGCCTCAAGGGTCTATGAACGAGTAAGAGTCAGCGCCTGTAGCTCCAGAGGATTTCCATCCCCAACAACGTCCATCGCAGCCAGCTTCCGATGTGTGCTGGAAAACATCCCCGTCTGCATAAGCACGGCAGAAGCTCTTGGTAGTTCTGCGAGCCGTCCCCAGGGATGCTCGACGACATCGACTGTGCCAGAGACAACTTCTGAAGGGCTTGTCAAAATGAGGGAAGGTGCGCGGTATGTACACACCCTGGCTCCGTGACCGGGTGTGCAAAGGCAGTTCCCCAGCGACTGAATACGGCATTTGCAGAGCAATCCCTTGCTCTCCACCCCTCTCGGTGTCATTCGTAACCCGACCTGCCAACTCTCCACCGATCCATATTTCGGTATGATTTCCCCTTGGCCCGGATGAGAACGCTCAAGTGGGCACATTTTGTGTTATCGCAACTCCACACGAGCGCCGTGCAGATTATTTGCTTGGTATTTACTGTAGTACATAACCTATTACCTTCAAACCTTCGTACGAAGCGTTGTCCGAAGCCAGCCGCTATCGCCTTTTCCTCAACTCTATCATTTTGCCTTTCTTTTACGACACCTGCACATGATATTTCCCAATGCGGTTAAGAACTGTGGTAGCTTTTCTTGGGGCCTTCGTGGCTGCCGTTCATGCTCAGAACCCGCTTGAGGCTCTGGCGGCACACATGCCAAAGTGCGCTGTATGTGTTCTTATATGAAGACTGTAGCTGAACTCTCGTCTGACATATTCGTATAGTTGGCATGTTTTATGGAAGAGCTTCCCAAGTCGACATGCGCCACAGACCTCACCTCGCAGTGCTTATGCACCAACACTGCCCTCAATCTTGCGGTAGCCGCCTGCTCCCAGAAGACATGTACGATCTATGAGCTTATGCGTGAGTATACCCTCGTAACGTGCGGGCCGCATACTTGGATACTGATGCGTAGCAGAGACCAAAAATATCACCAGCACTGGTTGTGGAGTACCTATTCGTTACAAGGGTGACTCCTTCATGGCTATTGGTATAGCTGGAGCTGTTGTCGCTATATTAGCCTTCATCCTGAGGATGGCCGCTAGTATAGGCAAGAAGGGCCGCCAGGTATCATGGGATGACTTAACGATGTTTATTGTTGTCTTGATTGCTATACCTCCCGCGGTCTTTACCCATTTCTGTAAGACGATTTCGACGAATCCTTGGCCGCCATTTTACTTACAACGTTACAGTGGTCAAAAACGGTCTTGGACGAGACATTTGGACACTCAAAGCTGACCAGATCACCAACGTCCTGTTCTACTACTTCCTGGGAGAAATCTTTTACGTGACTGGCCTTGGTGTCTCCAAGATCTCGATTCTCTTCTTCTACCTTCGCGTCTTTCCGGCCAAGAGCTTTCGAATCCTTACTTACAGCGTCATGGGCGTCTGTGGGGTCTACACCATCGTATTCTTCGTCGTCACCCTCATGCAATGCCGGCCCATCAGCATGGCTTGGGATCAATGGGATGGACTCCACGAGGGCACCTGCAACAACATCCATCTCCAAGGCTGGATCGCGGCCGCTATCAACATCTTCCTGGACGTCGTCGTCATGGCGCTCCCGATGAAACATCTAGCAGCGTTGAACATGGGTATCAAGAAGAAGGTCATGGTCATGTCCATGTTTGGTGTCGGTATCTTCGTCGTCGTCATCTCGGTCATTCGCTTGGAATCCCTCATCCACTTCTCGAATACGCAGAATGTCACCTGGGACTACGTCGACGCCGGTCTATGGAGTCTTATCGAAATCGACGTTTCCATCGTCTGCGGATGTATGCCTGCTCACCGGCTATTGATCGCCAAGTTCTGGCCGAAGATACAGTCGACTATCGGAGCAAGCAAAGCCCTTTCGACGAAAGGTTCAAAGTTCAACAGTACCAACAACACGACCATCAGCTCTACGGCCCCCGAGAAGTCAGTCCGCCTTTCCATAAAACCCAAAGCAAAGGACGAGAACAACTTCATTCCATTGGACGACATGGACGACAACAGCGATCGAGCCATGTTGACGAAACGAGACACCGAACGAGACTCTAGGGGTTGGATCGTGGCAACACATGAGGTGGAAGTCACGCACAGGAATGCTTCGGTGGTCACAGAGAACGCCAATGATGGTAAGCCACAGGACTGGAACAAGCCTCCTATGATGGGAAGAGAACATGTATGAGACTTCATGGGCAATATTGGTGTTGTAGCCATTTGGCGTCGACACAAACGGAGTACAGGCGTCACAACCAAGGATATCCCATAGACCGTATCTTCAGAGAACTGTATAATGTACTATATCTTCTACACACCTTCGGTCTTCTCATCGCTCCCCCATTTCGAGACATCATGTTCAGCGCCTCTCAACACTGCCGACGTGGTGCCGTTGCGTACATGATGATTACATTTTCCAGTCACGGTGTACACTGTAGTCACGTCAGGAAGTGGCATGACTAGAGTCCAGGCTTGATCTGGACTCAGACTAAGCGCCGAACTCGGGCGTGAACGACAGTAGCGCGTGGATGCAATGGGTGGGATCGTCCACAGAGTGAAGCCAACAGGCCGTGCTGGGTTCAGAAGCTAGGACGCGGGGAAAGGAGCGTTAAGCCGCTCAGGGCCCACAATGCAACCACGACAGGGATTTTACCAAGGACAACCCTTCTCGAAGACCACTCGTACCAAGGGGGGATTCAACATCTGCGCGTCCCACTCAAAATGCCAAAATTTTCGCCACTTATCTCTTCCGACATCTTTGCTTCGGTGCTTCTCGAAGGCGTCAGGTGGGCCTTCGACATTACGTATGTACGTTCATCCGAAGGATCTCCGCCAAGGCATCTAACGATTACATATCTGTTGTACTCTGCTACCATACTCCAAAAAGAGCGATCAAAAAAAGTGAGTTATCAAAGTTATGTATGTTATATGCAAAAGCGCGGTTGGCGACAGCATCAACCTTGGAAGCGTTGAGGGAGCCGGAGCGGACCGCAGGGGTAAACTCACAACCTTCGGCTTTCTGGATACAGATAAGCTTGGCCCCAGTTGGACGGGCCGTTTAATTAATCGGACCTTCACACTGCGTCTCCACTATTGGCGATCTGCCTGCTCTTTCCTCTTCTTTCGAGCCCTGGCATCGGGTGTAATTGTTTCAGACCACTTTTCGGGTATCGTCAGCCTTGCTCCTTTTCAACATCCCAAATCGACTGTGTTGGATCTTCTCATCTAGTCCTCTTTCAGTCCTGTCCCTGGCATAAGTGGAGTCAGAACTCGGTGGCATTTACCGTGCCGCGGTCGTTCATGATCTTCCCCACGATTCTCCTGGGATTGTTTAATGATGATAGTCGTTGCTTCTCTGCCTGGGCAAAGAAACTGGTTAGCTTGTCACTTTGCCAGAAATCCTCCGATGCAATCGAACGCTCAGCTATGCCACATCCGCATTCAGCAGTTCGTCCGCGTCTCACCGCCGGCTCATCTCCATGTGGCTTACGCTTACATGATGCTCGTAGACACCACCACCTAATTACCATTCCCTTGTCTCTCTTTGGCTGTTTGTCTAACAGGTATCTTTTCGTACCATTCCGCTCGCTATGAAGTTCTCGTTCTCCATTCTCACCCTCCTTTCGGGCAACATTTTTGCCAATGCCTTTCCTTCTTCTCTGCATCATAGACACCTCGAAGGCCTCACTCCCGAAAAGCTGAATGCGGCTATTCGATCAGTGGAGGAGTACAAGCATGCCAAGAGACTTCTCGTTGATGTAAAGAAACCCATTGACATCACCGGCAAACACGCCTTCCAGGCTCCCAAGAAGAACGACCAGCGCGGACCGTGCCCTGGACTCAACGCTCTGGCTAACCATGGATACATTTCTCGCGATGGTGTCACCAGCTTCGTGGAAGTGGTGGCGGCCATCAACCAAGGTCCGTCTGATGCGTCTTAAAGTACACTGGCCAATTCTAACACGCGTGATATCTAGTGATGGGCATGGGCACAGAGCTGGCTCTCGTTCTCGGTATCATGGGTACTGTCTGGACAGGAAACCCACTATCGTTGGATCCTGGTTTCTCCATCGGAGGCCCCACTGCTGGCACGAACAACATCCTAGGAAACCTGCTTGGTCTTCTCGGTAAGTACTATTACTCCGACGTATTCCAGGTGTTCTCATGCTTACGCCCTCCAGGTAAACCTCGAGGTCTTCAAGGTTCGCACAACTGGATCGAGTCAGACTCATCGCTCACGCGCGATGACCTCTACGTGACTGGTGATGCTTGGACAATGAACATGACACTTTTCCGCGACTTCCACGATCGTGCCGATGAGAACGGTGTTCTCTCCATGGATCTGCTGGCCGACCAAGCTGCCCGCCGCTGGGAGTACAGCGTCGCCCACAACCCCAACTTCTATTATGGGCCCGTCACTGGCATGGTCAGCCGTAACGCTGGCTACTTCTTCCTCGGTCGTCTGCTCTCGAACCACACAGCTGAGCACCCCGACGGTGTTCTTACCCAAGAGATCTTCCGCAAGTTCTTTGCCGTCTACGAGTGTGCAAACGGAACCATGGAGTATCGTAAGGGCCACGAGACAATCCCCGAGAACTGGTACCGAAAGCCGGTGGAGTACGGCCTGATTCCACTGAACTTGGACATCATTTCGTGGGTCGCAAAGCATCCAGTCCTTGGCAGGTACGTATCCAAAATCTTCCACCTTCAGTGTTGAGTGATAGGCTGACATCTCTTGATAGCATCGGCGGCAACACCGGCACCGTTAACTCCTTCACCGGCCTCGATCTCCACAATGTCACTGGTGGCGTCCTCAACGCAGCCTCCCTGCTCGAGAACAACAACCTCTTGTGCTTCGTGTTCGAACTGCTCAAGACATTCCTGCCCAACTCGCTTTCTCCACTGCTGTCGACCCTCGAAGTCCCGATCAGCTTGGTGACGGACACCCTGGCATCACCGCTGTTGAGCCTCGCGTGCCCAGCATGGAAGGACATGACCGAGGGTGGCGAGCCGCTATGGGACGGTATACAAAACACCTTTGCTGGTGCGCGCAAGGCGGGTTCAAGCCTCTAGTACAAGCAGGATATGGCCTGCGCAATGCGGTATACCACAATAGTGACATAATTATCTTCTCTTCTCTTGTCTAATATAAGCTGTTAACGGGCTGAGCTCGCAAAACGTGGTTGAAGGTGCGCAAGCGTGTTATGTCGCAGTGGACAGCTGCGCTCGCACGAATGCGAGGATTGCTGAGTGAAGATCGTACTCATCGACATTGCGATCGATATCGAATTTTGCTTACTAGATTACGCTGCATATAGCTGGACCAGTAATTGAGGCAGCTGCTTAGGCCCGACAGGAACAGGAATAGGTGGCTGTTGAGATCGTGACGCAGATGTCAGGGCAGAGCGTGAGGTGGTTGGGAGACGCGTTCGCGTCGCGCTGGCGAAAGCCCTACCAAATACAGACTAGCTCCTCTACCATGAGCACCTGCACGAAGGTCACTCTCTTGCAGACATGAGAAGCTGGACAGATGCAAATGGTGTCTTGCTATAGAGGAAGAAGATAATGCTTTACAGCGCGTTACCATCAGATTGAGGCGGTGGCGTTGAGGGACCTCAGAGAGCTCACAATGGCTTTGTGCACACCAGAAGCACGGCGAATGCAAATGAGATTACTCACTTTTGCAATGTCGTGTGTTTACCTTTGCAAAATAGTAGTAATCATTCACGATGTGTGCAAGGTTGAATAGTACTGTGTACGGTTGCATTCTAATAGTGATGTATTTATCTTCCAAGGTTGCGTGCAAAAATTCAGGTACTTAACAAACGTGAGGTCGCTTCCTCGGCTCGAGTCCAACTGCCGGCTATAGTATAGACACTCCAGATATGCGTGATAAGTATGAGATGCCCGAAGTCGGGACAATCATGAAAGACGCATTGGCATACGAAGAAGCCATCGAAAAAGGACAACGCCTCCTAGCTCTAACAATCGTGGATATGACCGACGGTCCGCCTCAAAGTAAATTTCAAGACATCGATGACTTGGAAATGTGGGGTTGGTGTACTTTCACTCTTGCCAGCCCGAATCCCACTCCTGCTACGAACCTAGTACGAGCCCTAGGCCCTACCCTCAAGTCTTCTCCCACTACAGCGGGTATCCTTACCAATCACGACGAGACCGTTACGGTCGACGGTAAGACCTATCCAGCCACCATGGCGCATTTTCACAGCGTGATAGAACCCGAGGCCGGTATTTTGTTGGCAGAATGCAACACGACCCCGGAAGCAATGCTGAACCCATATAGGAATCTGGATCCAGCGACGTTGGTAGCCAAACTCCCAGAGCTGCGACATTGGTCCGATGTTGCTTTCTTGCAATGGAAGAATGTATGTACTAACGTTAGTTCTCGGTACAATATGCCAGAACTAAGACTTGTAGTAAGATACCAGGTTCTCAATGCGAACACACGAGCCATCTGTAGCATCATCCTTGCCTCTCTTCGTAAAAAACGACAGGAAACAGCTGAGCCAGGAATCTCGCATGACTCCTGGCTTCCGAGATGGCCAGGTATAGCTTTCCCAATAGAGTCTGAAGAGGCGATAGCGTTATGCGGCACACCCAATGGAAGTGGCGTACTGCATTTGCTCGCTCAGCATAAGGCGAAACTGGGCCACAAGACTATTCAAGAAGTATGCTTGTACTATGAAGATGAAGATGATAAGGGGTTGCGAGAAGTTCCGACTCTGATATTCCATGTCCAGGATGTTTGAGTAAAGCTAGGTAGCGAGGCCGTATGGGGGTCAAGTAGAGATGGATTACATTAAGACCTTTGTAAAAGCATCGCCTAGTCCCCTCTCCACAAGCCATTCCTCGATCGCCTTCATGTCACCTCTATTCGCTCTTTGGCCGCGTCGCTCACCGACTGTGTCGGTAATTTCAGTCATGTCTGGGAAGACTCGCTTTTCACATTGCTCGCGATGTCGCTCGCTGACTTTCTTGTGATGGGCCGGGATGTCGCCCCAGCTTTCCGTTTTGATGTACTTCATGTAATCATCGATATCTTGTGATCGGCCCTCGACGCACAGAAGACCTGGCTTGCCAGCGTAAAGAAAGCCGGTCAATTGGTAAGAAGGAGCAAACTCGATGAAGTCGTCGCGTTTGGAGCGTGTGCTGATCGATGGAAAATAGAACCAAACCCTTACCAGCGGTCCAGCGTCCACAGCAGTGAGATCCGGGCCCAGTTCCGTCGTCTCAATTTCCGTCAGGTATTCGACTGCAGCTTCTCTGATGTACTCAATTTTACTGAGCAGGTCTTCATCTTCTGGTATGTCCGACGTCAACCGCGACGTGGCGGCTTTGTTCATCCATTGCGGTTGCTGCACCCGAACCTTTACGGTCGGTGGGTCTAAAGGCGGCTTATCACCGCTAAACGCGAACGGTACCCCGATATCCAGACGCAATGTTCTTGAATTCGGCGACTCTTCGTTGGGCGTAGATACTGGCAGGTCAAGGATGACTGGGATGACTGGCGTATATTTGGCTGCAGATCTAGACCGAGCATCATCGGTATCGCGCAGGATATCTAGTATTCCCTGAGAGTTCTCGTCGAGTGTGATCTCGTCAGGGTACATTGCCAGCAAAAGCTCAACTTGGCCGATTTGAAGTTCTATCAGATCGGCTGGTAAGATCTGCCATTGTTGCATGTCTGTCATCATTGAACGATAGATAATGATGGAATTCCTAAAGGTCGGAAGTAGTCGGAGGGGGCTGCGAGATAGAGTGAAGTTTAATTCAGGTGTGACAGGCAAGAAAGACGCGCACTAGCGGAAGAGCGAGGTCGGCGCCAATTTTCGGCTACCAGCCACACGGTGAGCCACAACCGCCACCCGCATCGGGATTGTCGAAAGAGAAATCAGCATCAAGCATTGCACGATGATAGTTCAATCCAGATTTTATTTGTGTTTTCAACATCAAAGTCTGACCGCTATGCAGGTGGAGATGCCTGAGCTGGTTAGCCTTAATTTCGTCTCGTGCTCTTTTCCCTCCACATACCTGCCACATGTCGATTATTACACTCGACGTTCCGTTCCTTCTGAGGACGCCTACAGCAGCCACATCGTTCAACCACGCAGCAGTTCCGTTTGTGTCGGTTTCGAATTGTCCTCGCAACATCGTGGGGGCACCATCCGCAGCGGGTGGGAGTCCTATGGTCTGAACGTATATGAAGGTTCCGTCATCGGTCTGGATATTGTATCGGGCGTCTGGTCGGAAAGCGCCTTGCGCGTCCGTAAGGCGCCAGTCCGCGCCGAGATTGAGAACTTTGCCTTACAAGATGTGAGTGACATGACGTCATGATACATAAGAGCACGAGGCACGAGCTGTCGAAGAGATATCCCAGCCTTTTCTCATGATCTTTGAAACACGATGACATGTTTAGGCCAAGAGGACTACTCACCACTTATTCTTGGGCCCTTGAAAGTGCCTCCAACGATAGGGATGACGATACGTTCTTGCCCGGTTGGAATAGAACCGAGCGAGAATCTTTCTCCCAGGAGCGCCTCCATGTGGTAAATTAGGGTCATCTGAGGTGGTTCTGGTGCGCTTTGTGCCATTGTGAAGGTAGTAACAGCAGCAAGTGCAGTGATTGGGGTGAAGAGTCGCATGGTGAAAGCAGCGGTAACGTTGCTAGATACTAGTTGGAAACTCTAAACGCAACGACATCATAGTCGCATAGCCAGAATATATACATGTGCTACAGTGCGATGACAAGCTTCCATGCCGTCGCCAGGTACCGAAGATGACGTACAGCTTAAGGTTCCGCGTTCCTGCAGCAACCCCGCAATCGGCAATTCCTCTAGATCTACCCCAAATCAAGATGTCGGCTCAATTTCCACCACATCCCATGGGGAAAATTGGTCCCTCGTCGCATCGCATCCACTCACTTCGTCATTGACTACCGCTACCGACAGGAAATACGTTGTCGCGCGCGAAGATGTCATAACACAAGAGCGGTCTGCTATTCTCTCGTACTAGCCCGTGCCCAAGTGTGCCATCCCTCTGCACCTGCCGATCAGCAATGCAATCGATACGTGGCCCACTGCATCACGAAGACACGCCAACACCCGTATGAACGATAGAACGAGCATCAGGAAGGTCAATACCATGGCGCAATCGTTCGGCGCCCGACGTCTTCAGCTCTGTTGCGCAATCGCAAATCTACCGGCAGCCCTACCCGGTCGAGGCGGCTGGACACCACTGATCTTCGAAAGAATGCGCCGAGTTCCCAAGGTACGCTGCCATGCTTCACCTCAGTCTCTCCATAGCTTGAGAAGCAGCTTGCCCGCTGGTTGGGTAACATAGCTGTCATGCACCTATCCAAAGAGGCGAGCACAAAATCTATGGGAAAAGATGAATACCTACCTAGGTGCCTCCCAACCTAGAAGTCCACGTTGCCTTGGAAGCTCGTTGACTTTATCGCAACCCAGTATTTCAGTTTGTACCTTGAATGAGGCGCGAGGCACATTCCCTCTCTACCCATGATGCCCCAGCTCCATGGCATCGAAATTCACGCTTGCGGGCCATGAGCTGCTAACACGACACTCCAGGCTATATATGATCGAAGCGGCACAAGTATGAGCATGCCTCATGGTTGCGAAACGATTGGACAGGCTCGCGCGCGAAAGCCAGAAGGTCCCATGATCACGAACAGGGCCCACCTTCAAGACGACTACCACCCACCTGTGTTATCTTTGTGGAGAATTTTCTTCACGACACGGCCTTCAATCGTGGCTCGAACGTCCAGCCAAGGCATCGTGGCCCACAAGCTGGACGGTGATCATTGCCCAGGCGTCAATGGGCTCAAATTCCAAACCGTGGCGACGCCCCTCAACATCACCCTAGGGTTGTTACGAAGCACAATCTTGTCCAAGAAAAAGATGAGCTATCGGTTTCTTCTCTCTATTGTCTCCCTGTGCAAGAAGGTAAGACGTCTTCAGCAAGTGACGCAACCTATAAAATTTCCCCGGCCGAATTTCCTTCACGATGTGGATATACCGCCGCGCCGGCCCGACCACATCTCGTAGAATGCTTAGACCATAGCATTTCGAATACAGTGGCTAGCGAATGTGACTTTCCCTTTGAAAGCAGCAAAATCAATCAAGGACGTTCTGTTTGGAGGAGAACCCCGACTTCTTCGTTGTTCGTGACTGACTGGCTGCATCGCTGTCTCAGTTTTGCCAACGAGCTTTCACTCACCAACCAGACGGCATGCGTGAAGCAGACTGGTGTTTGTATCCATACGTAGCAGCGGTGAAGCTACTATCGCTAGCCACGGTATTGCTTCGGAGAGGGTATGGTTGAGTACTATTTTACTTCGTTGTGGACTAGGCCAACTCATGTGCGATATGAATAGGTATAAAAGCTACAGGTTATGAATCATTTTACGATAATCTCTCCCGTCACCTTACAGTACATTCCACAAGTACGCAGCAAAACCAGCAAAACCAGCAATGAGGCTCTCTTCTTTTATCACACCTGTCTGCCTCTTGGGCGTAGCAGCATCAGTCGAGATGACTCAGTACTCCACAGGATCTGGGGTCGAAGTCGGTTTTGAGTCCTTCGTCAAAGAGTACGATATCTCATGATTCTCCCGCAAACGGCAAGAACGACTAGAGCACTAACCCAAACTTGTAGGCTCTACGCCTCCGCGGAGGACCCGTCTGCTACAAGCACTTTTACCGATTTCTTCACACCCAACGGGCAGCTCATTGTTCTTGAGAACACCGCTACTGGCCCCGAAGAGATTGTCGCGCTGAAGGAGGAGCTTCTCCCCGTAGCTGGCAACAAGCTTTGGAACCATCTTCCTAACGTGACTACCGTTGATTCAGAAACAACCGCCGAGAAGACATACCAGGTGCTTGGTGTTATCGAAACGAGATACGATGGTGGAAACTGCTCTCAGGCCTAGTACGTTCCAAAATCACAACTCCGTGAGCATTGTACTAGTCTGATGGAGTATACTAACGATGCAACTCCCGCAGCTACTCGACCCGCTTTACCGTTACCAAGGACGCCAGCGGATCACCCCAGCTCACACCCCACAGTGGAAGCCTCGTCGCGTACGACGATTTCATCGTGAGCCCATCAAACACGCCGACTGATATAGCTTGTGGGGCTTAGTGCGAGCGCTGGGCGCACGGTCCAATGACTGAGATCTTTTCGCGATTTCGATTTGTACGCAAAAGGCATGGATATATTGCTAGCGAAAGTAGAGCACGTCACGTATTTAGTCTCATGTTGTAAAATCACATTGATACTGTCTGCATTCAAGTAATTAAAGCGGCTCTAGCGCCATCTTCGTACCAAGCTTGACTGAACTGATGAATGCCTGCCCAGCGTGGTAATATCGAATGCACGCGTGTCAAGCTCACACTGGCTAGATTTATCACTACTTTGCTGTGCATTTAGACGTTGGTAACAAGACAACCCGTCAACTCACAGCTGTCATTCCAACTCTCACAATGATCGATATTCATAGTAAATTTTATTCCATATTTACTCATCTATTGTTTCCCCCCCAGTGACCCAAGCACCAAAAGTAAAGAAAGTCTCACAGACCAACCATATCCTCCACAGAGATGGTCAAGACGTCCGCGCGCGACAAATATGTCGTACTCGAAGAGGCTCCGCAAGGCTTCCACGGTGGCAGACAGAACGTCGGTGTCTACGTTGTTAAGTATCGCCCTTCGAATGCAATATGCGTCGAAAAACGTGTGACTGCGTACCAAAACGGTGTCCATTCGATCCACAGCGAGATTGCCACCATGGAACAGTGCCGGACTCATCCTAACATTACATCAATCATGGACAGCGACACAGCAGATCTCGATCACACGTATGGTTCAATCTGGATGCAGCACTGCGAGCTCGGTTCTTTGGATGCGCTAATTATGCGGTACAAAGAACGCGAGATGCATCTCCCAGACGAAGGTTTCTTTTGGAAAGTATTCTGGGATATTTCTCAGGCTCTTTGCTATCTTTGGACGGGTCAGGATTACAAGAAGACGCGCGATTACGCTATGCAGGGCCGACCAGTAGAGGGCCGTGTGCGTGGTTGGAACGCCATTCGTCATCGCGATCTAAAGCCAGCCAACATCTTGTTGACATGGTCTAGCACTCTAGCTGGCGACACGATGAATAGCTACCCGACCGTAGTACTCTGCGACTTTGGCTGCAGTGTAAAGTCTACGGATATTAGTTTGAACAACCAAGCCGCAAAGCTTCTCGCTTGGGAAGACGTCGCTTTCGAGCCTCCGGAGTCTACCTACAGCGAAAGAGGAGACATATATGCGCTCGGTCTGATTTTGCTGTGCCTGGGACAAATGCGACAGCGTCCTAAGATGGATGTTCTCGATCCAGAGTGCGATCCATTAGGATACTCTAATTACTTCCAGTTGGAACTGGGGTCGCTAGTTGGAGAATGCTTGGAGCCAGATCCAAGTGACCGACCGGCACAAGAAATTTTACCCGTGGTGGTTTGGGAAGGCTACCAGGAGTGGCGCTCATACAGTGGTGGCGACGGTAAACCACTACCAAAATGGGCGTTTGAGTAGATTCACGTATGTGATAGAGGCTCTCGGCATTTGGGTTGAATATGTAGGATTGTGAACAGAAGTGAATATGTACAAATTTATGAAGTCAACAATAGCGAACATGGAGTGCTCGGCGAAGTGGAGTTAATGGCCAGCAAGTTTCGTAATCGGTGGTGTGTTCGGGTAGAAGCTTGCCGGCATCGTAGGAATAGGAATGGGACTGGCTGTACCAAACGCAGTCTGGAGGTTCTCTTTCATGGTAGGTGCAGAGTAACCAGTGGGTGCAGCATTTTGAGTGCTGGTAGTGGCTGGATAAGCGCCCCCACTTCCCTTCTTCAAGCAAAATCCGCTACCGTAACCATTCTGGCATTGATAGATGTTGTTGCTGCCTTTCTCAGTCCACATGGCCAAATCTTCGATGGTAATGTCTGTGCAAGGCGCCTTTTCTGCGCAGACGACTTTGACAGGCCCGCGGTTCAGGCCGTATTCGACTGTTCCCTTCCAATTTCTAAATGTCATGTTGCTCAACTGCACGCCATTGCCAGCAATAGCGCTCATCGAAGCCCACTTTTGATCGATGTCTAGAGACCAGGCGTTGCCGTGACCGATGAAATTCTCGAAAACAACATCTTCGACGTAGCCGCTGCCACCATTAGACTTTACCATCATCATCTGGTTAGATTTCCAAGTGTAGATGTTCTTGTATACAACGGAAGAGATGGCAGTATCAGCGCCAAGAGAGCCCATGGCGCAGCCACCGCTCCAGTTGCAGTAGATATTCTCGATCAGGACATTCTTGGAAGGCGACTTTACGGTTACGCACTCGTCTTTGTTAGTCACCATGATATCGTGTACCCAGCAGTTGGTACAGGTGACGTCGACACCGTCGAGACCACCCCAGTCGCCTCCGCGGATCGCCATGTTGTAGGCTTCGCCGTTCGTGCAGTTGTTGATTACGAAGTGGAACATGGGCGCGTCGACAAGAATTATGTCGTGGATCCCAAAGTTGGTCGATTTCTCAATGCGAAGAAGACGCGCGCCATTTCGCTTGCCGTTCTTGTGGTCTTGGTAACCATTGCCTGCAATTGTGATCAGCACTGTGACGGAACATGACCGATCTCGAATAGCATCCTTGCGTACCTTGAATAGCACCCTTGCCAGTGCTGCTGAACATCTCGAAATCGTTGGCATTCCTGATGAACAACATATTTCCAGCATCGGTACCCGTACGGTAGATGGTGCCGTCAAGCTGCAGCGCCCACGCCTTACCACCCTCAAACGTGACCCAGGTGTTCAAGGCATAGTCTCCGGAAGGAACAACGACAGTGCCACCTGCCTTGCAAGCAGTAAATGCCTTGAGAAGGGCTGGTCCAAGATCTGTGGACTTATCGGCTTTCGCGCCATAATCCATAACGTTGCAGCTCTTCTTGGCCGTTTTGGCCGCGTGAGTGGTTAAAGGCCCGACCTTGCCCGACAGCTGTGCGAGTGCCGGTGCAATAGCAGCCGCTGCAAGCAGGAATTGCGAAAAATGCATCGTGAATGAAAGACCTGCTCAACAGGAACGAATGACTGGAGTGAAAACGAGCGACAACGAAAACAAGACTGAAGAGTGAGAGAATCGAAGCCTGAGAGTAGAGTGGGATATACGTGGATGGTGAGGCTAGACACCAAGGCCATCTGCAAATCCTAGCACAGATCGATGCCAATCTCATGTCCCTGGTGGGCCCGCAGAAATGATAGCGCCCCTATGTTGCACCCCCGGAAAATCCAAAGGCTGCGACGAGAAGCACCACGCTGCCGTTATGTTTACTGATCTAGCAGACCGTGTTCGCCATGGGAGTACGTTCATCCCCCGTGGAAGACAGATAAATTGTCCGAAATTTCCAGAAGCATGCTAGAGCGCGCGTCAGCTCATCTATCGCGAACAAGCCTGAAGCAAGCGAGCCGACGACCGTCATGTCGGTAATGCTTGTCGTAATGCTTAGTATAAACGTGTTTCAACGTGTACGCCTCGAACTTCGGTGGCGCACGCCTTGAGGCCGCTTTGCCAGATTGATTGATGGATTACTATCTGTTGGGTGTTCGTGGAGATGAACAGGCGCGAGCCGAAGCCGATGTCGTGAGCTAGGAAGGGATTCGTGGAAACACGGGTTCACAACTTATGAAGGACCAACGTGCATTGAGACCATTTGATGAGTTCCTTCCGTAGCAAAATGTCCCGAGAAAAAAACGTATCGCAAGCAGCAAAATATATGTTGACACTGCTGAGTAGATTCATCCTTAGGGAGAGATGGTGGCTGGGAATGGAGCTGTCCATGTGGGTTCGCCTCAGCGGGTGACGCGTTGATATCGGAACTCTCGGAAACGATCGGAACGAGACGAGTCGCATCTCGCCCAACTCACGACGAGTTCATTTATCGTATCTTTGATACGTGTACTACGCCGCACAGCACATCCGCGAGAGCAAGACAGGGCAATCAGGGCCAAGGTCTATCGCCATGATGCACAACGAACCATTCGTCAAGATTTAGGTACATGTAACTGTATTCCATACAAAATATCTACTAGTACAACGCCATGTCGCACGAGGCATGTGCCGCAAAACATACAGATAAGAAGCTAAAAGAGCAAGTTTGTCCGAATGAACCTAACAACTATACCTCCCTGACCGTTTATATCAACGCCTTGCATACCTAACGCAACATAAATATGAAAATGCCCAAACTCCTCAATGTTCTCTTCTTTTGCCCATCAAAGTCCCCATAAAGCATTCAATGTCCCCTTTTTCAAAAACACCAAACACCGATCTCCTCAATGAACTCAGACCCTTACAGATAACCCATCCAGAGCGGATCGCACTGACTCAACTTGGCCGGATGCACCGCAACAGCCACCAAGTCCACTACTGTCTGGTTCGCAGGTAGATTGGCGCCCGTGGGTAGGCTACCAATCGCGCTGGCCCTCTTGACTACCAGATCGCTATTACTTTGCACACTCTCCCTGAGCACCTCGGGAGTAAGCTGGCTGGCCTTGTGCTGCGAGGTGAACCAGTGGTTCATCTCATCCCGCATGAAGATGCTGAGTTGCATCTCTAGCTCGCCCTCGGGTTCAATCAAACAGCGCGCGACTGTCATGACACTAGGAGCGAAGATGCCTTCGAGATTCAACGGCCCCATGAGAGTTTGTAGGTTGGGTGTGAGGCGGAAAGGTACTGGTTCCGAGTTGTGCAAGATGGGCTTACCAACTGCCATGCTCGGGATCAGTTCGGAACCCCAAATGCGGCCGCTAGAGCGCGAGACGCTGATCTTCTGGGGGAAGCGCGTATTCATATGCATGACATAGGTCATGAACGTGAGCGCAGCGAGTTGGTAGCTGAAGGTACGGCGGAAGAGCCAGAAGTCGGCGAAGGTGGGGAAGGTAGCACGGAAGTAGTCTTGGATGACCGTCGGGGGCACGTATTTCTCTTGCACAGCAGCGAATGTTTCGAGGCGAATGCTATTGGCGTGATCAAGGTTCTTCTGTTGGGGTTGGGTTAGAGACTGGCGGCTTGCATGCGCGTCTGAAGAACTTACTGGCTGGAGTGCTCGCAGCTTCTCAATGCTGAAGAGCACGGGTTCATCCTTATTGATACCATTCTTCCGGCAGTAATCCTCGTAAATACCTTGCATGTTGATATATGACGGGTCGTCTTGTACCATACGCACACTAGGGGTAATCGGTACCATAAGCGGAAGATGGAACTGCAGATTTCTTCGCCGGCTCTCCTTGCGCTTAGCCAGTATGCCGTTGAAGATGCGGAAGAGTTGTAGGATACGCTCCTCGCGCCTGGAACTTCTAGCAGCCGGGAATTGAATAGCGAAGGGGTGCACACTTCCATCGTGACCACGAATCTTGAGACGACGATGGCAAATACCAACACCGCGCACCAGCTCCACATCTGGCAGGAAGCGTTCAATGCGCACAAAGTCGGAGTTCTTGTCGCGATGTTGCAGGTACTGCCCAGGCACTTCCACATCGTCGAATTTGAGGAAGCGGAACTCACTAAGCTGATGCGTATACTGTTCGAGCGGAACTGTGAGCTTCCTGCGATCGAGCCTTTCCTCGAAGCGATTTCGCCATGTGCGCAGCTTCTGGATGTACTCGTACATCGTTGGCTTGTTGGTAACAAAGTCCTTTTCAAAAGCCTTGCGAATGTGAGGTGGGAGGACCGACTCGGCGAAACGTGTTATGTTTGCCTCAGTTGATTGCGGTAGCTTGATCTCCCTCGCATATAGGTTAGGCTGGCGACCGACATATGACAGACCATCGTTGAGTAGAGCAACGATGAGTCGATACGCATCCTCGTCAGGTGGGCACTTGAAGTTCTTCTGGATCTGGTCAAGCATTGTCTCCATGGAGAGAGCGAGGAGAGGGAAAGCCGTTTTGAGGATAGCGCTAATCTCTTCGACATGATCCCACGGCTTCTTCGGCGCTGGGGCTGCGTCGCTAGGAGCTGGTGCACCATCTTGCGTAGCAGTTTCTGTCTTGACAGTGCCGTTGGGCGTGCCGTTCGCAGCAGCCTTAATGTCCGCACCTGCGGTTGTTGGCCGGCTGCCGGTGCTGGATCCGGGCCTGGTTTCTGGCGAAGCCTGCTTCGTTGCGGGCGACCCTTGCCCCTGTTGCTGCTTGGCCTTTGCAGCCTTCTCTTTTGCCTCCTTCTGCTCGTGCGTCTTCTTGAGAACCGCCATATCCTCTCGCGTTGTTCGAAGATGGCAGTACAATGCCTGAGGATACGTCTTCGCCAATTTGCCGAGAATGGATCTGGCGATCGGCGCTTCTTGTCGTGACAGACTGTTCAACAACTGTGGAATGTAAGTTATCCAATACCATGCCGGTGTATCACCCTTGAACTCCTCAAACTTCTCCGCCAACTTCCTCTCCGGATTGTCCAAACTGAGCAACCACAACACACGTCCCAACAATTTCCTTGACTTGGCATTCTTGAACTGGCTGGCTGCTTCGAGATAGCAACTGAGTGCTGCCTCGGCCCTCTCCAGATTCTGCGGCTCCTCCTTGAAGAGCATGTCGTTGTATCGGCCCCACTCCGCCCACGCCTTCGGGAGCTTGATATCGAAGTACAACGCGGTGCCGAATGCCTCGCCGGCTTCGTTCTTCTGACCCAGCTTGGCCAAGAACATACCCTTGAGCGTGTAGAACTCTGCCTTCTGGTTGGGTCCAAAGTAGTTCAGGTTGGTGTTGTTGATAACGTCCAGCCCACTGTTGAGATCGGCCTTGATCTGGTAGTGACACTTGGCCTGTTCGCGCAACTTGAGGAAAGCTTCCTGGATCTCGATGTTTGGGAGGGTGTAGATACGTCCAAGCTGGTTGATGCAGACTTCTGGTAAGTTGTGCTTGCGTGCGACGTGCGCGAAGCGGTTGATGATCCATGCCGTCTCGTGGTAACCTCTGTAGGCAAAGGAGTTGCCGCTAGCGTTGTTTTGAGTCGGCGGGAGGAGGTTGAGGTAGACGCCGTTGATCAACTGGAAGATGTGTTGTCGCCAGGTTACCAAGTCTTGCCACGCGTTGATGTCGTCCCAAAAGTTCGGTAAGCGGTCGCGCCAAGTGCTGAGGAGCAGCTTCAGCTCTTGAGATTTGACATCAAGGTTGACTTGCGTAGTCTGGGCAAGACTCTGGCAGATAACACTGGCATCATGAAGTTCGACAAGCTGCTGGAAGTGTTGAAGTAGCGGGATATGGGCCTGGGTAATGCGTCTGGGCAACTGGTGCCATTTTCTGATCGAAAGTTGAATGGATTCATCGCACAGTCGATGGAACTCCGGTTGCGATTCTTGCTTGTTGTGAAGCTTGAGAAGAGACATGAAAGTTTGGAAGAATACTCGTCGTGGTGTGGGCGCGTCGCTGACAGCTTTGATGGTTGCATCAAGCTGCTCGCGGGTCTCAGCATTCTGCCAAGCATCGAATACGCGCCAGGTTGATTCCAGGTAAAGATCGTTGAAGTTCTCGTGCTTGGCAAAGTCGCTCAAGATCTCCCATTGCTGAAGCTTCTGCGCGCAAATCACCCAGTGATCCTCCCAAAGCATGTACTCTCCAGTACTAAATGGCAGAACCGAGGTGCGGGCCTTGATCTGGGCAGCCTCGTACATCTGCTGTGCCTTGTCCCAGATGCCGCACTGCTCGTATGATAGAGCAGCGTTACTCTCTATGAATTGGCAACGTCGCCGCCATGTTCCGTAGAACAGGTCATCCTCTTGTAGGCCACTGTAAATTTCCAGTAAGGCGTCCAGGTTGCTCTCGCGTAGCTTCTCGACATCCACGACAGGTGAGATAGCGGAGTCTTCCATGTAGACAGCAGCCGTATACCATGCGTTGTAGGTCTGAGCGAGGTACTTCATGATGTGAGGCGGGAACTTAACTCGCGGTCTAGCATGGACGATGGCGTCAAGCATGGTCGCAACACAGTTGGGTCGTTTGTCGAGTTGACGAGAATGGTAGTCCTTGGTGAGCAGTGCGGCCATACCCTTCTCGAGATCGCTCTGGTCATCCTTCGTAAGCGCCGTCCATGCCAGCGGGAAGAAAGCGATCCAGATGTCATGAGCAAGGTTACTATCGGTGTGTTGTAGGTGACCAAGTGGTTCGAAGATGTCCTTGATCTTGATGTCGGCCAATTGATTGCAGAAGCGGCGATGACCGTTTACAAGATTCTCCAGTTCGTCATCAACCATGACGTCGGCGATCCTCGGGTCCCTGCCATATGAACCAAATAAAGCGGTGGGTTGCATGAGACGGAAATCTTCCGAATGAAGCTGCGCCGGCGTGTTCATTTCGACCGATCCAAACATCAAGTGGATGACTTGACTGAGCCAGTAGCTGTCGGAGAGTGTATCCCAATTCTGGGACGCAAGCACGTAGCTCAGGCGACTGGCTGCTGTGCGACTCAAGCTCTTATCAAAGATGGTCATGTATCGGTTGCGCATCTCAACATCCTGCGCTCGAGTACCAATCAGGAATGCGTGCTCCATCCGTACGGTAAGCTCACTCCTAGTGATCTTGGGGTCCTCGTAGATACGAATTACCAGGTCCAAGAAGCGAGTCAGTAGCGAAGTGTCGGCGCGGTGCTCGAAGAGCAACATCTTGCTTAGGACTGCCGTCTTCTCCTTAAGTGTGGGCACTGGCTCGGTGGAGTGGAAGATCCATTCTTCGACGAGATCTAGTACCTTCATACAGACAGAGTTGGTCTGAGATCGTTCAACAAGTGAAGCCAGCACGCTGAGATATGGCCTTCGGTTCTCGCCAAGCTCATTCATGCGCGCAGCAAGGATGTCAACTGTCTTCAGTACCAGATCAGTCTGAATCTCGACCTCACGAGGGTCAGTAGGTGGGTTGGCTCCTTCGGGGCGCATAGCAGGTGGTACTGGCTGTCCTGGAATGCCGCTGGTGCCGGCAAGGTGGTCCTTGGCCATCTTGCCCTGGAAGGCCTTCATGACCTGTGGAATGTGTTGATCGATCTCCTCAGGCCGCTTTTGGCACAAAGTCCACAAGATGTTGATAGCACTGACGTAGGAGCTATTGGAGAGAGCTTCCGTAGCAATCGTACCAAGGAAGTTTACGAACTCGGTAGAGGGCGACTCTTCAATGTTGCCTTCATCATCCGTAACAGGCTCAGGCATGACCTCGAGGATGCGCTTGAGGATGGGCTTCAGCTTCATTGTGCCGTCGTCCGACTCGTCGGTTGCGTGGAGACTGGCCTGCACGTCGGGGTTCTCAGAGCGAATTGGCTTCTCCAAGATCTTCTGGAATTGGGGGATGCGCTGCAGCACCCACTCATCCGACTTGACATTCACAATGACTTTTACAATCTGGAGCGTGTTGATCATGCGTGTGCTGAAGACTTCCGGCTTGTCCTCTTGCTTCATCTCGGTCAACAAGATCTCCTCGATCTTCTTGCTGAGCATGAGATCTAGGTCCAGATCGCTCCATAATCGTGGCGAGAGCAGGTCATGCAATAACTGCACAGCCTTCTTGCATATCTCCGCAGGTTGTGGTGTGGTGGTCGTGACCGCTGTCGGGTCCTTGGATTTTGGTGAAGCCACAGGGAAGCGTTCTGGAAGATAGGCGATGAACTGAATCAGATACTTGATAAGCATCATACGAATGCCAGGTCCGGCCACGAAACCCCTCGATGAAGAGTTGGTGACTACTGCCGACCCGTCTGCTCGTCTCTTAAGTGCTTGAGGCGACTGAGATGGACGCTCGACAGGACCGGCGCTCTCGCTTGCTGTACGTTCTTCCCATGTTCTGATTAGGCTGATCAGATTCAACGCGAGCTTCTTTGCATCGGTCGAGGGATTCGGAGGTTGCGCAATCTTTGACAACGCCGTAATGATGATGGAGGATAGATGTTCACGGCCTTCGTAGAACAAGTCCGGATGACGAACCACAAAATTGAAGATACTCATCAGCTGCTGCAGGTTCGAGCTTTCCTCGGATAAAATCTTGCGAGGATACTGGATCCAGCGAGGCATCTTGGCGTCACCGCCAGGCATGCGCTTCTTCAGGACAGGAGCCATAAGCTCAAGCGCCTGCATTACCAACGATCGACCTTCGTTTTGGTGTGCTTTGAGAAGGGCTTGATAGACTTGAACGGCGATCTTGACAGGCGTGTCGAATGCAGCGATGAAGAAGGCGATTAGCACGTAAGCGGCGTACTTGTTGATGATGTCTTCAAGCTTGATGTAGTTCCAGGCAAACTTGATGACGTCTTTGCGAGCATCTTGTATCATCCCGGGGTAGTGCTTGAGGAGGAGGGTGGTAAGCTGAAGGAGTTCCATCCGTGAGTGGTCGACACCAAGCTGGGCCGTGTCTTCTGAGAGCTCCAGGGTGGACTGCGGTTTCCAGAGCCGGCTGTGGATTGCCTCAGTCATGGCCTTGTCCATGAACTTGGTACCTTTGGCCTTTGGACCGAACAGGCTGTCCCAGTTGCGTTTCACATCCATGGCGAAGATGGGGTTGACGATGTAGCGGAAGATGAACGTCTTCGTCTTCTGGGAAGAGTTACGGGAAGTGTACAGATCGATACACTTGTTCACAATCGTTTTCCAGTAATCCACAGACTCACTGGAGATGATCTGGTCATAGATGAAGTCGAACAGGCGCGGTGAGGCTTTCAACTCCTCAGATGTGACAGCATCTACTACTTCGAAGAAGAAATCCAGGTTGTTCGGTTCTTGTTTCAGGTACGTGGTGAAGATGATCATGATCTGATCACCAGCTTGTTCTGTTGCCAGACGTAGCTCCGAGTCGAGGGTGTTCACCCTGAGCTTCTTCTCCAGCCCCCTGGCTGCGTCGAAGAGACCCTTTCGCAGCTCTTCGTTCGAAACGAGCCAGTTACTCGTCTCTTCGGATTGGCTGAGAGCGTACGCAATGTGAATACCGTTGAGTTGAGCCTGGCACTTCTCCTTCTCGGTACCCTCAGGGTTCATGGCGCTCAGGAAGCCAGACGCATCTTCTGTCACCTGCTTACGAAGTACTTCGCTTGCTGGGTTCTCGAGTAGCTGTGCAAAGAAGCGTCCCTGGGTCTGGTCCTTCAAATTGGGTGCGAAATAGTCCCAAGCCTCCTTGGGATACATACAGAGGTACTTGATCAACGGCTCTCTGAAGGGGCTGTAGTGCGTCCTTCTAAGAGCCGTCTCAAGCTCGATAACCTTCTCGATGATTTGCTTGAGGAACGTCGCAGCGGCCGCCGGGAGCAGGTGGAAGATGTTGAAGATACCGGTGACGATCTTCATCTTGGGATTCTGCTCGATCATAGTGAACGAGATCTTCTGCAGACTGTTCTGGTCCGCAATGCTCTTAAGGTGATCAAGGAGACGTGTGCCAATCTCCACCTTGAAGTAGTTTGTGAGGAGCTTCAGCAACCGTGCCAGACCGTCAAGATTCTCGACAGAGAGCTTCCTTGGATCCTGGAGGTTGACAAGGATAGGACGAAGTCCACTCTGGAGGACATCTTTGGGCAGTTTGTTTGTAGCTGAGATAACGCCAGATAGGCCGATGTTCGCCGCCTCAATCACTTCTGGAGACTTCGAATATAGGCACTTGAAGAAGACAGCGATAATGCGGAGGAAGGTCTGGTTCGGCGGTGTCGTGCTAAACTCAGGGAAGGTTTGAGCGGTGGAGAGGAGACGGATGCATGCAACTCGTAGGTTGACGATGTGATCTGCGTTCCGCTGCTCAAAAGGCTTACTTGCCAAATGCTCGTCTTCGGCGTCGGCTAGTGCCAAAGACTCCATCAATAATCTCGTCAGTTGTTCGTTGAACTCGAGGATGTTGTTCTTGAGCTTCAAACAGAAAGTGATCGCGTCAATGTAGGCAATCTGAATACTGAACGGTAGTGCTCGCAGCGGCTTGGTCCAAATCGGTAAGATGAGTCTATCCTTCACCGGCGTGATCAGGTCGCTGACGCTCAACTCGGTCACATCTGACAACACCTGGAACGCCTTCTGGGTTGCGTCACGCACACTCTTGTTCATATGCGAGAGATCACCCACAAGCTGTTGGCAGAGCTTCAGGGTAATGTTGTTGCCCTTATCGAAATCTTCCTTGGTCGTCTTCTTGTGACAGCGTCGGATGAGGTCTTGGATGAGGCCTTCTGCTTGTATGCGCGTCTTCGAGTCGAGATCGATAGGCATGTCCTTCATGACAAAGTTGAGTGCCCTAACAAGTTCGAAATGGCGGGGTACGAGCCATGATTGGGGAAGACCCAGTTGTTTGATCATGATTTCAATACCCCGAGTTCCGCCAGACTTCATGAACCAGTCATCAGCATGACAGTTGTGGCAAAACGTACTTGACAGCTCATTGAAGAACACGAACTTGTCCAAGGAACTATCATTGCCGAAGATTGCCTTCGTAGCATCGCGCATTGTGATGATGGCTTGCTCAGCAGCGTCCCGCACTGCGCCGTGTTCTGACGCCAGAGACTCGCCAATAGCTTCAGAGATGACATCGCTCTCAATCACGACAGGCCCTTCTCCTGAATGCACATCGAACGGCTTGTTCTTGTGTTTCAGAGTGGCAAATTGCGTTCCCAGCTCCAGAAGCGTGAAGTGCTTTGCCAAGTTGCTTACCAGAGCCTCCGCTTCCGACTTCAGCTCCGGTACCGAAACAGCAAATATGCTCGCCTTCAGCAGTTTCTTGAGAGTCTCTTGTTCTACAGTCTTCTTGGTGATGGACTTTTCGCGCTCTGATGCGGTGAGGATGTCGTATCCCACATCAAACTTCTTGGCACACAAGTCGTTCGCTTGCAGGCGTACTAGCTGGGCGAAGTCTTCTGGCAAGCTGTCGAAACCGACCAGCAGCTTCGTATGTGCGGTGATGAGGCGAAGAGCCTGTTGCTTATGGAACGTGTCGGACTTTTTGGCTGCTGGAGTCTTTGGGATTTCGTGGAGCTTCGCGATGGCGGTGTCGATGCCTATCGCTGCGGGGAAGGCACGGTCTTTGGTAGATCCAATGAGTCGAATGTCAATAGATGACTGATCATCAGAGTACGGTTTGAAATCCAGCTCTGGTGGGCCAGTGATGAACTTGCGATTGCGTCCGCCTAGCTTTCCAAGAATGCGCATCGTGGTATGAGCGTGGAAGTGGCTGTACGGGTTAGGCTTCAGATGCTCCCATAGTGCAGCCATCAGCTCGTCGATGACTGGGGCCATGATCGGGTCCAGATAGTCCGCCGTGAGATTGTCCACGCAGAGCTCTAGGGTACGAAGACCCTGACCGACAAGATCCGAGCCAGCACGCAGAGCAACGACCAGTGGCCTCATCAAGTAACTGAGATGTGGCAACAAGTTACTGAGTCGTGCTGGCACTGTGAGAGATAGTTCAACGAAGAGATCCCTTTCAGCCGGCTTGCGCGCCGTCAAAAGAAGGTTGTTGAGCACGTCGAGTAGCATTTCCAGCAGGGGAAGAATTTCTTTGTACAGATGCTCAAATCTACCGCCACCAATACTTCTGAACAATGACCTGAGCAGGAGGAAGTAGTTCATGGGTTCTTCGGCAGTCGTGGATAGCTGAATCGACTTCGTTATGATCTTGCTGACGTGTGGTAATAGCACTTGCTCATTCTGGGCAGAGAATAGCGTAACGGCCATGAAGGAAAGTTTGAAGAGGCGAAGGAGGATGGAGGACTTCTTCACATCGGCAGTGCCAACCTCTTCGATTCGGTCCATAAGAAATTGCAACAGCATCCCCGAAAAGCTGGGTGATGTAGCCTCGGAAGCGAGAAGGAACTGTGGAACGTGAAGTAACGCCGGGTGATCGAACATCATATCGTACAAATGGGGTATCTCGGATGAAAACACTTCGTGGAACGTGGCTGGATCGATGTGGTGGAAGACAGTCGCAAACGTCTCCAAAAGGTCCTTCTCTTCCTTGCCACTCGACATCATATGTTGGTTGCCCATGAAATCTCCCGGTGACAAGCCTTGTGTTTCAGGGGTCTTTTCAGTACCGTAGTAACGGAACACCTTGGCACCTTCGCGGAAAAGCTTGATAAGAACTTCCACCTCTTCCGCGTTGTAGCCAAACGACACTTCATGCCAGTTTGCAGACGCGTTGGTCGGATCAATCTCGTCCTTGATCTTGGCTGGGTTACAGGCTCTTAGCTGATAGAAAAGATTCTTCAGCCCATGGAGTAGGTTCTTGAACAGGAACTTGTTGTCGGCAATGGGATCGGAGCTCCGGTCTCGTGGATTGGATGTCTTGATGGGTGTCGCGTTGGAAATGTCGATTTCGTCCCAATCCGGGGGGTTTTCCTGAACGGCCATGTGGTTCTCGTCGACCGCATCAATGGACGGTTGGCTGTACTGAGCTGAGAGCTTGACAGCATTGTGGTATTGTCGGTTCATTGCCGCGAACTTGTCACCGATGGCATTCAGTATCATGATCAGGAAGTATCGCGCGTCCTCCTTGGGTTCTAATTTCGCGATGCACTCTGCCATGTTCAGCAGAAGCTTCGCGCTCATGGTCTGGAAGCTGGTTCCGGGAAATGTGTCGTGCAAATTCTTCGTGTAAACCTCAACTGTGCGTCGGATCTGCTCTTTCGACAGAGATTCTCGCAGATGGTGGATCAGATCGGCCAGCATGCTGTATGCGAGCGGACGCATGGTCTCGTACACTGTCAGGCCATCCCCGATCAATGTCTTCTCGTCCAGTAGCTCATCAATCTTCTTGAGGAAGATTTTGCGGAAGTTGAAGTTGATGATGTGCCTAATAGCGACTAGTAGCTCTTTCCGTGCGCCGGACTTTTCGCGTGGACAGTCCTTGAGCAGTCGGACGACGATATCAGGAAGGGTCGGAAGGAAGTCGTTCAGCTGGTTTGCATACACCCTAAGTAGGTAAGCCAGAAAACTCATGGTTTTAACCTGAGCTGTTATGAAGTCGCCAAATGCCGCGCGGTTGCGAATGTCTTTGCTGACACCAGTGAAGATCTTGCCCTGCGCCTTGGCCTCCTCATGTGCCTTCTCTTGTGGCTTCGCCTGAAGCAAAAGTACGTTCTTGATCAGTGGTACAAAAAGTTTCACGTTTTTGTTCACACAGTTCCTGTAGGCCTGGAATAGAGACACCACGATTATTGGACACTCTGCAAGGACCTTGAACGACTGCATTCCCTTGAGCAGCATGCGCGTTTGCTGGTGTTCCGATCCAATATCGCCTGCGGAACCAGATGTGAGGGCGGTCGCTGGCGAGCTCGGGCGTGGGGACTGGGAGAATTGGTGGTTGTTCGGGGTGGAAGGAACGCCTTGCGAGGCCGAAGCTGTCGTGTTGCTGTCGAAGGTATCGTGCACCGCCTGCTCCATCGTCTCGAACATTTCCTGAATCAGATCCAAGAATGGCTGAACTCGGTCAGCGAGCGCCTTAGTTTGGTGGCGCTGAAAGTCCATGATGGTCTTCATGCACAGAACCGCATTGTCCTCGTTCTCCAGCTTCACCAAGCTCATGAGTTTGTCGACGATCTTGGCCGCGTGCGGTTCTATGGCTTCGGTCGGGTTCATCGGAAGACGGTGCAGGATCTCGAGGACACAGTTCCGTATGCGCTGTTTCTAGGTCAGAAGGCTGTAGAGTTGTCGCAAGTTGTGCGCTCACCTGTTCGGGCGACGTGGAAATGAAGACTGGGTTGCCATCTAATATCTTGAGGAACACGGGGACGAGGTGATTCAAGAACGAGGCGTACTGCTGCCCTTGACAGTAGTTCTCAATGTTGTCCCGGATTTCGATCGCCTGGGTGCCCTTGACTCTGAGATCTGCGCCAGTCAGCCTGTGTTCTCTTGTTATGATGCGCGCGCATGTTGTGGGCATGCAGCGCGCGCAATGTAATGTGTACCAGAGTTTGGGTCGTCCAACTTGGAGGCCATAGCCTCGAAGTTGTGAGTCGCCATGGCGATGTTGCGTGCAGCCTATAGCCGCTCCTCCACCTTGTCGAAGTCCTCGTAGACTGTGCCCTGCAATGGCGCAGCTATCCAGTATGTGGCGCGATCAATGTAGCGGAAGACAGGCGCATTGGTCTCGGTGGCACGCGGTGGTGTGCGGAATCGGGTGCAGGTCGCTGCTGTGTCGAATATTAAATTTTGAAAAGGAAGGTGCAGGCGGGATGGCCTATATGGTCATTACAATCGTTATTGTGGAAGTGAGGCCTGGTGGTGGGGCGAGGGCGCGTCCCGAGTGCGGGTATGGAGTCGCGACTTGGAGTGATGGATGAGCTTCTGCAGAGCACTTAGCCTGGAGCTGACGAGCGAGGGAGGCACGCCGACCCCCAAAACTTAGCGCGTCGCTCTCATTGGTCGGCGCCACCCCTGTGCGCCGTGCGGGTGGCACCTTCCAATCCATGTCCGGCACATATCCAACAGTCATCTCTCCACAGCAGACTCCAGTTCCGGCAGCCTATTGTTGATATGTGATTTCGGACGTGATGGCTATCATTGAACGCGATGAATCGCGCCACCATCTGCAAAATCAACGTACGAAACTCCTGCAGAGCCGCAACGGCAACGCATTCCTTCCAGTGCATGCTTCGGCAGACTAAGATCACAACAAGCACTGCATTCAGAAGTTCACGGGTCAAATGGGACTTGACGCAAGATACAAACACTGTACATCTATCCAACTACCTGTCGTCGCTTGACTCACCCTTCATAAGCTCCCAGCCATCTGCAGTTCTGCCGTCATTGTGTGAAACAGGAAACATCACCATAGTTATACAAGGCCACACATCCACGTCCGGTCTTCCGTCTAAGATAGGAAATAGAAAGGTTGACATTTACATTGTTAGAGAGGCGCACCATGGTATTCGATGTCAAAATGTGGGGGCGGGAACATGGGGATAACGAATATGCGCAGCCTGATCCTCTGATCTCTACTTCTCATCGGGGTACATAGCCTCCTTGAGAGGAATGCCGAGCTCCTCGCGTATGGGCTCGAGCTCCTGGAGGTACTCTGCGTATTGACCCTTGTTCTCGACCTTGAACTTGATACCTGTGACGTATGTTAGTAATCAACGTCTCAAGGTTGGCCGGATGCCGAAGTAGCGTAGTCCAGAGTCCGTTTGGCTCCCTTTTGTGTAGAAAGAGACAGGACTGATATTGGGAACGTAGTAAGAGACGTACCCTCGAAAACCCGGACAGCTGAGGGGAAGTCGTTCACGCGCCTGGCAGCGCGGAGAGCGGCGGTGATGACGGTGGTGGAGGGAACGAGATCGTAGGCGAAGCAGTTGTTCAGGTTTCGCTGGCGATTGTCAGCCTATTGCCTCTGTTTGTGGCATCCCACAGTTGCCCAACCCATGTCGGGTGATACCGGTGGGGTCACATCGTGGAGACAACCAACGTACCTGAAGCTCGAAAACGTCGTTCACCTTCTCGAATTCCTTCTCATATCTATATTGAAGAAGCACAAGTCAGCGATGGAGCTCGTCATATCCTCAATGGCGCTCAATGGCTGTCCATGATCTCCGCATGACTCTTGCCCGTCCGACTCTACAGCCCCTCCTCGGATTGGTCGTACCTGGCGGTGAATTCCTCGAATGTCTCCTCGGCATGCGCATCGCTCTTGCGGACAGCCGACTGCGAGAAGGCACGCTGGGTGTTCAACGCAACGGGGGTTGCTCGGTAGGCCGGGACTCGCACGCCCACTCGGCTGACCTTCGACGCGGCGCGGACGAAGGACATGTTGCGATTTGGAGAGCTACTGGCAAGCTACGGGAGGTGGTTTCGGGGCTGCTGGGCGTGCGTAGCCGGCAGTGTGTCGATGAGTAGTGGTGTCGGTGGTGCGATTTCGCGTGAGGTTACGAAAACGAAAGCTCAGGCGATCCGAGTTGCGCCCAAGCCAAGCCGTCTTAAAAGTGGGTCGCACCCGTTCCTGGGACTGATGGCATAGTCGCATCGCCGCACATAACCATATAACTTGTACTTGATCTGGAAGCATTCCTCCTGTTTTCATGTTCATTTAAGTTGTCTACATGCGCGCTACGTCGCCTTTCTAAGCAATGCACGCTATTGTCTTCCAAGGTCACTGATTCACGCTCTGCCTCCGACTATCTCTAGACGGGATTAATGAAGCTAGATAAGAGAATAGCTATGAGCGCGAGAATCGAAACAGTTCAGCGTTTATCCACAGAGTCTCGCACTGCCGTAGAGATCCTTCAAGCTTTTTTATACCCTGTAATAACCGCCGAACGGGACTGGTCCCTCTGACGCCGCTCGGACAGACATGACTGGGCTGTCGCTGTCGTCATCCAGCTCTGAGCTGCCAGACAGATCATCGTTCCTGCCACCGGCCTGTATCTCTTCGTCTTCGTCTTCATCCGCCTCGCCATCTTGATCATCCTCGTCGTCCTCCGCATCCCCGATGTCAGCGTTCAGAAGAGTATCCGGCTGTACAGGATCTTCGGTCATGTCTTCCGGAACCTCGACGTCGTCTGGCGCCTCGTCTCCGTCAGCGTGGTTTTCAGGCTCATCAGTCTCCTCCATCTTCTCGAAGGTGTAACGCGGATTTCTTGCAGCCCAACGCACGTTGTGCATCACTTGGTGTTCCCTCCTCTTCTCGTGGTGTATGTGACGGTCGTCAACTTCACTCTTGTACTGCGCTGCCATTTCCTTGTCGTCCCACAACTCAGGCCATTCGACGATACGCTGATATATGCTGTCATCCGGTTTGTCGCCGCCAATAATTGCGTTCATCTTGTCCTTCAGAATGACCGTTGCTTTGGCCCAAGTGCCAACGTGATACCACCCTTGGAAGGTGGGTGCACAAGTTGCTCGAATGTCCTTTGTAGCCAAAACTTTCGCTATGAGAGGATCGGTGATATCGCAGAACTGGAAGAGGTTGCCTGTTCGCGAAACATTGACGCCATCAAATGTGTGCTCAGTCTCCAACTCTTCCGGTGACATCTTTGCTAGCTTCAAGACATGCTGATCGAAGACCGCGCGGTGCTTTGATGTGCCTGACTTGATGTAAGACAGAAAAGACACGGTCTGATATTTGCGATATTCAGGGTCTTTGCGAGGATCCACTCCCCAACGGACAAGAGCCTCTCGCCAGGGCCCGCTTTCGAAGAAGAATCCGCAATAGATGGCTGCTTGCCGAAGCTTGGTTCGCTTGTCCCATCCCAGTCTGTTGTAAAGTAACTGTCGGGTTACTATGGGTCTCTGTAAGAGCAGAGTCCTAATGTTTGCAATCAGTGACTGCATATAGGGTGAAAGATCCCTCTCTGCTGGAAGACCGGGTCGGGGTCCTGTTGGTACATGTTCGTCTGTGGGTTTGACAATGGTGTATGCGTTGTAGGCGAGGCTCCTTTGTATATTGACAACACCTTGATCGGTGTATTTGACGTTTGAGTTTTGCTGGAACCGATAGTTGAAGGCGATTGGCATCTGTATGAACTCTGGCGATGGCCCAACGCTTTTGGTCAGATTTGCACCGGCCGCGGTGTTGACATTATACTTCAACAACTGTTCGTCTAGGACGGGTTAGTGATTTCTTGAGTATTTTGGGATCAGTCTTACATCGTTTCGGCAGGACGTGGTCTCGCAGACCGACCATGGTCTCGTTGTGAGAGGCAGCATACTGCAAGTCGGGCATATCTGGAGAGTCAGTGATGGTTCCACAGAGTTCAAGACTGTGCTCGACTCACTTCGGAACCGATGAGTTTCATCTACCACTCCGGCTAGAGCAACCTTGTACGTCGAGGCATTGTCTTGCAGGCTCCTGTATATGGTTGGTGCATCCACATACGTCTTGTTGGTCAAAGCGATTTCATCTTCAGTAAGGAAGGGCCCTGTGGTTCCACGCTTTCGTTTGCGTCCTGTCCGTTTTGGCACCGTGACCTTGATGAGAAGGTTGTTCGTCCTCACAGGCGTGGACAGCAAACGCTTGGCAAAGGGGTCGTCTGGGCGCAGCGAGACAGAGATGAGTTTCTTGAGCTCATCGTCACCCTCGGCGTTGGTCGTGGTTTCCAATCGTGATCGCAGGCCCTGGGCGAGTGTTAGTCCCTCCCAAAGCGGTAGGCACTGCTATTGCCGGCTGACCTTGCTTAGTTTGACAGGCCCACCTAATGAGGTAATGCCCTTGTCAACGTTTTTGATGATGGCGGGATGTTCGACAACGGAGACGGCACGTGACGGGATGGGCAGCCAGGGCGCATGCTCGTTTTCGGTCGACATGGCGTTGTCCATATTGGGTTACACGATGGAGAGGTGCAAGCTCAAAACGGTCTGGCGGTGAGATTCACGAGAGTTTGTAGTCGCTCAAAGCTTTCTGTCTACTTCGGCCGGACTACCTGAGTACGCCCGTGGTAGGTGTTCGAGAGACAAGTGATGAGACCCTGGGCCAGTGCGAGGCCCGTCGCCGCTTCTCTATAGAGACAGGGATCGATCTCGCGATGACTCTCCTGCAAAGCGCGAGATCAGATGATACGAGTCTGCCGCGGGCCCAGCAGCGGAATAGTCTCCCGTCTCTCGCGCAGTCGCTCCCTTGACACGCCCGCCGTGCTACTTCACTCTCGCAGCTATCCTGGATGTCGTGACGGCTGCGGCGGGGCTTTTGGCCCAAACGCACGGCCTCGCTACGGGACGGCTAGCGCGAATCACTCGACGCTGTCTGTCTGGCAGCAGCCCTGAGTTGTCAGTTGACGACCTGCTCCAACTTGTCCCTCCAGCTCCAGAATACACGCCTCTCCCTCAGCCAGAGCGCCTATACGTCACCAGCAACTTGCTAGGGCCCCGGCTGCCGTCTGACCCCCCCTCGCGAAGCTGCTCCCTCCACCGACTCCCCGTGCACCATCCTAGACGGCTACACTAGCCACCATCTATTACCTCACGCGTCTCTCCTCCATGTCGGCCTGAGCCCTACGCTCTCCTGTGTCCGATTCCCCGTGTGTGCGCCTGCCATCTAGTCTCCATTGGCGCTATCGGCTTGCGACCTGTCCCCCGACGCCTCGAGGCCAGCCGCCATCTCGGACGCCCGTTTCTGCAACACCGCTGCGCTTGACCTGGCCGTGGGCGCATTCCGACAGCCATGAAGGGCTTCAGGCAGAGGGTCGTAAGTGCTCGTCCTCCCCATGGACCCCGGCCACACCACGCACCCCCCTACCCCTCTCTATGCGCGGAGGCTAACATGTATAGTCCGAACAGCTCTCTCGAAGCAAGGATAGCAAGTCATCTAAGAAGAAGGACTCCACCTCGGGAACTGCATCGCCGTCGCTGGGTGCTTCCAACTCCCCCTCGGGCTCTGCCCAGGCTACGCCTTCCTCGTCGCAGACGCAGCTCACCGATGCGCGAAGCAAGAGCCAGCCCGCCGCCGATGGCGCTTCGGCCAACATTGGGTCGCTACAACAGAACCCCCAGCCCTCGTCCGGTTCCCTCGCGGGTGGACCCCAATCTTTCGGCGGACAGGGCATGATGAGCCCCGGTGCTGCTGGTAACGCTGGCGCTGCAGGTCCAGGCACGCCCTCTAGGCTGGGGCAGCCCCTGGCACCCAGCGTCGTCATCAGCCCAAGCGCGCCTGTAAGTACCCGCGCATCAACCGATATATGTTCGGTAGGCTAACCAGTGCCATAGCATGTGCCTCCTCCTGGCGCTGCCGAGACGATGCCCGGTGATCTTGCGCCTCCAAAGGCGGGCCAGAAGTCGGGAATATTCGACCGTCTTCAAGCGACGCCCAAAGACAACATCGAGGGCATGCGAACCCCGAAGAGACAACACTCGTCGCGCTTCGACATCTCGGATCAACGTCAGCGTGAACTGGAAAAGCTCCCCGGATTCCACGAGGTGCCCCCGAACAAGAGAGAGGAACTCTTCATGCAAAAGATCGACCAATGCAACATCATCTTCGACTTCAACGATGCTAGCGGAGACATGAAGTCAAAGGAGATCAAGCGCCTGGCTCTGCACGAGCTGCTCGACTATGTCGCCAACAACCGCCAGGTCATCACCGAGAAGATGTATCCACGCGTCGTAGAGATGTTCGCGAAGAACTTGTTCCGTCCTATCCCGCCCCCGATGAATCCCCAAGGCGAAGCTTTCGACCCAGAGGAAGACGAGCCGGTGCTGGAAGTAGCGTGGCCGCACATTCAGGTAGTCTACGAGTTCTTCCTTCGCTTCATCGAAAGCCAGGACTTCAACACGAACATTGCCAAAGCGTATATAGACCACAGCTTCGTGCTCAACGTACGTACACGACCTGTCCTCTAGATTCCCCTAGCTAACACCAGCAGTTGCTCGAGCTATTCGACTCTGAAGACCCCCGGGAACGCGACTTCTTGAAGACTACGCTCCATCGCATATACGGCAAATTCCTCAACCTCCGCTCCTACATCCGCCGATCCATCAACAACGTCTTCTTCCAATTCATCTACGAGACAGAGCGCTTCAACGGTATCGCCGAGCTTCTCGAGATTCTCGGGTCCATCATCAACGGTTTCGCTTTGCCATTGAAGGAGGAGCACAAGCTATTCCTCACGAGGGTACTCATCCCGCTCCACAAAGTCAAGAGTCTGAGCATGTACCATCCACAATTGGCGTACTGCATTGTCCAGTTCTTGGAAAAGGACGCGGCATTAACAGAAGAGGTAGGGACATACGCCAGATCCAATAGGCTAGGCTTACACGTTCAGGTTGTTTTGGGTCTTCTCCGCTATTGGCCAAAGGTGAACAGTACCAAAGAAGTCATGTTCCTGAACGAAGTAGAGGACATCTTCGAGGTTATGGACCCCGCCGAGTTCGCAAAGGTTCAGGAGCCGTTGTTCAACCAGTTAGCCAAATCAGTGGCCAGTCCTCATTTCCAGGTCGCCGAGAGAGCGCTGTACTTCTGGAACAACGAGTACTTCTGTAATCTGGTTAGCGACAATGTCGAAGTCATTTTGCCAATCATGTTCGCACCGCTGTACGAAAACTCAAAGGGACACTGGAACCGGTACGTATCTGCACTCTGGTGACATGGCTTGCTTGCTGACTATCTGCCCAGAACCATCCACGGCATGGTGTACAATGCTATGAAGCTCTTCATGGAAGTAAACCCGCAACTCTTCGATGACTGTTCGCATGACTATGCCGAGTCACAAAACAACGCAACGCAAAGACAGCAAAGTCGACAAGATCGCTGGGACAAGCTCGCCAAGCTCGCCGAGTCACGTTCAAACGGCACTGCAGAGAAGTCCGCCGTCGACCCGATGCGTATGGATGACTCGGAGTCACGTTTGGAGAACCTCCGTCTACAGGATGACGGAACAGCATCGAGAGAGAGGCGGCCAAAGGAATATGAGCGTCAAGGCAGCCAAACCTCGGTACGTTGATTCTTAAGTCCCTAGAACTCTGGATGAGCATTCTGTGTGGCCGAATCGATGTACTCTTAATTCTATCCCTAGACTCCTAGGTTTTCTTCCTTTTTTCCCAAGACTTGCATTTCGGTTCAGGTGGATCTGACGTGTTTGTGCTTTGCGTCTTTGTAGCGACGGCATCATACTTCGCAAGGGGAGCACCACGTTTCGTCCAGCGCTCGCCGCTCGGCTGGCCGACCACGTAGCAACAGTCGCCCGAATTCCTCTTCTGGCCATGTCGTCTCGTCGCGACCATCAGGTGGACGTGCAAGGTCGAATTCTGGAGGTACGATTACCCGGGTTGTTAGCTCTTGATTTCTTGGGTGCATCCATTCTCTTCTCTTTTTGCTGCCTTGCTTCACTGCCAGTCTTTTGAGGGCTGATTGTAGTCGCGATATCATGTGGTTTATCTGGCATCAAGCGTCGCAGTTTCTTTGGTTCTTCCCAAAACAACATGGAACGTTTCATTTGGGTGTTCCGGATGATGTTTCTTGTGAAAGACGACGAAATAGGGACTTTCTTCACTGATAGACGCGGAATATAAAGAATTTCTAAAGACCTTTGATTGCTTTGCACATCAATTGCGAGCTGTGCGATGTTGAGAACTATCGTGAGCTCTCATAGGAGACTTCTTTCACGGATGAGTGGTATTGTTGTTTACTTCGTTCGCCTTGTGGTAGCCAGTGCTGAGAGGCTTGCAAGGGAACCCCATACTGTCGAAGCCATGCAGGCTAAAATTACCACGCGAACAGACACGGGGAGCCGCATAGGTTTCCTGGCCATCCGGTTTGGGAGGTCGCTAACTTCAAGGGGTGCCTCGGCTTTCGGAACGCCAAGACATCCGACTCGATGCCATGTTCTGGGAGGCTTTGCTTCTACTTTGCGACAAAGGCCAACGTGTGGTTTGCGCCGAGTGAATCGTAGAGGCGATGGACAACGTTTGCATTACAGGACTTTACGTCAGTTAGGCCTAAGTGCACGCTATCCACGAGCCAGCGTGGTAATGCATGCGTGTGAGAACATGGTAAAGGTAGTCAGCGGCGGTCAGCAGCGATACCAAAGTAAAAGGAGAGCAATACAGTAGCGTAGCCAATAGTAAACAAGTCAATGGCCTCGGTCTGCAATGTGTCGTAATTTGGACGTGCAACGGCGCGTTGGGCCCAGGTGCGGGAGAGGCGGAAGACCCCAGCAGTCATTTCCGACCTCCTTTCCGCGCGCAGCCAGAAAACATTGCTGGCCCTTCATAACCTTTTGCGCATCACCTCCATCTGGCTCGGTGTGAGATTTACTTCTTCACATTTTCTCGTCACTCCTTTGTGCTTTGCACTTGCTCGGTCGCGGTTGCCTTCTCTTCCTCGACGTTTGTCTTGTTTACCTAGTCGCTTTGCTAGGCTCAACCCTTTAAATCCCCACGTCCAGGGCTTCCACCGTTCCGAACACCACAACACCAACCTCGACAGTCCCAACTCATACTCGCACACAATGGGTGGCCCAGATTGGCTTGAAGTCGGCGCGCCGACGCTCGACCGTCCCTTTGGCCTGGCATTATGGCCTATTTTCGAGAAATGCTTCGAGCCCATCGCGGGCTACAAGCCCCAGGACTTCCGCTTCGTCCAAGGAGAGACGCCGCTCTCGACATTCAAGGTCTGCGTTGTCACGCTGATTACCTACTACATCATAATCTTCGGCGGACGAGAGCTCATGCGCAACCGTGAGCCCTTCAAGCTCAACTTTCTCTTCAAGGTCCACAACTTCTACCTCACGGCGATCAGCGGCACCCTACTTCTCCTCTTCGCTGAGCAATTGATCCCCATTGTTGTCAGGAAGGGTCTTTTCTTCGCCATCTGCGACCACCAGGGTGGATGGACCGACAAGCTCGTCATTCTGTACTACGTAAGTACTTGCGCCGAGATGCTCAGGATGTTGCTAACATGTGCAGCTCAACTACCTCACCAAGTTCCTCGAGTTGATTGACACTTGCTTCCTGTTCTTGAAGAAGAAGCCATTGAGTAAGTGCAACAAGCCAACATCGACGTCGCATCGCTAATAAGCCCAGCCTTCCTCCACACCTACCACCACGGCGCGACCGCTCTCCTCTGCTACACCCAGCTCATTGGTCACACTCCCGTATCATGGCCCGTCATCACTCTCAACCTGGCTGTACACGTTGTCATGTACTGGTACTACTTCCAGAGTGCGCGAGGCATCCGCATCTGGTGGAAGAAGTACATCACCGTTGGCCAGATCACCCAGTTCGTCCTCGACCTCGGTAAGTCCAATTCCGCCCACATTCCACATCGCACACTAACAACATACAGGCTTCATCTACTTCGCCTCGTGGACCTACTTCACAAGCACCTACTGGCCACACATGCCCAACATGGGCAAGTGTGCTGGTGAGGAGTTTGCTGCCATCTCCGGCATCTGCATCATCACGTCGTACCTCTTCCTCTTCCTCGCCTTCTACTTCGCCACGTACAAGAAGCCGGTGCCCAAGGGCCGCCGCAGGGCTACAAGCGCGTTGGTGGAGATGAAGGACGAGAAGGTGCCGACTGTTGGTGAAGCTCGCAGGCGTCTTTCGACCTCGCGTGCTGGTGTCACTAACGGTGTCGCTACAGGAGCTTCGCCCAATGGCACACCCAACGGACGCGCGACCCGCAGCCGCAAGGCCTAAGCTCGATCGTTCGGAGGACATGCGAAGTGCTGTGCGGCAGATAGAGCTCTTTGAAGCATTGGACGACGCACAACGGCCTCTCGCCGTGGAAGCACTCGAACTACTCTGCGATAGCATCTGATGTAGCATTCGATGCTCTTCAGAGCTAGCCAGATGTTACGGGCCAAGCACCGGTTCGGAACAATCTTCGTCAAGTGGAGCCACCTTTCGGCCAGGCTCCTACCAATTCGTTCTTGACACGATATCAGCCTGGAGGGCTACAATTTCCATATCTTATTGTAATTGCTATGTTTGGGGCTCGACACTTTTGGTCCGGCCCCGTGTCACGATAAAAGCATGTAAGAGCATGGTTGGTCGGTTCGCGTTACGACAACTCTGGTGTTAGTCTTGGGCTTTGGCATGGGCGGTAGAGCACGTTGTAGACAATATTCAACGAAAGATAATGCATAATCGTCAATGACTGCTTCATTTTCCATGTGTGCACTTTGCCATTTGCTGACGCTCGTTAAAGGTACATGTAGCTGATGTAGGGAAGTCTACCGAGTTGCACGTGTAACGGACTAAACTCGTTTTGATATGACAGCCATCGCACACCACTCAGTAGAAGATAGCCCAGCCTTGCACGCTATGACGGGCGATTACAGCTGAATACATGAATATGTTAACGGCCCCGAAAGCATTTGCACAAGAGAAAATGGATCTGGCGAATTTACGTGCAATAGACATCCAGTGCTGAGGTCTGGTAAGACAGGCGAAGAAGAGTAAGGTACATCGGACAATGTGTTGTTACTTTACTCAGGTAGCTTGGAGGTCGGCTGCAGCCCCACATATGTACCGGGCTCCTGTCGTCAGCTTTACTTGAGATCGTCGTGTCAACTCCAAACCCATGACAGCGTGTTCGGATGTTCTGATGCAGCCTGGGAATGCGTAGGACGCCAAGGATTGCTACAGGTCGTTACTCGATGGAATTTAATAACCAAAGTGTCTGCGTCGGTGTCACTTCGCTCGGGGTAAAGGCCGACAAGCATGGTGGCGTTGGCTTGGGTGGATTGTTCGTGACATGTGATAGGATTTTGACATGTGAGAGGCGATCGCCAATTTGCTGCCCGGCGTCGTTTCGCGCTGTCATCCCCCTCCAACCCTGCCTCCGGATCCACGATGCGATAACCGACAATTCCACGCCTCTCGATCCATATTCACAGCTGCGCTACCATGCTGTGCGTCTTCTGAGATTCGCATCCCCTGAACCGACATCATCGCGTCCCCCAATTCGCACTCGGCCTCCGATCACGCTTCCGCGGAGCAGAATACCCCTTCGAGGCGCACCCTCCGCATCATCATTGGGCATTGCGACGGCTTTCACGGACATAGCGCTGCACCGAACAAGTGCTCGGAGAGTCGCAGTGACATTGCCCGGCGTGGTCTGCGCGTAGATGAACGTGGGGTAGTCGGGTTGATTAGAAACGTCACGGTCCTGCGAGAATCCTACCATGGAGCAGGAACGACCATTACAGCGTGCCCCGCCGCCCGCCTATACACAACACGAGCCCGAATCGCTTCACCTCCCTTCGGTTCCGACGCATATCCCAAGCCATGTGCCGGATCATGGGCGGCTGCCCGGCATCAAGTCGCTAGACCTGCCGGACACGAAAGCGCGTCATACTCCACACAACTCAATAGAATACAGCCCGCGGTCGCAGTACGACAGATCGCAATGGGGCATGCTACCAGTACCGAACAATGCGACTTTCACACGAGCGCCAGAGGGTCTACCGCGTGAAGACGTGGGAAGCCCGATGGATACCGCAAGTGTGCGCAGCATGCAGGATGACAACGTGGGTAGACGGGAAACGAGTGTCAGCATGGACGATCCGGATGTAAGGCTGGCAGCAGAGGCGTTGAGCGGATTGGGGAACCCGGGTATGTCACGACGCTGTTGCGGTTGCTGTTTATGACGCGGAATGCATGCTGACTGACCATCGCAGACTTCGTTCGCTCGCCGACGGCACGATCCCTCACGCTATCTGCTCGAGAATCCACAAGCGAACCTCCAGAGCCCCTCCTCTCTCTGATTACGTCGAATCACCCATGGCTTGGAAATGGCATCAACGGCTCCATCTCAGCCTACAACACCACCAAGGGCTACACCCCACGACTGGTCCAGTACGGTGCTGAGCTCATTGAGCGCAACATTGGATCGCCCATGGTCAACACTGTGTCATCTGTGGGTAGGCGGACGGGCATGGAGAAAAGCCTGCGCCGCTATCTAGGAGACAGACGACCCAGCGACCTCGAGCAGGGAGATGGCGAGAGTTCAAGGAGCAAGAGGCAAAGGATCGCCAGCCCAGCAGATGACGCCATGGACGTGGATGATGCTCTTGCAGCAGCGTCACGAACAAGAGGTGGCTCACAATCCTCATACTCCGAGTCGCTCCCTGCATACGACGACCAGCGCTCTCCAAACTATGAGGAGGCAGTCATCTCTGGAGAGATAACGTCGCACAAGTCGCCCGAACATCGCTCAAACACTCCGCAGGATCGTCGCGTCAACTGGTCCACACAGCTCATCATGACAACGTCCGGTCTCGGTGTAGCTCTATCAGAGACATCATTGCGGTCGTTGAAGCTCTGCCTCGGTCTTCTTCGCAGCGCAACAACCCACATTGACTCAGTCATGCGCGCGCTTAAGCTCGTCCTCGAAGAATACGAAGCCGCCCTCCGCAACCAGAGGCAGTCTGGCGGCTTCGCTGCCCAAGATGACAAGACGCAACTAAATGGCACCATGGCGCAAATGGGCCTCGTCGACACGGACAAAGACGATCAAGTCCGTCAAATTGCTGACCGCATCAAGGTCCTCTCCTCAGACATCTGGCAAACCCTCCAATCCGTTGTGCAGTCCGTGTCCCGCTACACCGGCGGTGCTCTCCCGCAAAACGCCCAGACGGTTGTTCGAACACAATTGCTCTCCGTACCCCAGCGATGGCAGCTCGCAGGCCGCAACGCGAACAATGAACACGCGGGCGGCGATGAGGTCAGAGGCGCGAACCGCATGCTGGCCTTTGCGAAAGAGGGACTCGACATGATGGGCCAGATTACTACTGTCGTTGATGGCACCGTACAGAGTGCCGAGAGCTGGCTCGCACGCATCGGACGGAGGCCACAGTGTGAGTCGAGCAGCAGCGGTCAGGGACAAGAGCAGAGGGAGAAGACACCGCTTGCGCTTGAGGCGGGTGTGCAGATGAACGAGAAGAGGTAGGTAGAGGATGGCTTGGTTGGCTCTCTACATGCAGAGTAAAAGGAAGAAAAAAGACGAAGACACATGAATTGGACTGGGAGATGAGAGGAACTGCTTTGGCACTACGATTACTACTACAACAACATACCCAAACATGATTTCCTATGTCGATTCCTGTTTCTTTGGAAAACGTTCAGCAAGGCGTCATGATGGAAGAGAAACGGGGGTAGGTGTGTGAGGGTTTTGGTCGTTCGTTCGCAATGTCCACGACGTCTTCTCGATTTGAAGCGAAAACGAAAATCTGTATTACTCAATGTTATATTATTCATACCTACCTTTAGCAACTGTGATGTGTTTGTGACGTTGGGTGTGATCACGATACTGGGTGGTGATGACCTGCTGGTTTTTTGACCCTGTAAACATCTACCATAAGTACTACGAATAATACAAGGGTTAGTTCGTTACACGTAGCTTTAAGCAGGAGGGTGATTACCGCTATTGGCGTTGTTGCGATCTGGTGTCGTAGTAGCTGTGCCCAAGTTTCCAAGCAAAGGTATAGAATGCCAGACTGATACGTACGTGGAAGCTTACTTCTCTCTTCCCAAACCTGCCCATATATATCACTTTAGGATAAAAGGAAAAACTGTCTCCGGCACATTTTACCATGCAAGCATCATGTTAGTGTACGCGTAATTGCATGAGGGGTTAAATAGCATCAGCACCTCGTATTCGTCACCGCGAAGTACGACCGAGCGACACGATAAAACGCGCCAGTGGGTTACGGCCGTAGTGCTTGTGTGCTGGTGTCGGGCGGGGGATTGTGCCGATGAATCTGAGACATGAAGGAGATGGGTTCTGTGGGTGATGCAGAGAACGTATGTACTGTAGTTTAGAGTGAGGTCTAGCTATACGGTCATGGAAGGACGCACCGAGAAAGAATGCGGAGTTTTATGTGAAATCGATTTTAGATCCTCAGACTTGATACCGGGTTGCAGTTATTCAAGAGCAAGGTGTGAATGAAAGTGGGTAGGATTGTTAAGTGAGGTTGATACAAGTCTATCAAAACCAAATGCTCAGATGTCGACAAGAGTAATCCTGTCCCAACCTGAGACGAACCTGACCGATGCTTATGTCATACAAGCCATCGTGGCTGCATTTGGCCATCTTCGTTCTGCTCTATCTTGTTATGGAGTGCATGGAGATAGTGGAATATTCGGTAGCTCACCAGGATGGATTTTTCGTCAATTGGGTCTAGCTACTTCCCGTCCTGTGAGGTCGTAGTGTTGGAGTTGTCGGTATTTGACGTCGAGTTACCGGACGTAGTGGAGTTGCCAGACGTATTGGGCGCTGCGGACGTCTCCGGTTGATGAGAAGGCTGCTTTGTCTCTGTTTGGCCAGACGAGGGTGCGCTGGAGACTTGGAAAGGAGTGAAGCGGATGGGTGGGAAGGACATCTTGGTAAATTTGTGAGGGTTTTGTAGAAGTTGATAATTGTGTTCTCAGTGCTCGTGCAATGAAGTAATTGATAGTAGATTGTGAACTTGATAGAACCTAGCTGAAGTCGCAAACAACACTGGCTTATATGTGAAGTGGCCCGTAGCTACTGTTGCCCGGAATAGATCATCGTCGCGAGCAAGACGAGCAACGCGGTACGCAATTTCGATGCTTTGAACTCACCGGCGGTGAGTTTGGTGAGCCCCCCTACGTAAGCTCCTGGAAGCTGCTCATGATGAGTCTGCCTTGGCCGTGGCTTAACTCTTGAACAGAGACCCAATTACAGTATGAATTGTCTGCGTACTTTAGAAGCCTTCACATGACATCGCGTCGTGTTGCTCGCGATGGGATGACACATGACGTAGTACAGCTTGGCTTCTCGTGTCGGTTGTTCAGGCGCTGTGTGATCACTGGCTACAGCCATACCTGTAGGCTCCAAGCTGAAACTAAGAGTGATGAAGTAGTGCTGTTTGTTCGTGTTGGACAGAGACATTACGCGCCATGCAGATGCAGTTTCAGTTCTACTGCAAGCCGCGACGCTGTGATACTAATATTAGTGTTAGATCGAATTTGATGTGTGAATCTTCTCCAATCTGTCTGCAGTGTTGCGGTAGCAGTAGTCTGAATAGTACCTGATCTTGCAGGCGATATCTTTACCTCAAAGTGGGCTCGAGGTTGGACTGGACATCCAATGCTAATAGCGGAAAGAAAGGTGTTTTTGTATGTCGTTCGCGGCAGTGACGCCTTTCTTGTACATGTAATAGTGTTGGCCTACACCTGGGCCCTACGATCAGTTGATGTGAGACTACATGGCGATATGTGGGGACTGCGATAATATCACCCTGCAACTACCGGGTATCTACCGATGCTCGAGTATATCGTGTGTCGATCGCAAGAGCAACGGGTGCTAAAATTAGTCGGTGCGGCTGAAGACCAAAGCTCGAAGCCAGAAAAAGCGTCAATAAAGAAGATGATTTCTGATCAGATCAGAACAAGGTCGATGAGTCGACATGAGTCGCGATATGCAGTGCAACCATCGCGAAGCCCTTGCTGCAGATCAGGGCGTTGAGATGTACCGAAGACTCGTGTGTGAGTCTAGAATGAGCGAGAATGAGTCGCGAATAAAGGGCGCGGTCGGGTTGCCGAAGATAGATGCCGGATCAGAAAACCAATCTCCAGACGGGCTAACGGGCGCCTTCAGCGTGTCCTGAAGTCGGTATTGGAACGTCTAAAATATGGGGATTCCGACGACAACAAAAGATGGCCAACTCCTTTACCGCTTGTATAGCTAAGTCCGACGAGCGAGGCTTCTTTTGCTCCAGAGCGGGGTGGTAGCTGGAAAGGGCTGATGCAGGTTGTCGGGCCGTTGGCGTCGAAGCAGCGGCGGAATCAACATGACTCGATGCCAAGCCGGTGAAGTTGCTGGCTGACAAACGCACCTCGGAGGTGGACATGGGTGGAGCCAAAAGCATGCAAGCAATCACACCCAGCGGAGACAAGCGACTCCACGAGATTGTTCCCGTTTGATCCTTCTCAACAACAGCATGCCGCCGCCAATTATCAAGATGTCTGCAGGCTCTGTGTTGGATGCCTCACGCGCAGAAGTACTGCAGTCGACGTCAGAGGCTTGCACGGAGCTATGTCGGACTGACGTGCTGAGCCGCATAGTGTTTGTAGCCTTGCCCCAGGGATCTCATCGTCATGTCTGGCGGAATCTAACCGACGTGCATAGAATGTGACTGTACTGTCGATCATGGTGCGACGGAGTGACTCGATTGCGCATTTGATACGCCGTCTCCGTGCGAAGCTGTCCGCTGAAGAATGCGCGCGCGTCAAACTCTCTCACCGTCGTGCTCCCGCGGATTGATAGTTGCGACAATAAGAGATCTGCCTAGCCGCACGCGGTGCAGCTCCTTAGGATTGCCCACCGTCTTTAACCCTTTCCGATCTCGAGACCCACTCGGTGCTCTTATCTCCGTCGTGTACTGCTTTCTTATTTTATTTAGCCGTTGCGACAGCCCTCGCGCCCTTTGCTGTGCTCCTGTTTTGTTTTTCGAGATATCCATACGTTCCTTATAATTCGCTTCTTTGCCGTGCCTGCAGCTGAGTGAGACATCGCCGCTGCCTGTACCGGTTCGCTACCGCTTAATTCAACCCAGGGTGCGCCCTGTACTGCCGCCGCCATGGACAACGCCAGCGTACAACATACGCAGATCCAAGAGCACACCGAGGGCACCACTTTTGAGGCTATTCATCCCAATCGCAACCACCTAAACCGCGACGACGCCAGTATAAGGACTGCTTCCGTCACCGACAGCACTGCGCGCAACTCGGCGAACAATGAAAAGGGTTTCAGCAATGTCACGGGTGGAGTCAACATTCAACGTGCCGAGGCCGACTTTGCGGAACTCTCAAAGGAACTCTCGCGTACCAGCAACATCTCGCGCCGATTGAGTCGCGTACAGAGCAAGCAGAGTCGCAAATACCAGGCCATCACAGACGTAGAGAAGGCTACTGTTGAAGGCTCAGACTCGTCCGATGAGCCCTTCGATCTCGAGGCAACCCTACGCGGTGGTAAAGATGAGGAAGAGGCAGCGGGCATCAAGTCGAAGCGCATTGGCGTTGTGTGGGACGGTCTCACCGTCAGCGGAATTGGTACGACTACTCGGTGCACGCCTCACGCAAAACATACGCTAACTCTCGCACAGGTGGTGTGAAGAACTATGTCAAGACCTTCCCCGACGCGTTCGTATCTTTTTTCAACGTCTTCGAAACCGCTGCCAGCATTCTCGGCCTTGGCAAGAAGGGCAAGGAGTTCGACATTCTGAAGGACTTCAAGGGCGTCGTCAAGCCTGGTGAGATGGTGCTCGTGCTGGGAAAGCCCGGCAGTGGTTGTACCACGTTCCTCAAGGTCATCAGCAACCAGCGATACGGATACACCAAGGTCGACGGAAACGTTCTGTACGGTCCATTCGACGCCGACTTCTTCGAGAAGAGATACAGAGGAGAGGCAGTCTACTGTGAGGAGGACGAGAACCACCACCCCACGCTCACAGTCGGACAAACACTCGACTTCGCGCTCGAGACCAAGGTCCCGGGAAAGCGCCCTGCCGGACTCTCAAGACAAGATTTCAAGGAGAAGGTCATCGACCTCATGCTCAAGATGTTCAATATTGAACACACCCGCAACACCATCGTCGGCAACCCATTCGTCCGTGGTGTCAGTGGAGGAGAGAGGAAGCGGGTCTCCATCGCCGAAACCATGATTACTGGTGCTTCGCTGATGAGCTGGGACAACTCGACAAGAGGATTAGATGCTTCGACTGCTGTCGATTATGCGCGTTCGCTTAGGGTGCTAACGAACATCTACAAGACGACAACCTTCGTGTCTCTCTACCAGGCTTCCGAAAACATCTACAAGTGCTTCGACAAGGTCATGGTCATCGACAGCGGCCGACAAGTCTACTTTGGACCTGCTCAGGAAGCCCGCGCCTACTTCGAGGGTCTCGGGTTCAAGGAGAAGCCCCGCCAAACCACCCCCGACTATCTCACTGGTTGCACCGATCCTTTCGAGCGCGAGTTCAAGCCCGGTATGAGCGAGAAGGACGTTCCTTCAACACCCGAAGCGCTAGCCGAAGCCTTCAATCGATCCGAATCTGCGGCTAGGCTCGATGCTGAGATGGTAGCATACAAGGCCCAGATGGATCAGGAGAAGCATGTCTATGACGACTTCCAGTTGGCTGTCAAGGAGTCCAAACGCCACGCACCCCAGAAGTCTGTTTACTCGATTCCGTTCTATCTCCAGGTCTGGGCTCTGGCGAAGCGTCAATTCTTGCTCAAATGGCAGGACAAGTTTGCCCTGGTTGTTTCTTGGATCACCTCTATCTCTATCGCTATCATTACTGGTACCGTCTGGCTCAATCTCCCTGATACCTCTGAAGGCGCCTTCACTCGTGGCGGTGTTCTCTTCATCGCTCTCCTTTTCAACGCTTTCCAGGCTTTCTCCGAATTGGCATCCACTATGTTAGGTAGACCGATCATCAACAAACATCGCGCTTTCACTTTCCATCGACCATCAGCCCTTTGGATAGCCCAGATTGGAGTCGATCTCTTGTTTGCATCTGTGCAGATTCTGGTCTTCTCCATTATCGTGTACTTCATGACGAACCTGGTGCGAGACGCTGGAGCCTTTTTCACATTCGCTTTGGTCATCATCACTGGCTACCTTGCCATGACATTGTTCTTCCGAACAGTGGGATGTCTCTGCCCCGATTTCGACGTCGCAATCCGTCTGGCTGCTACGATCATAACATTGTTCGTACTCACCTCTGGTTATCTCATTCAGTGGCAGTCCGAGCAAGTCTGGCTCCGATGGATCTTCTACATCAATGCCCTGGGACTGGGTTTCTCCGCGCTGATGATGAACGAGTTCAGTCGTCTGGACTTGACCTGTGCCGGCAGCTCTCTGATTCCTGCTGGGCCTGGGTACGATGACCTCAACGCCCAGGTTTGTACTCTACCTGGCAGTGAGGCTGGTAACCCCATCGTTTCTGGCACCAACTACATCAAGACCAACTTCCAATGGGATCCTTCAAACCTCTGGATGCACTACGGTATCATGGTTGCTCTCATTGTCGGATTCCTTCTCGCCAACGCCTTCCTCGGAGAATTCGTCAAGTGGGGTGCCGGTGGCCGTACAGTCACCTTCTTCGTGAAAGAGAACAAGGAACTCAAGGAGCTCAACGCCAAGTTGCAAGAGAAGCGTGATAAGCGTAACCGCAAGGAAGACAGCAGCGACCAGAACTCAGATCTCAACATTGCGTCCAAAGCTGTCCTCACATGGGAAGACCTTTGCTACGACGTACCTGTCCCCAGCGGAGAGCTCCGCCTGCTCAACAACATCTACGGATACGTCAAGCCCGGACAGCTGACAGCACTCATGGGTGCCTCAGGTGCTGGAAAGACCACACTTCTCGATGTGCTGGCCAACCGCAAGAACATCGGTGTTATTAGTGGTGACAAGCTAGTCGATGGTAAGGTCCCTGGTATCGCGTTCCAACGTGGAACTGCCTACGCCGAACAACTTGATGTCCACGAACCTGCTACAACCGTCCGTGAGGCACTCCGCTTCTCCGCCGACCTGCGACAGCCGTATGAGACACCTCAAGCCGAGAAGTATGCCTACGTTGAGGAGGTCATCGCCTTGTTGGAAATGGAAGACATCGCAGACGCCATTATTGGAGACCCTGAGAGTGGTCTAGCCGTCGAACAACGCAAGCGTGTTACCATAGGTGTCGAACTCGCTGCCAAGCCTGAGCTCCTTCTGTTCTTGGACGAACCTACTTCTGGTCTCGATTCTCAGAGTGCTTTCAACATCGTCCGTTTCCTTCGCAAACTTGCTGCCGCTGGCCAAGCTATCCTGTGCACTATCCATCAGCCCAACTCTGCTCTTTTCGAAAACTTCGACCGATTGCTCCTTCTCCAAAGGGGTGGCCAATGTGTTTACTTCGGTGACATCGGCAAGGATGCCCATGTTCTCCTCGACTACTTCCATCGCCACGGTGCTGACTGCCCTCCGGATGCCAACCCTGCCGAGTGGATGCTAGATGCCGTCGGTGCTGGTTCCGCTCCTCGCATTGGTGACCGCGATTGGGCTGATGTATGGAGGGATTCTGAGGAATTCGCTGAAGTCAAGCGCCACGTTGGTCAGGTCAAGGAAGAGCGCATGGCTGCTGTTGGTTCTGCCGAGCCAGTTGAGCAAAAGGAGTTCGCTACACCGATGTCTTACCAGATTAAGCAAGTTGTCAGACGCCAAAACTTGTCTTTCTGGCGCACTCCCAACTACGGCTTCACTCGCCTCTTCAACCACGTCATCATCGCTTTGCTCACAGGTCTCATGTACCTTCAGCTGGACGACTCCCGAGCATCTCTGCAATACCGCGTGTTCATTATCTTCCAGGTCACGGTTCTGCCAGCCCTCATTCTCGCTCAAGTTGAACCCAAGTACGCTGTCCAACGTATGATCTCTTTCCGTGAGCAGATGTCCAAGGCATACAAGACATTCCCATTCGCGTTGTCTATGGTTCTTGCGGAGATGCCATACAGTGTGCTTTGCGCAGTTTTCTTCTTCCTTCCTCTTTACTATATCCCGGGCTTGAACTCCGACAGCTCGCGCGCCGGATATCAGTTCCTGATTGTACTCATCACTGAGGTTTTCTCCGTCACCCTGGCTCAGGCGATTGCTGCGTTGACACCAACTCCCTTCATCGCATCCTATGTCAACCCTTTCATCATCGTAAGTCAACATCAATGCCCTCTTGAAGCATGAGCTAATTTTCTTTTCAGATCATCTTCGCTCTCTTCTGCGGTGTCACCATCCCCAAGCCCTCAATCCCCAAGTTCTGGCGTGTATGGCTCTATGAGCTGAACCCTTTCACACGCCTCATCGGCGGCATGATTGTTACCGAACTTCATGACCTCAAAGTCCAATGTACATCTGGCGAGTACAACCAGTTCAGCGCTCCACAAGGCCAGGAATGTGGAACATACATGAGCGACTTCTTCTCCAGCGGTGCACCCGGATACCTCCTCGACAACGCCACCGACGTCTGCAATTACTGCGCCTACAAGGTCGGCGACGAGTTCTATCGACCTCTTGGATACGAGTTCAGCAACAGATGGAGAGACTTGGGTATCTTCGCTGCTTTCATTGCCAGCAACTTGGTAATTCTTTTCGTCGCCGCGAAGTACCTCAACTTCAACCGCAGATAAGCGGCCAGCTGGTGGCTCGACATATGTCACCACTCAGTGAGTACCACAAGGGTACACGGCGTCCCATACTGCGTTCGGTGCTACACGATCCACACAGAGGTGTGGAAGCGGGCGCCCGTTCTGTCTGGGAACTGCCGTACATTATCCCGCCGCAGCTACGGCTGCATAGACGTCATTCCGCATTTCAAACTACTGTGCGTTTCCTGCGACATCGCATCGTCTCGTTTAAAAGTACTCTCTAGACTTGCAGTTTGGATATCCCATTGGGCGGCGTTTGTTCCACTGACAGCACTGAGCTCGCATGGTCTCTTCGCATATACATAATCCTAGTCTTATCAAATCATCACTGTACAATTATCGTTCAAAACATCGATATTGCGTGAACTCATGGTGATGTGGTGCCACATCATGAATCGATAGTCTTTGTTGAATTTTTGGTGCGCGCTTGTCTCATATTATCGCTTCACGGCTGCTCCTTCCAGTAGTCTCTTTGACAAATTGTCTCGCATTGTTCCGTGGTCGCCGCTTCTCTTCTAAACTCTTTCATGGTCTTCGCTAATTACCTTTATCTTTTTACACTCTTGCAGCTTGCTGTGTAACTATATCGACATTGATTTTGCTGGTGCATCATCGCACTATCTTGTTATGGCACCAGCGGCGCAATACCGCGAGACATCACGCACTATCACTGTCATTGCCAAAGATACTGAACAGCCCACCACTAATGCAAAAAACACGCAGGACGACTACAACAGCGCCTCGACGTTCAACTGGCCGTCTGCAACACCTAGTTTAAAGGCCGGGCTTCGCTTTCCGATCCCGCAGATTCAGGGAATCATTCCTGGCATGCGTCGCACACTGCAGGCTGATTTCGCTGCACGGTCACTCCCACATTCACCCAGACCTTCGTATGACGTAGCGCGACTGGAATTGTCAAAGGGCTCAACAACAACACCGACAAAGCCGATTGCAGACACACGGCCATCACCGCACCGCTCATCCTACCCCCGCGCCTCACCTCCTGGTATCCTCTACCCAGACGCTATCGTACCGCATAGCGCGACACAGTACTCGAACCCGCTACAAGATCCAAACGCTATCGCACACAACGAACTTCCCTATCATCCGAGCATTATGGGCCGTGTAGACTACGAACTAGCGTACCTGGCTCCAGGGTACAAAATACTCTTTGTCGGTACCATAGCAATTCTCGCACTGGGTGTTATGTGGACGGTGATTACTTGCGCCATAAGCATGAGGACGGGATCGAAAGCAGGGAGCGCAGAATGGAAAGGGAAGAAAAATAACGGAAACAGGAAGGAGGAGAGGAGGCCGATTGACAAAGTGAGCAAGTACGCACATCGACATGGAAGCCAAAGTGGCATCTCGATAGACAGAGGGCTGGATTCCGCCGTGGATAGTGACAGCGCTATCACATCAGCGGCCCAGATTCCATTTTCCTACCTAGGAGATAACGGGCAGGTCGTTGAGAGTATCGAGATGAAGTACAGACCACAACACACAACGTCCAATTACAACCGCCCAAGGAGTCGAGCAATGCGATCCGAATTCCAAGATCGCACATATACAACACACCGCCGTTTTTCGTCTTCGCCTTCAGCGGGCCCACGATTCGGTCTTACAATTACACCAACACTCTCTGTCCCTCCTTCACCGACTCCATCTACATCCGGCAGCACGTCGCCGATTAACCCTTTTCTCGACCCTCCTCCCAACGGTCTCCTCAGCCCTGATGTAAGCGCCACACTGGTAAAGCGAAGTTCGCTGGAATGGCAAGCCGAACGAGCCGCGTTCTTCGCTCCCGCTACCTCATCTTCAAATCCAGCGTCTGGATCAGTGTCTCCTGCGTTGAGTTACACGATCGACAACAGCAACGAGACCTTTGAACTCAATCTCTCCGATATGGAGGCTTTGGAAGCCGGTACAGCACATTCTGGGTCTTCGACTCCTGGCAACAGAGGCAGCAGATTGGTCCGGAGGAGCAAGAGTTTTATTGACGAGGGTATCGGGATGATGGAAGGTGTTGTTGATGGCGTTGCTGCGACGATAGCGAGGTGGACGGATGATGACGGTGGAGATGACGCGTTGTTGTTGCCTGTTGCGCGAGGGAAGTGAACGAGTGCGCTGCAGTCTGGTTGTTATATGAATGAAAGATGACAAAAGCCCTAGGCGATGTAGACTTCTAGGTTCTTCTTGACTATGCAGTTTGTACTTATTTGATTAGTAAGTTAGGGTGAACATGCACTGGTACATTATGTTGCACGATGTCGTACTGAATCAGCTGAACGGTGAGTCATGTAAAGGACGGATTTGAATTACAGCCGTGCGAGCGCGGTGTCTCGGAGCAAATGGTATCATCCAAGCAAGCCCCTCTCCTGGAACGCCAATAGTAATGCCTCGTATGCCCTCTCATAAATAGCTCAAATGTCAAAGTCCTTTCTAAGGATCTCTTGCACTTCGAGATCCATTTTCTTCTCAATCAAGTGGGCAGCTACGAGATTGCCGACCTTGCTGACGAGCTGCTCTCGCACGTCGTCAAGGTCTGGTGCTGTGTATGTGCCCTCTTGTTGCTCCCTTTGTCTCCGCTCTCTTATGCTCTTGGGCACCAGGGCTGGGAAGGAGCCCACGAGTACCGCAAGTAGTATCTCAGTGTCGTGCCTCGTGCTCTCGTCGGCGAGCTTTTTAGAGAGGAAGTCATCGTTGTACATCTTAATGTTCGGTAGGATGAGTCCTCTCAGTGCGTCACCGGCGCCTAGGACGAGGAGCAACGCTTGTAGAGCGCCAAAGTGTGTTCCGACTGATTTGTCGGGATCCATAAACTGCTTCAGGCAGGTGCGTGCGATTCGTGCCTTGAGGCCTTGGTTCGACGACGCGTGCTTCCGGCAAATGTCTTTGAGGAGGTGGGCTGCAAGCGTTCGCAGGTAGAATGCATCTTGGGTAGCGCGGTTGTGGTCGGGCATGGTTCCGTTCAGCGTCTCTGAAGAGGCGTTGGATGGCGCAGGGTTTGCTGGTCCTACCTTGCCGCCTGTGCAGCACGTCAGGATGGGCGGTACCATGTATGCCACGTAGGGATCGAGGTAGATGGCCTGGTTCTTGAGCAGCGCCTCTGCGGCACGCATCATCTGTGTCAAGATGAACAGGTTCTTCATATTGTGTGTAACCTTTTCGGCTATGAAGCTAAGGAGGTAGGTCGTCAGCTGGTGAATGCCCGGCTCCGTCGAGATCGCAGCAAGTGCCGCGTTCTGCCATTCGATGTTCGTCTCGTCGATGAGGGCGCCCGACAGCTTGTTGAAAAGCTCTTGCGATTCTTTGGATAGCACATGTTTGACGAGCGGTTTGACGTTGACGTTGTCCAGGCCGTTAGCCGCGGCCAAGTGAGGGTTCGCGTTGGGTCCCTTGGGCAGGAGATCGCCGGTGTTGGTGTTGGGGTTCTGAGGTATCGATGGCTGGACTCCTTCGACGGCGAGCCAGTGTGCTGTGAAGGTGATTTCCCGTGGCACCTTGGGCAGTGGGGCATTGATGAGCTTCTCGAAATCGACCTCCTCGTCTTCGACATAGTACAAGGGCTGGCCGGGCCCCAGCGAAGCCTCACCGAAGCGCAGCGGTCGGGTAGACTCGTAGCCGTAGAGGGGCTCCACATTCAGCACCTTGAGGGCATTGGATATATCCTGTGTGCTCAGGGTGGTCCGCTTCCCGTGTCGCATGAACTTGAGGGCCTCCTCTAGCACCTGTGCCAAGCGGAAGTCGACGTCGCGTGCCAGCTCTTCGACGACATTGTCGGCAAGTGAGGCGATGCCCACCGATTCGGCCACGTCGCGTACATTGTCGGGGTTCCAGACCGAAGACATGTTGGCGGGGCGCAGTGCGATGTGTGAGGGCTGGGGTGGAACTGGTGGGGCTGTCGGGTGCGGGCGCGCTGCGTCTAATGAAGCGGAAGGGGTGAAGAGAGCCGATGGGCGGGCGGCGAGGGTATCACCAGCCGGGTGACGCAGGGACGGACGATGTGATTGCTAGCCCTACGACCCAGTGAAGCACATGTCGGACGGGCGCATGCGACGGTAGTGGACAGCGCCGTGGAGCAGCCGAGACGGTCGCTTCTGGATTGGGAGTGCGTCTCGAATAGGCGATTCTAGGCGACTGGCGGGAGTGCGAGGCTGGGGGGGATTGGCGTAGAGTGAGTCTGCCTGAAAGGAAGTCGCGATGCTCCAGGGCTCGCGTTGGCCTTGGCGCGCCGTCACGTCCGAGCGCGCCGGCCTTGTTGTCTGTGACTCGTCTCACCCTCACCACTTCACCTGTCCGAACCTCGCAGGCTTTCACACCGATTGACATCCTCGCCAAAGCTGCATCTATCCATTTCAACAACTCTATATCATGACTCAAAAGTGAGGCTATGTCGACTCGTCAGCCGTTTGCTTCACTTGAGTATAGACAAACATCGTCTGCCATCACCTACTGATCGTCCCAAGTCCTAGCACGGGAATGCGTGCAGCTCGACAAGCCAATCAAAGACTTTAGCAGCTGGGTGCGAGGCGTCTAGTCATGCCCACGAACGAATAAAGTATTCATGTATCCATCTTGACATCATGGCTTCGTAGACCGCCATTTCAGAATCCTACATTTGGAGGCAAAGCAATCTTCCCAGGCACCTTGCACAAGGGGATGTGCGGCTGCGGAGCATCTTCCCCGCCGCCTACTTAGTTGCAAGCAGTACTCAACCCTGGCAGTCACACAATCGGTCGACTGTCGCTCGCCGTGCTCTCACCCGTCGACACGTTGTTTACCGCCGTTGAAGATGGCATCTTCTACACCCCAGATCAAGCTTTCTTCCGCCCGGGGAAGACTCTTATTCGCCGCTTGTACACCCTGTCTGCCAAACCAGCATCCCATTCCAGCATAACACTTTAGACTTAGTCCTTCCTGACGCCACCCGTCTATCCGCGCGGACGGGCCGCTGCGATTCTGATTGCCTTTGCCTGGCTTTTTGGGTCTGCCAACTAGACATACGCCCCTGTACGCCACTAGGTGACCTCTTATGGTGTTCATTGGGAGTGTAGGAAAACCTTGCCTCAGACTATTTAATATCGAGACTACGTTAGTGTTTTGTCCCCCAGAACAGTCTTCCACTCTTTCGCACATACAGCTCTTTGACTATCAACTTCCAATCCCACGTCTGATCCATCAATACTACTGCTCTCCGATCGATTTGTAACTACCACACGAACAGCATGGGCATCACTACGAGATCTTCAGTGGACAATGCCTCTGATCTGGTCAACGGACGCTCGGTTCATGCTCCATTGAGCTTATCAATGTCTACACCGCCGCAGGACCGCTCAAGAGATGACCCACCGTCACCTCCACCCCAGCCCCCGCCCAGCCCAGCACACTGGAACCGTATTGTCCCGGTAAGTTCTACTGTATATCGCATCGTATCATGTAGCTAACCCCACGCCAAGCTCGACCTTCTTGCACCACTAGAGATCTGAAATGTGAGGAGAGGACTTGTCTCGGTAAGTACGAAACGTTCCCACAGACTTTTACCAAGTCTGACTTTACTGAGTAGAAGTAAAATTGCTTTTCTTCATAAAGCAGCCACCAGGTTACATCCAACCGCGGCATCGGCATGTTCTTGTTTGATCCTCCCTTAGTGGTCTGGCCTTGCATGCCCATGTATCCTGCCAAGTATCGCTCTTCTCATGCGACGAGCGCTGGACTTTCTTTCGAATGTATGTTAATAGGTCAAACAAGGGTCATGGTGGCGTTTGTATGTTCTTGTCAGTCGCTAGGCGCGAAGCTCTCGGAGCTGAGTTGCCGTCGTCATCATATTCCGTGCAAGACGTTTCCTTTCAAATTGAAAAGCTTCACATTCTCGATGCCATCGTTGTTGTTCCCCGATCAATTGTGCTGTACAACTTGCGAGAATGTCAAAAGAACCTTCACCTCCGCCTAACGCCCAGTAGGTATTGCATGCATTTACCATAAGCACTGAGAACTTGACCTAACTCTACCGAATCTAGATCTGTACGATCTCAGGTCCCGATAGCGATGCCCCATAATTGCTGATGGTGGTACCTTCCAGCTCGCTTGACCCGCTAGCGCGCACTAGTCGCGTCAGGGTTTTCGGCTTTTCCAGATTCGCAGAATCCAGGCCTGCGGCTCCACTCGACTTCAGCTGACAGTACGTATACGTACATCACATCCACGTACGTCAACAGTCAAAAATTAACTCAAAATACGGCTCCCTTCACCTGGCTAGGCAGGAATCCAGCCGAGGCACAAGACGTACTGGGCACTGAGCTTGACTGCAAAGCTCCTGTAAGACTTGGCGCGGGATCGACAGTCCCACTATCCGCCACCAGCGGCTACCCACCTAACAACACCTGCCACTAAACGGCTGAGGGGACAAACACTCTCTCACCACCCTGCTGCTGACCACAGCTTCTGACCGCCGCCCCTCCTTTCTTCTCGTGCAGACCACCCAGCATGGCTGCCGACAAGCAAGGTACCGAGGAGCAGATCCTCCAATGGTACTCCAACCTCTACAGCCGCCGGGTCGACCTGGTAGGCGACTTTGCAGGCAGTGAGCGCTTTCTCGTACACGGCGAATCACTTTTGCTTCAGTGCTTCGGCGACCCACAGATCGATTTCGACCCTGGATATCAATTGCTGCACGCATCGTACGCCGTCGAGAAATTTCTACAGGGTCTCGTCTCTCGAGGCTGCAACTTCCACATTGCCTTCTTCGACGAACATCAAGATCTTTGCGTACCCCAGGATGCGTCGCCAGCCATAAGCGAGAAGTACCTGCTTGCACGAGCAGCTATCATCCGCCATCTCAAGGTCAACCTGCCAGATGCTGTCCCAGAGATTGAGATCAACACCTTCTCATCAGTATCATCCGATGGCTTCACGGAGTATCTGCGTGCTACAGACATTTACTTCGTCTTGTGTCATGACGGAGCTTCCTTCACTGATATCCGCAAGAGGCTGGTCCTACAGAAGGACCTTGATACCCTACAGGGTGAAAACAAGGATGTACAGGAGCGCCAACAAGAGTACAAGACTTCTTTCCGCACATTCATATACAGTATGATGCAGCGGGGCTACAGTGCGGCGCTTGTGAATGGACTGGAATGGGCCGATACCAAAGTCGTCACAACGGTTCTGGAGCATGCACGCTCTATGACGCTTGATGTCTCATCAGCAGTACGTTACTACTACAGTCCATATCCCTATAAACTTTGCACCTCCTAGCTTTTTGTCATGAAAAGTTTCCCCTTTGATAGCTTCGTCTGCTAATAACTTTGATCAGGAGCCCCATACAAACAAGAGATTGACCGATGTCGTTGATCTGTCGCACATGCGCGGCTTTCTGCAGACGATCAGGACTTCTTGTGATCAACTCCTAACTGAGCGCGAATACCTGACAGTACTGGTAGCTTCAAAGCTCGCAGCTTCGTACGCCGATCTGTCGGCTGTTCTACTGCAGCATGCAGCATTGCTTTCGGAGCTTCCACTATCTGATCGTATCATCAAGCAGCGCGATATTCCGGATGACGTCAAATCTTTCATTCTGGACTTTTGCCACGAGGCGCGCAAGTTTATTGGTAGTCCTGCATGGGCTGAAGCCTTCAAAGGCCATCCGGACTGCGATTTGGCGGATCTCATCGACGGAAGACTTCTTGCACAGTGTGCGCGTAATCCTGCCACAGAGCCCAGCGAGCATCTCCAAACCCTGCTCAAGGCCACAGCAGCTCTGGACGTCCACGATCTCCCAGCTCAGCCAAAGGCTATTTCCACAACAAGCACGGACACTGCTACGGCCAAGACTAGCGATGAAGAGACAACGACGTACAAAGTTTTGCCCTTCTCGAACGACGTTTTCGATCCTCATCTGGCGCCTATCAAACTAGATGTGTCAAAGTCAGGAGGCAAAGCAGACCCGACTACTGCTAACATCTTCCGCGAAGTTACGCATTGGCATAACCAGCGATCCTTGAATCAGAAAACAAAGGTCGTCGTCGAGAAAGATCCGAAGATAGCGAAGAAGGCTCTCCGCCGAAATCAGTTCTTCATGGCCGAGATGACTTCGTACGCCGCCAGTCTAACAAACGCCGTTGGCAAGGTACTAGATCCAGAGACCATCACTCTCGGCGACAAGTCGAAAGCAGGCCAAGCGAAATCTATGACACCGACTCAGACGATCGAGAACAAGCGACCAAAGCAAGCGTCTAGACAGAGCACTAAGAACATTAATGCATCAAAGGAGGCCATGCTTGCCAACATCGCAGCAGGCTCAAAGCGTAAAGATGAAGAGAACGCGAAACAATGGTACCAAGCCTGGACCGTCTCATGTGCGGGCCTTGAGAAGCAGGTCGACTTGGCTTCCAGATACAACAAAGCCAGGCAATACCTAGCCGACCGCAATGAGGCTCAGCGCCAGGTCATTGGTCCCGATGTGCGGATGTACATGCTGAACGTCCTCCTGGAGATGTGGGTGCGATTTTGCCGCGACGGCACCAAAGAGAAGGGTCTTTATGTCGCTGCGCTTCTTTTCGATACTGCTCGGACTATTAGCAACTATGAGACTGTTACTAAGACGATTGCAAAGTGTCTGGCTCTAACGATTGAGCGCCTGAAGCTGCCCACGCTGCAAGTGCCCGCAGAACAAGGCGATCGGAAGCTGCCATTCAAGTTTGTAAGTTGACTAATACCTTCACAACCTGCAACCGCTAACAGACTTATAGGTTCTGGAAGAGACCGTTGTATCGGATCTAGCCTTGACCCTCTCTCCAGAAGAGTTTCAGCTTCTCCACTGCGGACCGTACTTTGACCGAACGATCGATTCGGCGCCAGATTCCCGTGTACCGTTCGAGCCAGATGCGTGGCAGCGACGCGTGCTGGATGAAATTGATGCTCGCCGCAGTCTGCTCGTTATTGCCCCAACTTCAGCGGGTAAGACATTCATCTCGTTCTACGCCATGAAGCAGGTTCTCGAGGCGAACAACGATGATGTTCTTGTATATGTTGCTCCTACCAAAGCTTTGGTCAACCAAATCGCTGCTGAAATCCAAGCACGATTCTCGAAGAACTACAAGTACAGCCAGTCTGTTTGGGGTATTCACACACGAGACTACCGGATCAACAACCCCACAGGATGTCAGATTCTTGTAACAGTTCCCCACATTCTCCAAATAATGCTGCTGGCCCCTAGCAACGCGAAGAGCTGGTCCGAACGAGTGAAGTGGATTATCTTCGATGAAGTCCACTGTATTGGCCAAGCCGAAGACGGTGTCGTCTGGGAACAGCTGCTACTCATGGCTCCCTGCCCCATCATCGCGCTCTCGGCAACCATTGGCAATGCAGAATCTTTCAATGACTGGCTATCCGCTAGTCAGAAAGCTGCTGGCAATGAATTGGTTATGGTACAACACCCACACAGATATTCTGACCTCCGAAAGTTTGTATACACGCCGCCCGCCAAACGCAACGCAGCCAGCTATCTGCCGCTCCCGAGCAACCGCTCATTTGCACAGCTGGGATTAGACGAACATACGGACTTCGCTTTCCTGCATCCTGTAGCCAGCTTGATCAATCGCACGCGCGGATTGCCCAGCGACTTGTCCCTTGAAGCCCGAGACTGCCTTACCCTATGGCAGAGTATGACCAAGTACCAGACGGCCGAGTACCCGGTAGACAAGTCTCTGGATCCATCTTCAATACTCCCAACAGTCATTAAGAAGGCAGACATAATCAATTGGCAGGCTGGCCTCAAGAAGCTTCTTACTGCATGGATGGCCGATGACAAGTCGCCTTTTGCTCAAGTTCGGAAGGATCTCAGCAGCCCCATATCTGGTTTACAACAGCATCAAATCGGCGAGGACGCTGGAAATGACGCTGTAGACAACAAGGGACAACTCGATGAGTTGGGCATGGAAATCAGCCACGACATCTCTAGCATACTACCTTTGCTCGCTGATCTGCAGCAACAAGACGCGCTTCCGGGTATCATATTCAACTACGATCGTGCGATTTGCGAGAAGATGTGCCAAACGCTCATGAAGCAACTTGTCGATGCCGAAGTCGCCTGGAAGGAGACTAGCCCGAAATGGAAGATCAAGCTGCAGCAGTGGGAGGACTGGAAGAAGGAGGTACGTTTATCTCTTTAATCAATAACTGCACGTGTAAAACTAACTCTTTTCTAGGTTGCGAGACGAGAGAAGCAAGGCCTTCGCGGAGATGCCTCGAAGGGCATGACTAAACAGGACCAGATGAAAGAAGCCGCCAACGTCGAGGTCAGCACCTTTGCTTCGTTTGATCCGAACAAGCCTCTCGATGGATTCCACTTCGCGGATCACAAGAAGTTGTCACAAGAAGAATTTGCTGTACACGCGAAGGAGCTACGTTATCGTGGAGTCGATGAATGGCTTATCGACGGCCTCATGCGCGGTATCGGTGTCCATCACGCTGGTATGAACCGAAAGTACAGGTACTGCGTTGAGATGTTGTTCCGAAAGGGTTACCTTCGCGTTGTGATCGCAACAGGTACACTTGCTCTCGGTATCAACATGCCCTGTAAGACTGTCGTCTTCTCAGGCGACTCTGTCTTTTTGACGGCGCTCAACTTCCGTCAAGCTGCCGGTCGTGCAGGTCGTCGAGGTTTCGATATGCTTGGAAATGTCGTTTTCCACGGAGTGTCTCTCAGCAAGATCCACAAACTCATCAGCTCCCGGTTACCTGATCTCAACGGACATTTCCCCATCACGACAACACTGGTACTTCGTTTGTTCACGTTGTTGAACTCATCCGAGAATGCGCCGTTCGCTGTCCGATGCGTCAACTCCCTGCTCTCACAGCCACGACTCTACCTTGGTGGCGAGGATGCGAAGATGACAGTCCTCCATCATCTGCGTTTCTCAATTGAGTACCTGCGGAGACAGCATCTTCTGGATGCGCAAGGTGTACCTTTGAACTTTGCAGGTGCTGTATCGCATCTGTACTTCACCGAGAATTCATCCTTTGCCTTCCACGCTCTGCTGAAGGATGGATACTTCCACGAGCTTTGCGCCAAGATCGACACAAACAAAGAAGTGGTATTACGCGAACTCATGCTCACTATGTCGCATCTGTTTGGCCGACGTCACTGTCGACAGGCGGACGAAGAATACGTACGAGAGATCGTGAAGAAGAGCCCATCGCTTGTGTTCCTGCCTTCAATGCCAGAGCATGCTGCGAATGTGTTGCGTCGCCACAACAAGACTACGCTCGACATTTTCACAGCCTACGTGCGCAGTTTCGTCGACCAACATGTTCAGGAGCCGGACAACACACTCCCATTGACAGACGTCACCGTCGGTGCCGAAGCCTCTCCGAAGTCAGAGAGCCAGAACCTGAAGGCTCGCTCCACTTTTGTTGCTCTTTCGGGATACGATGACAAGTTCGAGTCCATTCACGATCTGTGCAGCACTAGCCGTTCTGGCGTCTTCCTTGAAGAGGCTGTCGTACCTCACGTTGGCCTCTACCCTGAAGATTCCGATCTTCCGCTGAACGCTTACCTTTATGACTTCTTCATGCACGGTGACGTCAACGCTCTGATCACGGCCAACAAGATTCGTCGTGGAGATGTATGGTTCGTACTGAACGACCTCAGTATGACGCTCGCCACGATTACTACAAGTTTGTCGAACTTCTTGGGTCTTGCAACAGAGTCCGATCTCGACTTCATCGACGTCCGAGGTGGTGGTGACGACGAGGAAGAGAACCGGGAAGACAAAATGCTGCCGACCGACACTGCGACAGAGGCCAGTTCAGCCACCACTGCTTCTACGAGTAAAGTCCCACCCAAGCAGGAACTGGCGTTCCAACCCAAGAAGAAGGCCAAGAAGAAGGTCGAAGAATCATGGGAGGATGAGATGGGTAGCTCTTCCAGCGAATCGGAAGTCGAGGAGAGCTGGGATGCCGAGGACGATGATGAGAAGAAGGAGCCGCCCGCTTGGGAGGAAGGCGAGGGCTTGTTGAATGTGCTGAAGGCGTTCAAAGCTCTGAAAGAAGACTTTGACACCAAGTTCAAGGCTATGTGGGCTTAAATGCATCAGCGCATAGGCCTATTTTACAGTGTCAATATCATAGACATTACAGCCCTTAACGAAGTAGATGTTGAATCAAAGAACTCCCATTATCGCATAGCTTCCTCAAGTCATAAGTTCATAACATAATTCTCAACCCACTTGCATCATGACTGCGATGGCGCAAACTTGACTACGTTCCTCAGTAAATCTGTGCCTGTCTTCTCACAAGCTAACAGCAAGCTGTCTATCCCCGGAATGCTTTCCAGCTCATCTTGCGTCTGCGGTCTTGCTCTAATGATCAAATCTAATGTATGGTCTGTTATGATGGGTGGAGCCGTTGCGGATCGAGCGGGCAATTTCCGCGTTACCAGTTTACTGAAGGCCAGAAGCTTCGACCGAGCGATGCGCGATCCGGGTGATAGTGGTGAAATTTGTGTTGGAGTTGGCGCTGAGGCTGAGGCAGGGCCTTTGCTGGCGACGCCGAGGGCGTGGCTCAGGGATGGTTGCTGCGTGAACATTGCTTTCGATTTAGAAGGTGTCGTTGTGTCTAGTGGTCGTTCTTCCGATACTTTACCAGCTAGTGTGATGCGAGGTGTGGTTATTGTCGAATTTTGTAACGGTTTTCTCTCAGGCTGAGTGGCCTTTTCTGCGTCGGTCTTCACTGGACTCTCAGCGCGTTTGCGCTTGGTGCCGGCGCTTGTTCGCCGACGGCTGGGACTGCCAAAGTCGAGTGATGGAAGGGTGTCGTCAGAGTCGTAAGGGGATGTACTGCCGTGCGACTCGTTGCCATGATTCACGCCAAGTTTTGTCTCTGCCATGGTAAAAGATAGGCCAGTGTGTAGTTGAGGTGTCCGGGGAGGCGCGGTTTCGAAAGCAGGAGAGGAGTCTCCGGAGCTATCATCTGCAACCTTGCGTTGCACCTTTGGGCGGCGGGGTGTATGCGGCAACTGGATTTCTGGTTCGGATGGCTTCACAGTCCCAGCTGATTGCTCGATGCCGTTCGTGGCAAGGAAAAGTGAGATAACTTCCAGCCACTCATTGCCGTACTTTGTTTGTTGGATCTTTCCAATACCTTTCACAGCAAGCAGACTCTCAGTATCGCAAGGCTGTGCGCGCGCAATGGCTTCTAGTAGAGTGTCGGATATGACGCGAGATGGCTGTATCTTTCCAGTCTCTGCAAGGGATGCTCGCCGAACAGCTAATTCTTCGAATAATGCTTGTGAAATATGATCCAATGTTGACGCACTGGTCTTCGCAGGTGCTGTTTTCTTCGGTACTTTAGAGCTTGTTCTTGTTGTTCCACTCTTCGCAGGTTTGACACCAAAGAAGGCTTCTGTGGTGATGGTCGTACCGTCTCCGACGTCCAACAGTATCGGATCATCTCTCGATGCCTTGCCGCTCAGGTACTTCTCAGCGTGAATCGGTAATGGTGGGGTAGGTCTCATGGCAAGTCTCTTCGCATTCATACATTTGTAAAGCATGAAGCCCGCGTACGCATCTCCAGCCGCGTAGTTGATCTGATCTTTCGACAGGGGCTTGCTCCAGTTGCTTGTCCTCACGTCACCCTTGTAAAGGGGCAGACCGAGCTGCTCCTCCACCTGATGTGCCAAACTCACCAGCTTGACCGACACCAACTCCGGCTTTGCAGGGCCGAACTTTACGAGGCGGTAGAGATGGCTGGATTCGACGGCACCTTTGGGCTTGAGCCCGAAGAAGCGACTCAATCTCGAAAAGTCCGCCTTCAGCACATTGACACCTACTTTGCCAATCTTGGGATCCTCAAGAATGCGTTTCAATGTCGGCGCGATTATGTCTTCGCTTGTCTTCCCTGGGTGCAGTCCGATGTGAAACAACGCGATCTTGTCTTCAGAAGCGAGTTGGATCAGTCCAATCTTGTTCTGCAAATCGTCTCTTTTCCAATCATTCCATGGCCACTCCATGTCAAAACCAATGACAGGTTCCTCAAGGAATTGCTTTGCATATATCTCGGATTGCGCCTTATTCTTGCTATACAGAACTTCGACCTCCTTGTCTTCGGGGCCTCGATAGAGCCGATGACTCCACCATTGTTTTGGTGCGGCTTGAGTAGATGAGAAACCATAGGACTGGAGTGACGAGGCTTTGGGCTTCTGTGGTTGTATGCAGTACGCGAGTGGCCAATGTGGTTTCGGTGGTTTGGCGGGGTCTTTTGAAGCCACGACGGCGTGGCTGGAACTTGCCATTGATGTTATGCCCTTCCAATGAAGATATCGTCCAGGCCCAAGTCGTCGGCGAATAATGATGGATGGCATAGGAGATGCCTAGGAGGTATCCCTGATCGCGCGACATGCACGCAACGTGGCGATCGGCGCTAAGAGAAGCACAGACTGTCTTCAGCGCGCGCTCACGTGTGGCGCCCCTAGCGTGTTTTGCCAGACGCTCTTGCCCAGCAGTCCATGGCTACTCCCGGTTCGTCCCATCTGCTACGTCAGACTTTCGTCTGGAACAGTTGTCGGAATTTGAAAGACACCTCGACTCGTCTCTTTGCTCCAGTTTCGGAGGTTGACACCTTGGCGAAACCCTGACAGGTCTGCGGACGTTCCCCACTGCGTCATTACGGCGGGGATGCAGACCGTGAGCCGTTGCGAAATCCGCTACTTCAAACGGCTCTCACGACCTGCAGTCTCGATTTCGACCCCAGATATCTGTGCATCATCTTTTCACAAGTAGGCGCTCCGTTTCGGGGGCGCTTCGGAGACCCAGGCAGCGAGATATTGCCTGGACGCTGTCACGTAGTTGGATGACGAAGGACTGACCACACAGCAGACATTTCTTCAGCATTATCAATGCCTCCTACGGCTTCTTGCGACACATGAGCGAATTGTCGAAAGGTATGATCCTGGATTTGCTTTAGGCATTGTGGGCGTGACGATTGCCAAGATGTGACAGCCAGGTCTTCACGCAGATGCGGTTTCATAGTCATATGGAACACTCTACGTAAGCACGTCACCAACTATCGGCGCTAGATGCACTGCGACAGACTATGCCACGGCTTCAGCGAATATTCCTTGGGGCCGCGTACTTCGATAATGACGGTATATGTAGGCTGGTAGCCTCATTTCGGGCCGCCTCCAAAAAACCACTTTTATTCCATCCTGTGTACAAACTTCTCCACGCAATTGTTTATAAACGAATTTTCTTATGATGCATTTCATACCTTCAGTATTGGTTGCTGGATTAGTGGGTCTTGCGCAGGCGCAAGTACCCTCAGGTTTTACGCCTCAGGCTACCACCAAGCTTGAAGTCATCTTCAATTCGACCATGGTCAACTCAGCCGGGCAGCAATTAGCAAAAGCCTGTAAGTCTCCAGATATCTCAAATCAGAATGCAATCCTAACCTGTCTAGCTGCCGCGACACAACCACAACTTGCATTATCCAGCGCCATGATAGATGCAAGCCAAACGTACATGTTTGTGATGCTCGACCTCGATGTACCACCAGCGGACGGCGGCACAGAACGCCGTACACTATTACACTGCATGAACACCGGATTCAAAGCAACAAAACAACAACTCATGGGTGCGGCCACTCTGCTCGCATCATCGGAAAAGGGCCCCGCCCCATACATCCCTCCAGGCCCTCCAGCAACCGACACAGTCGCGCATCGATACGTCGAACTGCTCTTTCCGCAGCCTGCCAGTCTGAACATCCAGGCATCAGCATTCGCTGGCGTACAAGACAGGATAGGCTTTGACATCCAATCGTTCATGTCGCAGAACGGTGTGAGTGCGCCGCTCGCGGCAAACTTCTTCCGTGTTGATGGAAGGATAAGTGCAACGGCTAGTGGAACTGGATCAGCAACAGTAGCGTCGGGCGCTGTTGCTACGCCTACGGGAACACCACAGGCCTTCACTGGTGCAGCTGGCGAGATTAGCGTACCGTATGGAACGGCTGGTTTGCTTAGCGGTGTAGCTCTTTTCGCGGTGCTCGTGTTGTAGTTTACTATGTATCTTGAACGAATGTTACGATGTGATGAACTGGATCAGGGAGCCGAAATCGTGTCCTAATGTACTATTGGTGATAAACAAGCATGATATCCACGCATATAATTGTGCATCGAGTTCTATATGCACTGCTCTAGTTCATCGCCTTATCAGCATCCACGATACTGTAGTACTTCCTACTGCTTTTAACGCGCATGCCCTTGCCGTACTTAATCATTACGAGAAATACTGCTGATGCAGCCATTCCAACGAAGGCTGCAGATATGAAACAGTTCTGGTAGCCCAAGTCTGTCAGCCACGGCGTAATGCTACGTTTCGTTAGCAAGTCATTCTGTAAAAGCTTTAAAAAACTCACCCGTAGCTGATTGCAAACGACATGGTGTTGCGAATCAAGATAACCGTCACGATCGCATCGCCACTTATGTCGTGGTAGCTGTCGATCATGTAGTTTACGCTGATGGTGACGCCAACTGATGAAGTAAAAGCGACACAACCCATTGCAAAGACGAGTCCAAACCAGTGTACGCCATGGGCAGCACCAACACCCCAGAGTATCAAGAATGCCGGGACCATCACCAAACATACTGCAAATGGCCATAATCGATGCTCAGCCTCCATGACGCCGTTGTTTCGGCGCGCTAGTTTGATGGTCAACCAGTCGCTGAATCGTCCTGAGAACAGTGCTCCGGCAACGACTCCAATGCAGCAAGAGACGTAGCTGAGACCGACCATGGAAGGCTTGAAGTTGTACCCTGGGCCGCCGAGGATGATTGAAGCAGTGGCGTTCAAGACATTGAACCAAATGAGGTAAGAACCGTAGCTGAACCCTGCGTAAAAGATGACGGGCCAGCTCAGGTACATGAGACTACGTTTTGCGCGCTCGAAGACGTTGGATCCCGGGGACGGTTGCCAGATTGATAGCTTTTGCGTAAAAGTCTTTGTCGATACTCGCATATCATCGCTCGCAGTGGACTGCGAAGTCGTCGTGTCGGCCTTCTCTTGATCCACGACCTTGGACGGGTCTCTCTGCGGAGACTCAGCTGTGACGGCGACTCCCTCAATCTTTCTTGTATAGTTGGTCTCCTCCATGAATAGGAACATGAAGATCAGCGAGACGGTCAAGAAGATTGCCGGCCAGTAAAAGACCCACTGCCACCCTTGCCCTTCCGCAATGAAGCCGGAGATGATGGGAGCAAAATAGTTGCTACCGGCCAACGAGAACGCGTAAAACCCCATGTATTTCCCACGCTGATGGGTGAAGTAAACATCGGTTACGGAGATTTCGGGTAGAGCTTCCACTGGTGCGACAAAGAAGCCCATGACGATACATCGAGCTATCCACTCGCCATTGCTTTTGACGTACGCACTTCGAAGGTCAGTACGAGAGTATGTCACTGTAAAAGCATCCGTACTCACCTCCAAATACTGCATCCAATGGCACCAACAACCGATATGAGGAAAGTAAGACGTTTGCCGTATCGCAGTGCGAAAGGTTGCCAAAAGAGAAGACCCCAACCGAGGAACAGAAACATATATCCAGTGCCCTCATTCAGCGTTGACACGGATACTCCCGAGGCTTCCGATAGTGGTACCAAGACGGAGTACACTGTCGACACGGCGATACCCGTCATCCAGGTGTATCTTCACGGCTCGTTAGTCTCATATGTGGTGCGCGATAGTTGCACGTACAGGTTGGTACATATCGTCGAGGTGAGCTTACGGCGCGGAGACCAATTAAGCGGATCATCAGGATCACTCGATGGCGCTGGGTTGAGGATAATGTCTCCATTGCCTGCATGTCGAGCTTGAATGCTATGATCCAAATCCACCAGATGCACAGTACCCGGCACGGGAGCCGTGTCGGCGGAGTGTGCGCCAACGGTCATAGTGATAGTCGACTGCCAACTAGGTAGCTGCAGGCTTCAGCTGCTGATGCAGTTATATCTTGAATGCTGAGCTTCTGGAACTGGTTATACCAAAAGTAGACAACAAGAGTGGGGTGGTATGCAGGTGGAACCCCAAGAACACGGTAACTGCGTCATTCCAGTTTGGAGCTCGTCGTGGAGCCTGCATGTTCGTTATCACATTCCCTCGTCTCCAAATCCTTGCCCTCAGGGTATATGATAGCAGGCCATGGAGATAGCCACCCAGATGTCTTTCCTGGGCTGCCCATCTCCGTGTGTATCTACCGGCTTACGCAACTTAGCAGGTCCATGCGAAGAGACCAAGAGTCGAGATACCAGACACAAAGCGGGGAAACGTTCGCCTGATAGGCAGTAGAGGCGCTGCGTTTATTGGAAGATAACCGGAAAGTTGGAGTTGTTGGAGCTGGATATGGAAAGGAGTTGCTCGCTAGCTGATGCGGGACAATGTGGGATGACGCGCTAAGGGCCGTTTGTCGGTATCTATTCCGCTCCTCAACACCAACCACGCGCCTTATCGGCTTTATCGCCATACGATAATCGGCCGTCATATACCAGCACGGAACTTTTCCGGTGACCACGTTTACATACGGGATGTCTCTCAACGCCACGAATGCCAGGGTAGGTATCTTGTCTTGGGTCTAGCCTCGACAATGACGATACAGGTGGAGATAAGACCGCGATGCTGGTTCACACGATTGACACCGCTTGAGCACACAGACTACTCACATCTTTCAATCGTCTCAACTGAACCAGAATGACAACTCACCCTTCTGAGCTCGCTATAGTTCAGCCCAAGCCTGTGCCTCAAGGTACAGCAGATTACGAGAAGAAGCGAGCCTCAATCCTTGAAGCATTCGCGCAAAAGGTGCCTCCGGAACTACGCTTGTCGCCAGAACTATTTGCCAGTCCACCGAGAGATGTCTCGGGAATACCAGTCACCTGTGGTATACTCACATCCGCTGAGATCGACATCACGGAAAAGTACGATGCCGTAGGCCTTGCTGAAGCCATCGCTGCACGCAAGCTATCAGCGGTCGAAGTAGCTACCGCATTTTCGAAACGCGCTATCATTGCACACCAATTGACATGCTGTTTGACCCAATGGTTCATGGACGAGGCTGTCAAAAGGGCACAAGAGCTGGACGATTACATGTTAAAGAACGGCAAGACGATTGGCCCGCTCCACGGTGTTCCCATCAGCATCAAAGAGCACATGCCCATCGCTGGAACCTATTCATCACAAGGATCGTTAGCGAGCGTTGTCTTCAATGAGGAGGATTGCCTACTGGTGTCGATGTTGAGAAGTATGGGTGCGATATTCTACTGCAAGACCAATCAGCCTCAAACGATCATGCACTTGGAGTCGACATCTCACTATGGCCGCACGCTGAACCCTTTCAACATCAACCTTAGTGCTGGTGGCTCATCTGGTGGCGAAGCTGCCCTAGTGGCCATGAAGGGATCAGTACTTGGCGTAGGCACAGATATCGGCGGCAGTATAAGAGGCCCTGCCGCATTTTGCGGTGTCTATGGATACAAGTCAACTTCATACATGCTACCGATGAAGGACTTCCTCGCGCATTCATTCTCGGCAGAGCTCAACGTCCTGTGTAGCACTGGTCCATTCTGTCGGAGCTTACGCGACATGGATCTTTTCATGACAACCGTTCTGGACCAGAAACCGTACTTGCTGGATCCCAAGGTGGTTCCGCTTCCTTGGACAGGCTTCAATACCAAAAGCAAGAAGCCTTTGAGGGTTGGTATAATCGAGAACGACGGGTTCATTGACCCTCAGCCACCAGTCAAGCGCGCTGTAGCATGGGCTCGTAAGCGTCTCTCGGATGCTCAGTACTCGGAGGTCATTCAGGTGAAGCCTTTCACGCCTTACAAGGCACAAGAAGCTTGGAAGCTGATCCGCCGCATGTACTGGCCAGGCGGTGGCAAACTAGCAAAGGAAGATGTCATGTCGACAGGCGAGCCAGTGCTACCCCTGAGCGACTGGAATTGGAAAGATGTCGAGCCTCTCGGTATGCTCCATGCTGAAGAGGTTAACGAGCTTCGTGCTACCCGCGACAAATACCGGTATGAATTTGCCGACAGCTGGAATGAACAAGAAGTCGACATCGTCATTGGGCCTGCGTTTGTCGGCCCGGCCTCTGCGCATGACACTGCCTTTTATTGGACATATACGAGTCTGTATAACTTTATTGACTACCCTGGGGTGGTTGTACCTACACCGATCAAAGCAGAGAGCAAGGAAGAATATGCCGCAGGGTACAAGCCATTGAGCGACGAGTGCAGGCACACCAAAGAGCTGTGGGAGAGCTCAGACTTCGAAGGAGCGCCGATCAACTTGCAAGTGAATGCAAGAAGGTATCACGACAATGATTTGTTTGGGGCGTTGAAGGTCTTGAAGGATGTCTTGGATCTGCCGTAGAATTAGGCCTGTACCTCTGAACATAGCGCGCTCCTGTACAACACACACACCTATACTGCCAGTTTTATGGATATCCTAGTGACGACTTTTATTTGTCACAATGAACAGGACACCGAATAAGCCGAAAGCGCTGCGTTGATAGCAAAAGTGACAACATCAAACGTGCTTGATGGAAGCTGGGATGCAGGAACAACCGAGGTGGCCGCAAGCGGATGGAAGCGTGCAGGGATGTTGCGCGGAAGGTGCGCTGCTCACACGTCAACACCACCCACGGGCGCAATACCCACTTTCCCACCTAGACAAATCGCCCTTCTCACCATGTCGCATTCATAACAAACATCTGCGCTCTCGCCGCGCATCATGGATTACACACATATCGCAGAGCTCAGTCCAGAGCTGGCCGCGATCGAATCGAAACAGTTCCGAGCGACCGTCACGTTAATATGGCCCTACTCGTCGTCGACGCGACAATTTGCCCTGCTGCTCGCTGAGCCCGACCTCCGGCTACGGCGCAAGAACGGACAAGTCAGAGCGCGCTTCTCTGGCGCCAGCGCGAAGGCCATTGCGACAGCAGGCGTGGGCATTGGCGATGAAGTGGTTCTGAGCCTACGAGGCGCCGACTTTGTCAAGGAAGGCGCCGTCAGCACACCAGGCAAGAGCATTGAGTGGGAGCTATCATACACACAGACAGTAGTGATCCGGGTCTATCGAAATGGCAGCGAAACAGCAAATCTCGAACTCGTCGATGCCGCGCCTACGCCTGCGATCGGATCGCCTCTCCGCCCAGCAGCCCCGATACCTGCGCGCGAATTCTCCTCCCCTGCTTTCTTCAAGCGGGCGCGCTTATCCGACGGTCCCTCCTTCCCAGCACCCTACGATCCCTTGGCGGACGAGACGGAAGACGGCCATGACCGAAAGCGACCCAGGAAGTCATACGGGGACTGGAAGGCGTGGACGTACAGCGCGAGGACACCGTCGCCGGAGAAAGAGGACGTGGATATGGAAGAAGAGCTCAATTCTGTTGAAGCGTCGCCTAGCCGTGCAGGGCAGCTTCCACGCACCCCCGTTTCGCCTCAACGACCAGCCAGACCCTTATATGTTCAGGAAGATGAGGAGACGGAGCCGAATACTCCAACAGACGAGGGTGCAGAGGTCGTTGGCGAGTCTTCTACGGGGCCACCAAAGGACGCCGATTCCCACGATCTCTACACTGGGCCCGACGAACACCCACCATCAGATGCACAATATGCTTTTGGAGGCGATACCGAGATTGACACTGAAGTAAATACCGAGGAAGAAGGCAACACGCGTGATGAGCTTAATGCTACCAGCACTAGCACCACCGAGGCGGATGTCGAAGAACAAGAAGACAGACCACTTGAGCGCGTCCAAGAACCAGTGGTTGACATAGAGGCGGTCACAGGAAAGGATAAGATAACTTCGACTCATGAAGCAAGCTCCTCAGAAGTCGTAGAATCACATGTGGAAACCGAACCTGTGCCCGCCGCTGGGGCTGACAACCACGCCAACAACGAGCTTACGATTGCTATGCCTCCTCCCGCCTTCCCATCGGTCGCTGCAGGCTTGTTGACGCCGATCGGTCGAGAGCCTGAAAGTCCAACGCTTGCGCCACAAGACGCCTCCAACCTTCCATTGCCGTCACCGTTTCCAGGAGAGCATGACGCTGATGCTGCGTCTTACTTTGGCGTTGCTACTACTATCGAACAGCCGGTCGAAGCCGATGCTACGGGAGACAAGGAAGAAGATCCACCAAGCGAAGCGAGCTACATCGGCGAGACGTCCTTCTTCAGCTCAATAGGCTCATCGAGAGCTTCGGTGTTACACCCGAACCACGAGTCGGCCTTCACACCTGTACGATTCACATTCGGCATGGACGGTGCTGGCTATTCCCGCCCCATGGAGCTATCGTCGCCTCCGCCGGAAGCTCAACCAGTCGAGGAGAAAGCTGAGAACATCGACGTTTCAACCTCGCCCGCCCCTCGCGAACACGACGATGGCGATTCGGAAGCAGAAGATATGTCTCGGTCACGCCTGAGCACTCCCCAGAGCGATGATACAGATGAGGCCGTTGAAGATTTGACTACTGCAAATCCGGACATGGTAGAAGACGAAACGGCCGAGCCAGAAGTCGTAGAACTCTCCTCGGAGGACGAAGAGGAAGCCTTGAGTGAGATCGACCCGGATTCGATGGCAATCGAACGCCATGTGCAGCCCAACACTGCTCAACAGCCTGAAGAAGACCCCGATGTCTCGGATGACATGCAATCTGTAACCGGAAGCCTAGAAGACACCCGTGGCCAAGCACTGGATACAGGCACACAACATTCCACAGCTACGTCAGCTATCGTCGACTTAGGCTCCCCTTCAGACGATAACAGCGAGATCGACACCAGGCATGAAGAGCAGCAGCATAGCTCTAGCCGAAGACAGTCTCCTTCTCAGGACCAGCCCTCTGCCATGGATCTTGGTAATCATAGTGAGTTTGTAAACCTGGATTTTGCGACCGTGGACGCATATGCTCTTGATACATCAGAGGAGCAAACAATTACTCACACTAAATCTCAGGAACCGGAGCCTGACGCTGTACCACACCCCACGGAGGAACCGTTTTCACCTGTCGGTGATCTGCCAGAATCGAGCTTGGAGGCTACTGACGACTACTTGCAAGACGCATTTCCGATGGAACACGCATCATTCGGGCAGGAACATGAGCAAATAGCTGCCTTTGAAGATGATCGCCAATCGGATGTCCACATGGAAACAATAGAAGGGGCCGCTGTATTCCAGGCAGACGAATTCAATGACCAATTAGCGCCTGTCGATACCGCCCAGACAGCTAACGAGCCTGTGAATCAACATTCTGGCATCCTCAGGTCCGATGCTCACAAGAGCGAAAGCATGAGTGCTGTGCTTGAGCCGCCTGCAAGAAATACTAGGTCAAAAGCAAAGGCCTCGGCGCCCCTGGAGAACGAAGATGCTGCTGTCCCTGAAGCCAACAAACGATCCAAAAGATCTGTGACTTCTCGTGCCCGTTCAGCCGTATCACCACCCAGAACACGCGCTCATTCTGCCCTCTCCACACAGACGTCTCCTTATAGTCTTCGCTCACAGTCGAGATTGTCGCCAATGGAAAGCTTGTCAACCGGTGTTAGCATTGCTCGTCAGCGAGGCTCGCGTAGACATGCTTCGCAAAGAAGTGTAGACTCTATACCCGATATTGAAGTATCCCAAACGCACGAGTATGACCGATTCGTTTCCAGCTTCCAGCCGTCGCAGGAGTTGGGTGCCTCACAAGGCAGATATTCCGATGTCGCTTTCATCAAAGACTCTGAAGAAGAGAGCGCACGCTCCGAGTATTCGATATCTACTGTGCATCCATCAGACATGGAGTATATGCATCACAGCGATCCTGTCGACCGTGCCAATGCTTTTGATGCTGAGAATGATGAAGGCTTGAAACCGCCGCCAGCAACTGCGCCAGAGTTGGGGCTCTCGAAGCAAAAGGTCAGAGGGAAGAAGAACGCGCAGCAAAGCGTGGAGATGAGGAGTAGTAGTCCTGCTCAACCCGAATCTCCGCACGTTACACAGCCATTGGTCAGCAGTCCAGGTACACAACGACATGTAGCGCGATCAAAGGACACAATAACTCCCAGCCCACGTAACGTACGAAGAACGAGGAGAAAAGTATATGATCTTCCAGGTGGAGGTAGCCAAGACGTCAATGATATTGACGCGCTCATGCGCAGCTCACCACCCGTTTCACCTAGAATCGACCAACGGACGAGACAACAGGGCAAAAGGCCCATCACCCCAGTTGCAAGCCAGCAGACTGCCATGGAGTCGCAGCCCAGCACCACGGCCCAAAATGAACAAAACACCCTTTTAACGCCTCAGCTCACACAAACCACCTCTGCAGGTCTGCGCTCCTTCCAAGCCGACGCCAAGGTCGACATGGAAGCCGTGACTGCCTCACCAGAGCCCAAAACAACACCGCGCCGCAAACACAAATCGACTGACGCAACAACTATCCCCGCATCTCCAACGTTGATTGATCCATCGTCCGACGACGCCAACACCGATACGCCGGAACCACCCTCGGTCGGCCTTTCCACGCCACTAGCTTACTATACTCCTCTAAAGGACCTCGTCTACTTCCTCAACCGCTCCTCCGACTTCCACTCGGCTACCAAACCCGACATACTTGCCCTGGTCACCTCTCAAACTACTCCAAGCGAGAAAGCCAAGAAGGGACCAAAAAACTGGTTCACCAGTCTGCAGATAACAGATGCTAGCTCCTGGCCCGAGACGATAACGGTACAGATCTTCCGCGCTTATCAGAATGCACTCCCAGAGGCGCAGGTTGGCGATGTGATCTTACTCCGCGCGTTCGCAGTGAAGTCGTTGAACCGGCATCCCATGCTTACAAGCACAGATGAGAGTGCATGGTGCGTATGGCGCTGGGGCAAACCTGTCTGGGGAGCGAAGAGAGGTGCGTTTGGTGAGTTGAGGGCAAGAGAGGAGATCAAAGGACCAGCTGTTGAGAAGGGTGCAGGGGAATGGCGCGAAGTGGAGAAGTTGAGAGGTTGGTATACCGCGAAGATAGGTACTGAGTTGGCGAAGAAAGAGGAGGCGAGGGTTCGAACGAGGAGTAAAGATAAAGGGAAAGAGCCGGCAGGTGAAGATGCATGAGGGTTGTGGGCTTTTGCGCGGCGTTGAGGAACGTCTAGAGTGTAGTATGGTTATGGTATGGCGCATGTATAGGATTCACTGGGTGCATTACGTTCATGCTTTGGTGGACCACATTAGCATGAGCAGCACTGCATCACTTTGCGAGTCAACAAAGTATTGAGAGATCATTCATGTGTCTCATTGGTTTCTACCATATTCCTTTTCATGCGATCGTATCTTCATAGCCCACACCTAAACCCTGAAGTCTAGAGCCAGCTTTTCGCCCAGAGCGTCTATGACTACTAGGCCAGTCCGTGGACCAGCTATCCGTCGCAGAAGCTCGTAGCTACTAATCTCGCTCCATTCTCTCGTAGTCTAACTGTATAAGGCGTCTATTTCTCGTAAACCCAGTCGTGCTGGGCGGACTTCCAGCTCTGGACCTCCCCCTCCTTGAACCAGAGAGCGATCTCCTTCTTGCCGTTCTCGACGCTGTCGGAGCCGTGGCAGACGTTGCGGCCAACGTCGAGGGCGAAGTCACCACGGATGGTGCCGGGGGCGGAGGCGAGGGGGTTGGTGGCACCGAGGATGGAGCGGCCGGTCTTGACGGCGTCACGGCCCTCCCAGACCATGGCGCAGACGGGGCCGGAGCCCATGTCTAGTGGATGTTAGTGGTGGAATTGGGTATATCTCGTTCGAAACGGCCAACGTACAGGCAATTAGACCGGGGAAGAAGGGCTTGTCGCTCAAGTCGGCGTAGTGCTTCTCGAGGTGCTCTTTGGAGGGAGTGACGAGCTTGATGGCGGCGAGCTTGAAGCCGCGGTTCTCGAAGCGGGTGATGATGGGACCGATGAGGCCACGCTGTTGGGCATTCGTTAGTATATGTGCTTTTTATCTTTTGTTGAGAGCCCCGCTGTCTCAGTCGTAACAGCAGAACCATTGTAACAATAGATTCATTATTGACAGCGTGAAGATTACAAAGTTCGAGAATTGAGAGAGAAACATACCTGAACACCGTCAGGCTTGATAGCGATGAAGCTATTCAGCTGTCAGTATACGGTTCACCGCCCTTCAGCTGCCCCTCGTCTTGGGATCAGGATGCCCAACGTACGTCTGCTCGGTAGTCATTTTGGCGATGAATTGAAGTTTGAGTTTTTGTGTAAAAGTGATGTGTCTTTACAACTTGATGAGAGGAAACGAGAAGGAGAGGCGGACGTGTAGCTGGAATTTTATGAAGGGGGTGGGGTATCGACGCCCTCGTTGTTGTCTAGTGGGGTAGCTTGCATAAAATTATGCCTGATTTGTGCAAGAGAGCTGGACCCTGACCTTGGCGCTGCTTCAAAGTCCACATGGCATCTCGAGCGTTGAGGACTGGCCAGTTGATTGATTGACTGATGATATTCCAGGCTGGCTTCTGTGTATTAGAGAGCTGCCTGTCATGATTACTTTACGGAAGCAGCCTCCCCGGTGGACGGCTGTGATTTTGGTGTTGGCGCTGTTGGCTTGCCTGTTCGTGCCAGCTGGTATGTAGCTAAGCTCCCCCCCCCCCGATATCTCCAGTCCACGACGGCATTCTTTCTGCATACATGCAAAGTTACAAGGAGGTTACTAATGGATATTAGTATCGGTCAAGCATGAGAACTTCAAGACATGCAGTCAATCGGGCTTCTGCAAGCGCAACCGCCAGTTCGCCGATGACGTCTCCGCTTCGAGCTCCTGGACCTCGCCCTACGTCCTCGACCCTGCCTCAATCACGTTCAAGAATGGCCAATTAGATGCCGTCGTGCTCAAGACACTAAAGGAAGGCGAAGAGAAAGCTCGCTTGCCGCTCACCGTTACATTCCTCGAGTCGGGCGTGGCACGCGTTACTCTTGACGAAGAGAAGAGGGCCAAGGGCGACATCCAACTGCGACACGACAGTCAAGCGCGGAAGGAGCGATACAACGAGGCGGCGCAATGGACTCTCGTTGGAGGGCTAGACCCGTCCAAGGGCGCTGCTTTCAACCCCGAGACGGAAGATGGCTACACCAAGGTTGTCTACGGCAAGGGCAGCAAGCACCAAGCCGTCATCCGCCACGCGCCCTTCGGCATCGAGTTCCAACGCGATGGCGAGACGCAAGTCAAGTTCAACGAGCGCGGCTACATGAACGTCGAACACTGGCGACCCAAGGTTGAGAAGCCACAAGAGGAGAAGAAGGAGGGCGAGGAAGAAGTCAAGGAGGAAGAGAAGAAGGCCGAAGAGCCTGTAGAGGATGAAAGCACGTGGTGGGACGAGAGCTTTGGTGGCAACACAGACAGCAAGCCGAGAGGCCCTGAGGCTGTTGCGCTAGACATTTCATTCCCTGGATATGCGCACGTCTTTGGTATCCCAGAGCACGCGACAAGGCTATCTCTCAAGACCACCAGGTGCGCAGTATCCACACAAATACATCTACTTAGCTGACGATCTCTAGGGGCGGCGACAATGCCTACACCGAGCCATACCGACTGTATAACGCCGACGTCTTCGAGTACGAGATGGATAGCCCCATGACTCTCTACGGCGCCATCCCGTTCATGCAAGCCCATCGCAAGGGTTCCACCGTCGGTGTCTTTTGGCTCAACGGTGCCGAGACCTGGATCGATGTGACAAAGAAGAGGAACACCGCCAACCCGCTCGCTCTTGGTGTTGAGGGCCATACCGATACTGAGACGCATTGGATGTCGGAGAGTGGTCTGCTGGACGTCTTCGTCTTCCTCGGACCGACTCCTCAGGACCTCACTCGCCAGTATGGTGAGCTGACTGGCTACACGGCTATGCCTCAGTCCTTCGCCATCGCCTACCATCAGTGCCGATGGAACTATGTCACCGATGAGGATGTTAAGGACGTCGACCGCAGATTTGACAAGTTCAACATCCCGTACGACGTCATCTGGCTTGACATTGAATACACACAAGAGAAGAAGTACTTTACCTGGGACCCTCTGACCTTCCCCAAACCCGAAGGCATGCAGCAGCAGCTCGACAAGCGTGACAGGAAGCTTGTTGCGATCATCGACCCTCATATCAAGAATACGAACGATTACCCGATCATCGACGAGCTGAGGAAGAAGGACCTCGCTGTCAAGAACAAGGAAGGCAAGCAGTACGAGGGCTGGTGCTGGCCTGGCTCATCCATGTGGATCGACTGCTTCAACCCGGCTGCCATCGACTGGTGGAAGGGCTTGTTCAACTACGACAAGTTCAAGGGCACTGCCCACAACACCTTCATTTGGAACGACATGAACGAGCCCTCGGTGTTCAACGGCCCTGAGACAACTATGCCCAAGGACAACTTGCACCACGGTAACTGGGAGCACCGCGATGTTCACAACATCAACGGTATGACTTTCCACAATGCGACATACCAAGCCATCACCGAGCGCAAGAAAGGCGAGATTCGCCGTCCCTTCGTGCTTACCCGAGCTTTCTACTCTGGTAGTCAGCGCACGGCTGCCATGTGGACTGGCGATAACCAGGCTGAGTGGAGTCATCTTGAGGCTTCCATTCCCATGGTCCTCAACCAGGGTATCTCCGGCTTCCCTTTCGGTGGTGCAGATGTTGGAGGTTTCTTCGGTAACCCAAGTAAGGAACTCTTGACTCGCTGGTACCAGGCTGGTATCTACTACCCATTCTTCCGTGGTCACGCTCATATCGACACTCGTCGTCGTGAGCCATACGTCGCTGGCTCTCCATACACGGAGATCATTACTCAGGCCCTTCGTCTTCGTTACCAACTCCTACCTGCCTGGTACACTGCCTTCCATGAGGCTCACACCACCGGTGCCCCTATCATCCGACCCAACTTCTGGGTCCACCCTGCCGACGAACGTGGTTTCGAAGTTGACGACCAACTCTACATTGGCTCCACTGGTCTCCTCGCGAAGCCAGTCACAAAGGAGGGTGCTGACAGTGTCTCTATCTACCTCGCGGACGACCAGCCCTATTATGACTACTTTGACTTCACCACTTACAGCGGCGCTGGGCACCACACTGTACCAGCTCCTCTCGAGAAGATTCCTCTTCTTATGCAGGGTGGCCACGTCATCCCACGCCGCGACCGTCCTCGTCGTTCCTCTGGACTCATGAAGTACGACCCCTTCACTTTGGTCATCGCTCTCGATAAAGACGGCAACGCTGCTGGTACTCTGTACGTTGACGATGGCGAGACCTTCGACTACGAGATGGGTGCCTTTATCCACCGCCGCTTCTCCTTCGACGGCACTCGCCAGATCCTCACTTCCTCCAATCTCGACTCTAACAAACGCACCGTCAAGTGCGAGAAGTACCTCAAGACCATGGAGAAGGTGCGCGTCGAGAAGATCATCATTGTCGGTGCACCCAAGGCGTGGAAGGACATGTCTGAGGTCGTCGTCATGCAGGAAGGTGAGAAGGAGACGCAGAGGAAGAAGCCTGTGCCGCTTGAGTTCCATGCTGCCGAGGGTAAGAAGGCTGCGTATGCGGTGGTGAGGGACCCGCGGGTGTTTATTACCAAAGGGTGGAAGATCGACTTCGCGGAGAAGGGCGCTGGGCATGAGCATCATGGTCATGAACATTGAGCTCTGGGGTGTCTAGATGTATGAGAAGCGCGCATTGCAACAGGGAAAGGATCGTGGAATCTGAGATGAAACGCAATCTGTATAGAACTAAGATTACGAATACATGTCTACTTGCGCATATGATGACATGTACATCGGCGTGTATAGCTCTACCGCTCTTTTCTTCAGTGCTCGGACGCTTTCGTGACAAGGCAAATACCACGGCTTCTTGCTCGGACCGGTATGTTCTCCACAGACCAAACGTGTCACCTCATTCGCTGTCCCTTCCAATCTCGATCTCGCATACAAAACCCATGGTATCAGTCGCTAGCACCCCGCTGCGTTCCTCTCCATCTATTAAGTTGTTAGGACAGATAGTAAGATGTATCAAAACTGCCTCGATTGCTGCGCAGCTAGAGCATAGTAAGAGAAAGGCGTACTAGTAAGAAGTTAGCAAGATTTCCTTAAAAGCTATCCGTGGCAGCTACTTTATCCTCCCTTCTTCCACAAACCACATAGAGCACCTTCAGAGCCCACCTCCCATGAAAAGGTCCACTCTGGTGTTTGAAACTCATAGCCTGGATGACGGTGGATGAAACCCTTCGCAGCTTCTTCTGAAGACCATAAGGACTCTATCCTAATTTGCTCAGATTTGGCCGCCCCTGTCGTGAGCTGGTCACATATCTCATCTCCAAGCAAAAGGATAAGATCGCTCGTCTGACGCGACAGAGGCAACTCTTCCGAGAAGTCGTGGATGATCGAAAGGCTCGCAAGATGGAGGGGGAATAAAGCTGTACTTTCGTCGAACCATCGAACGAGGTTTGAGGCTGTAATTGGTGTGACGTGCAGGCGGACGTGCTGCATTTCCGCGAAAGTCTCAGGCATGTCGAGGTGAGCGTCTTGGAGCTGATATTGGAAGGTCCCGAGGTACTGTCGAAACACATTGGCGCACTCGCTATCCATCTCAGATCGAATTTGGCGACAGGATAGGTAGAGCCCCATGTAGGAGGAGAGAGGTACTGTGTGGGGTATTGCAATGTAACCGTATACTTGGTTGCGCAATTCCGCGGGCAGGTCAAGAAATGACGACATCTTTCACACTGCTGTGGCAGACGCGGTTGGAGTGCTTGTGCTGTTTTGGAAGCTGTTGTTTGTCTGCGCTTGGTGGTTGAGTGGGTGAGGAAGTTACCTGGATATAAAGAACGCGTACTAGTGCAGAAGGCGCGCTTGTGTCACCTTCACATGCGATGACACCAGCGCCGAAGGCACCGTCGTTGCCAAATTTGGAGCCGCTTTCACGTACGATAGCTGTTCAAATGACTCATACAAAAAGTACCTACCTTGCCTGACTCTTTGACAGTGTTCGGTCGCACAACGCTTGGGGCTAAGTTCGGAAATGGATACGGACGTTGAATGGCCGTCGATGGAGAGCTCATCAGCAATGGCGTCGGCATGAACGGTTTGAAAATTCTTGGAAGTTTTAGATGAGGCAAACTGAGTCAGTATTCAAGTCTGCAATAATGCGATACCTGAGGCCACAGCAACATCTTAACACATAGTGACACTGACGCGGTGCCGTGTAAAATCAACAAATCTGATTCTGTTGGCAACGAACCTTGAAAGCTTCCTTTCAGATCTTTATATTCGCATTCTTTTTTCTATACTACCTTCTGCCACATGTTGTGTAATGTGCAGGCTCGCGCACTCCGAAGATCTGGCAACCCGGCGATGCGTGACGTCAAAGTGAGCGAAGTCATTGGTCATTCGCTCACGACCACATTAAGTCACAGCGCAAACGTCAGGTGCAAAACAAAGCATCGCAACGACGATTCGCACCCTCCTTTCTCCAGTTCCAAACCACATTGGGCGACCTCTACTCCCTTTCCATCGCCATCCAAAGCATAGTCATCATGCCTCAATACCACACCGCGACCGGAACGGTCTCGTATCCAGATGCGAAGTCGAGCTTTCCCAAATTTCCGCAGGTCGGATTCGGTCGCGCGGTCGCTATCGGTATCGGAGCCGGCTTTGTAGGAGCCTTAGTGTAAGACAGTTGCCACCTGACCATCTTTCTGCAAATGCCTGACTTTCTCCAGCATGTCAGGATCGAACAAAGTCGAACAGTTCTTCACAGGCCGTCCAGACTCCTACGTACCCGCGCGAACGATGGGTAACCACATGGGTGTCTCACCAGAATTTTACCAGCGCCACACCTTCCTGTTGAATCATGCTCATCACTTCGGTATGGGCATGCTTGCTGGGCCTTTCAGAGCGGTCATGTCGTACTACGGCGTCATCGGGCCGGTAGCTGTCTTCATGCATACCGGTATTCGCATCATGCTGGATCAGTTGGTGGAGACCACAGCGAATGTTTCCATGGTTCCGTGGACGTGGCCGATCAACGAGCAGGTCATTGACATTTTGCATAAGGGGACATATGCGTTTGTCACTGGCTACATATGTGATAAAATGGTTAGGGGTGTTGACTGGTTTAACAGCTAAGTTATGCTACTCTTCCCTTGCCACTGTGTACCTCTGTCGTCCAGGATTGTCTGGTACCCACATGCTTCCAGGGAGGACCAGAGATCTCGTCATTTTGCTGTACTGTAGTTTTGACGACGATGCGCCTAGAGTTCCCAGCAAGTTCTTCCTGACTACTATGCGTATCATCCCAATACATATCCGCATCGCCACGTTTGGCTCGAACTGGGGCACAAATGATGCTCTTCATCTTTATCTCATCAGTTCCTTGTTTGAAGTAGCCTTGTGCATTGTACGATGGTTTCGAAGTATTTATACGCTTTCGAATGAAAGATGCGAAGGCAGGCGAACATGCGATCATGATAGCTGTATATTCTGTCAGTCATGTATTGAACCTCGCGGATGGAGCAGTGAACATACCTATTGAACATTCCAATATAGTCCACAGCATCAACCACTTGGGTTCCGGTGTTGTAGCCTTTCCACTACCATCAACACCGACTTGCAAGCATCGTAAAGTTGCAAAGGCGATGCAGATGAAACCGCTCCCGAACAATATGAAGATACCAACCTTTTGCTTGCGAGGCATCTGGAGGTTCCATGTCAGATGTAACGGTAAAAACATGACTACGTGGATTAGTACGCCACGCTGGGAAAATGTTAAATGATGCGCTTACTTGCTAAATCGGTCGCCACATCGACGGAGTACGCGAAGTAGAGACTGAAGATGACTCTTCGGTCCTCGTCAAGAGTTCCGCCGCACTGGCCCTCTCTGAACTCCGCGTTTAGGTCGTCGCATGTAGTAAAAGTGCTAGTGACACTACCAATCCACGCCCAGAGGTCTATTAGCGAAAGTATTCGGGCAAGTCTTGCTTCGCATACTCACCAACGCACAAAAAGCGACCAAGGCCCACCATATCTTCCTGTAGATGCTTGGCAGCCCAGCGAGCAACTTCCGATACAACGTCATCAATGACATCTTGACCGAGATAAGAAGGGTGTAAAAGCAGATCTGACCAGCCACGAGGAACTTCAGCATTGCAATAGCATCGTTTTTCATAGTGGCGTACGCTTCAGTCTCTCCTTCCATGAAAGCATACGCCCTGTATATCGGTGGCGTAACGACGTGATAGCAAGCCCATAGCGCGATGAACAAGCAATACGCAAAATAGACAAAGAAGTCTGGCAGCTCGAACGGTTTACGTTTGGCGATTTGCAATACGGCGCGCGCAAAGACAAATCCGGACGTTAGGACGAGCATGACGGCGTTCGTCCGTAACAGAACATCCTTGGAAACTGGAGCCTTCGAAGCCTCGTACATAATGAGTTGGAGAATGAGATCAAATGACGACGTGAGCCGTATAATGTAAAGAAGAGACTTGAGACGTCTTGTTATCAGACGGGAGCTTGGGTCATGGAAGACGCATATGTCATGATCCGCCGCAGTCCATATAACGGTTTTCGTAAACCGTGTGTGTCAGGCCATGACGGGTACTTCACCCAGAGACACCCTGTCGTCCCTAACAACTACAAATTTCTCTGCCCGTGTTTGATGCCAGTGGGAAAATGACCATCATGCACCCCTACGGCAAAGTGTGACACGGCGAGAAGGATCGCAGGGCACTCCAGCGAACACTTGGCCGATAGAAAAGCAAAAGAGGCTTGATCCTGTATCCCAGGTCGTTGGAACCGATCGGAGCATGTTACCTTCTACTGATTGTGCGGCGAAGTGGCACAGTGCATGTCACCAACTTTCGCGTTAATTATACAGCGAACATGCCGAAACATGATTCTAGAACCAAGTTGGCTTTACTATGGCGAATTAGCAGCAAGAATTGCTCACGGGATGTGTCCGAGGAAGGATCTCGCAACCGAACCTTTGGTCCTCATGGGATGCATCCTACTGGTCACTTAGCGGCCAGGGTCTGGGTGGCACGGTGAGGCGCTGCGCCTGCAGACCGCGAGATGGGAACGCAGCCCTTGTAGGTGCAGATATTCTGACAAAGTCCTCTCATGGATGGAGTTCCGGCTAATGCGGGTGGCAAAATGAATGAGCACGGCGTATTAGAGAAGTGGACAACATCTTTGCAACATCGCTCGTTGGCATAAACGAAAGGTGTTACGGGAAGACCACGGGTTGAGGCACAGCGGCCCGCTCAAAGCCGGTATGGACGAGCGACACGATCGGAAGTTTTCCAGCGTCAACGGGGAGCACTCCGTAGTGGCTTGGCGTTTAGGGACTTCGCTATCTGGGTGTGGGTACCTCGGTAACGCTACCACCCCATCTTCACCAAAAGCCTGCCGTCGCATCCCACGCATACTGCGGCATGGTTACTCGCCATTAGTGCATGATCCTCCATCCTGCCTTTTTCGACAAGCCGTCCTAAGCTACCAGCAATTCTGAAGCGATCGAACAGCAGCGTATGCAAGGGATCTGCCGCCCCAATATAAACACTGCCAGGGATACCTACTTGCAGGTGGGCGTGCGTTGTTTAGTCGGCCAAAGCTTGACTTTCGCCGCCGCGCTGGGCATCTCGAACCTCCCACGTGAGTACCCTAGCCGCTCGCACCGCCTAAACTTTGAATGCGGCAGCAAGAGCGCAAGCGAGATGAACTTCGCATACTCATGCCAATCGTCGCTCGATGAAGATCTGCCAAACGAAGCAGAATAAATCAGGCTGAACCTGCGCTCCATCACATCCGGTTTCTTGGATTCACGCCCAAATTTCTTCTTCCTTCCCACTGCATCCAGGATGAGATCCTTCATTCCTCTTGGCGCCTTCGTGGCATCTGTTTCAGCTCAGACTGGGGCTTTCGAACCAGCAGACTTCAACGTGACTGAAGCTTTGATCGCCAATGGTGTCAACGTCTCCGCCATCCCTCAGCTCTCGGGCTTAGTGGAACGGAGCGCACTCAGTGGCTGCTCGATAGCTGTGCGTCTCATCTTTCGTACTCTGATTCTATACCCAAAACGCTGACAGATACATAGTGCTCTTCGTTGAAGCTCATATATGGCAGCGGAAAGCTCCTATCCGAACAAACCTCAGCCTATGACGCCTTCACTGCCACATACTGGGCTGCCCAACAGGGCGCCTTGAACCCTCAATGTATCTTCGAACCTTCAAACACGGTGGAAGTGTCTTCATTGGTCTTGATATCTCGTCTCACTCAGTGCCCTTTTGCCGTCAAGGGTGGCGGCCATGCTGCTTTTGCTGGAGCATCGAGCATCGAGGGCGGAATCACTGTTTCGATGAAGAGATTCAACACCGTCGCGGCATCCAACGATAAGAAGTACGCCAATGTTGGGCCAGGTAATCTATGGGTCGATGTCTACACCAAACTTGAGAAGTCAGGCCTTGGAGTTGTTGGTGGCAGAGTAAGTCCCACCAAATCTATGGCATGTGAGCTAGCTAACAATTCTCCAGATGGCTCCAGTAGGTGTTCCAGGTCTCGTGTTGGGTGGCGGTATCTCCTTCTTTTCGAACAAGGTGGGATGGGCCTGCGACAACGTTGCTGCCTACGAAGTCGTTACAGCTTCTGGTCTCGTGGTAACCGCAACCCCAACGAAATTTCCCGACTTGTACTGGGCACTTCGTGGGGGCGGTGGGAACTTTGGCATCGTTACAAACTTCAAGCTCGATGCGTTCCCACTCGGCCAAATGTGGGGCGGTCAACGCATCTTTACAGAGAACAACTTTACTGGCGTACTCGATGCTCTCTACAACTTCGCCCTTACCGGATCCTCCAAGGACACTGACGCTGCTGAGATTGTTGTAAGTACCTACTAGTGGTGCAGCCGTTGTATTGGCGTGTGTCTGACCCCGCGCAGTCTTTTGGATTTGAGTCCAGTATCGGAAAAATGGCGATCGTACAAACACACTACGCACAACCTGTCGCCGATCCTCCCGTATTCGCGGAGATCAGAGCCCTCTCTCCCGTGATGGATGACACAGCATTTGGCACGCTGGCCAACATGACTATGAAGATGAACGGCGGTAGTGCTGAGGAAGAGCTTGGCAACCGCCAGACTATGTGGGACGTGTCTCTCAAAGTCGACCGCGAACTCTACACCTATCTCGTCAACACCTACTACACGCTGCTTCCAGATATTCAAAACGTTGAAGGTCTTTCGCCGTACATTTCCATCCAAGCTATCACAGAAGGCCAACTCAAAGGCATGCAGAAGAATGGCGGTAATGCGCTCGGTCTTGACGCCAGCAAGGGACCCTATTTTGTCATGAACATGAGCGCCTGGTGGAACAAGGCTTCGGATGATGCTGCTGTTCTCAAGTTCTTCTCCACTGTCATGAACAAGGTCAAGGCTTATGCGAAGAGCAAAGGTTTGGACAATGACTACATCTACATGAACTACGCAAGCGAGTTTCAAGATCCTCTGGCAAGCTATGGATCGGCGAATGTAGCGAAACTGATCGCTGTGAGCAAGAAGTACGACCCTGCTCAAGTGTTCCAGAAGCTACACCCAGGTTACTTCAAGTTGGGCCAAGGAGCGCCCAACAAGAACATGCCATGAAGCTAACTACGCATGCTGCGGTTTCCCGATAGTCATAAGTAAATGGAAACTTTACAAATCAACCCACTCTTTGGTTGTTCTTCAAGTGACTAATCTCCATGATAATCCCATCCGCTCAAAACGCCCAAGAATCAAGTTCGACGTGCACCGGTACACCTGCAGACCATGTACAACCAATCACACGGCCATGATCGACTCGCCGCCGTCTTGCGTTATCCTTTTCCGGATGTTGACCTTAAGCAGTCGGCCCGTAGCTTTCACTAAGCTTCCGTCATCATTCTTCGCGAGGACAGTGCTCGGACAATACACAAGCGCTTCTCCGGTTTCCAATCCCTCGATCTGCTGCATGAGAGCCTTGTCGTCGTTGCCGTCAAGGGCGCTGATATGTCTCTTGAGTGCGGCATACCAGGTAGGGCTCGAAAAGCGATGAATGACGGTCATGTTGCAAAGCGCAATAAGTTCTGTAGACACGGTCGGTTCTTGAGTGGAGATGATCATACGGACACCCTCGTGCCGCTGTACACTGATGGTATGGCGGAGACACTCTGCGAGAAACTTGGATCCTGGACTATCGGACATGTACTAGCGTTTTGTTAGCAAGAACTCATTGGTCAAGAATTCAAAGCATGTACCTTGTGCGCTTCGTCCAGCACCACCATCTTATTCTTGATGGGAGACTCCAGAAAGCGGTCCAAGCCCAGCTTGAAAAGAACACAGGCTGTGCTCGATGACATGAAAGCATCGGACAGATCCATGATAATCATCTCGCCTGGAAGGAATTCTGGCTCCGCCGCCCTGCCGTCCAGATCGAGGAAGGACTCAAGCATCGCTAAACGTTGTTTCAGGGCTTGCGATTGTGCTTCGTTTAGATCTATCTTCTGAACTGCCTTGGTGAACGACTTGTAATCGAGTCGCCCATCTTTGTTCGTGGCAGACATCTTCATGAGCACCATTTCGACCTGGCCCATGTAGAGTGGGGGGCTCTTATCTCCAATACCCATCAGTGCACGCAGACCGGTGATGTCGAGAGCCCGGGCGTTGAGTTTGAATGGAATCACGCGGATGTTACGAGAGGGATCCTCGTAACAGCTTCTGATCGCTCCATTGTGCGCGGAGACCAACACAGTGATTCTTCGTACGTTTTGGCCAGGATATTCGGGCTGCGCACGAGCCAGATGCACGGCTTCACTGACGCTGAAACCTGCTCCGCCAGTACTCCAACTTCCATAGCTGAAAACCAGTGCAGAAGCAGGTGCTTCCAAACGGCCGAGGTTCTTGGATGGGATCAAAGCATTTTCGAGCAAGCAAGCTGTAGTATGACTTTTACCACTTCCTTGAACTCCACATATGAATGCAGAAAAAGGCACGTTAGTATTGTGAAACAGGCTGACATCATGTCCGGCTTCATCCAGGTGGTTACCAATGAAGCCAAATTGCGGGACTAAGTCTTTCGCGTGTTGAGTGACTACAGGGGCTGAAAGCAACGGCGCATGCCCGATAGCTCTCCTGACATCTATGATAGTCGCACTGGAGTTATCGGATTTACACTTGTTTGGAACGAGACTTTGCATGAGACTGAGGTCCAATTTGAAGTCCAGTCGATCACTTTCCGCGGCTGTTGGTAATGAGGGGGGTGCCTCAGCTTTGCGAGCACCCTGGCTGGATCCAGAGATTGGACGAATATCCTCGCGGCTGTATTCGGCCACACGCAGTTCCTCGAACGAGTATTGCGAATATGAAGATGGCTGCTCCGATGATTCCGAGACCATTGCCGAAGGTTGCGATGCTGGCGCTTGTATTGTTGGGGACTCTGTTGATGTGCGTGGTATAGAGGTCGATGGGGCTGCCGACTGCGTCATTGCTTGTGGTGCAATGTTTTGGGATGCTGTGGTCGTTGCTACTGTTGTTTCGGCTAGTGAAGTTGCAGTGTGTTGTAGGCCCGGACCCTGAGCTCTCCTTAATCGTTCACGACGGGCTTTGGACTTCTCTTGTTGGACCACAGTTGTAGAAGGGAGACTTTTCAATACACGGAGTCTGCAACAGATCAGCAAGTCGACCGCCAAAAGGGTCAGATGATACTCACCGCGACACCGCCCGGTTGATTCGCGCATGCTTTGCTCCATCTGGCTCATGTGCTAAGAGCTTTCTATGAAGTTTGGGCCAGCCGATGAAGTTGGATGTATTTTCATCAAATCCTATCTCGATGTACTTATCCTGAATCCACTTATGCAACTCTTCATCTGGATCGGGCGTCACCGGGGGTTGACTATTGACTTCGGCTGGTTCAGAAGTACTTGTTGAAGCAAGACTGCTTAAGCCGTTGCTGCTCGACGTGAGATCTTCGTCATCTAGTATCCTTTTTCTAGCAATGGTAGCCTGCGCGACGTTTCGATCGGTGGCGCTATCTGTCTCTGACACCAGCGGCTCCTGCACTGGAAGCTGGTCTTGCGCGGCTTTGGACGGGATCGACGGGTTTACGGCAGCGGATGTGTCTGCAGGTCGAGTTTGTGAAGATGCTGCTGGAAGACTGGCAGGCGGTGATGGCTTCATCGCTGCATTTTGCGTTAGGGGTTGGATTACGGAGGCTTCCGGCTTTGGATCCTCTGTCGATGACATTCCTGGTTTCGCTGTAGACGAACCTAAATAAGAGAACTTAAGAGGCTGCTTTGCAGCGGGTGATGCTTTGAAATCTTCCCATGCCTGTGAAGCATCGGACGTCCAACCTGATGGAAGAGTCGATGTGAAAACCTGCGACAAAGGCACCTTTGATGCCTTGTCTGACGAGAAGATAGTCTGCGGTTCCTCGTCTCGAGATGTTGATATGACACTTGGTGTTGCTGCGCGAACATCGCTCCCCTGGTTGGACTGAGTAGGGAGGCTTTGCGCTACCGTTACTTCGTCATCCCCTTGAGCAGAGACGAAATCTGATTCGGTATGTTCCGAGTCATTTGACGATGAGCCTGATGAGGCTGTATTAGAGCTACCATCCGCTGGTGGAGTAACTAAGCCTGAAATCTGCTCATCGTTTTGCTCGGCTGTCGGTGGTTGTGCGCACGGCTTTGAGCGTCTCTCAATATTTATCTTCTCGATACTACTCATGTGTTAGCCTGATCACCACCTAGACCAATTTTAGGAACATACTTCAACACGGCCAAATTCGTAGACGTGGAATCAAAGTCTGGTCTCATTCGCTGCAACTTCTCGATGACAGCGTTACGATCGTGAAAACGGCCTGTAGAATCGAGCGGTGCATCCGAGCAAAGCTCCTGTCACTGTTAACAACCTGCAAAAAGAAAAGCACATTCGGTAGACTAACATTGCAGAACTCCTCGCTCAAGCTAGGTCGCTGTTAATTATGTTGACTTAAAGTGATGATACTGTGCTAGACGCAACTTACTCTATAGGCTCGGCTCCAATTCCGTACACGGTCACTGGGTATCCTGTCTCTGTTCTCTTCGTGCGGCCGCCGACATCCGCATTATTGAACGAAGAAGACGTTGACGAAAACATGACTTTATCGTTGCAAGGGTGCTTTTCGACGTCGCTTTGCAGGAGATTTACAACTTTGCTCGAGCATTCAGTGTTGGGGTGGAGAGCGGGAATGAAGCCGTTATGTCAGTAATGTCCTGCACGAGCGCACGCTGAACCAGATGTGAATGTGGGACCGCCCTCGTGTGAAGCAAGTACGGTAAAGAAATAAGTGTCGCGTTCCCGAGGTGACGGTTATCGATTAGCCCCTGGCGCTACCAGAAACCCTGCAATGCACCCCATCCATGAATGTATAGAGAACAATCTCATCAACACTCATTCCTCCTTGCTCTAACAGACGAGCCTCCTGCCTAGCTGTCATTTCACATGATCTCTCCAAATTCTAGCACCGTTTGCGTTCCACCTAGGGATACCTTACGTAGGGATACCGGGTGACCGGCGGGCTATCGCTGTCGATGACGTCATACGAACGCGAGCCTGACGCGTCAAAGAATGCAGGTGTACAGCTGCCAAACCAACACCCGTAGGAACTTCCTGCGCATTCGCTACTCTGCACTCATTCGGGTTTCAATGAAAGTACCGCCGAGACGTGGAAACTTCTAGTCGACGAACGGCAAATCACGTTCGGTCCTTCTCGCAACACCGTAGGCACAGACCCATTCCCGACTATTCGGCTTCATTAACCATGTCATCAAGCATACCGACTATGCTACATGAACTTTTTCGGCCTTGACAGATGCTCCTATGAAAAGTCTGTTGTACTTCAGGTCATCCTCGGTCGAGCCATGAAACCAAAACCCGAGCTTCCGGCGCCGGATCATACACAAAGACCCTTCCTACCGCTTCCCAGTGTCGCTCCGAAGACAGAGCGCACTCATACCGTCTCTCTCTCGTACGTGATTTGAAGTTGTCGCTCTTGCTCCAGCCATGACGCCAAATGCTTTACGATGCACACGTTGTTCAGCGCCCTATCCCACCATTCCATCTCATGTTGATAGTTGCGACCGCCTTCCGGACTTTTAATCCGATAGTTGGGCTTAGGGAAAAGTACCCTACGACAGATGCAGCATAGATGGCTATTTTCCCTTGCAGCATGGATACACTGCTCCAAGTGAGTGCGACAATAGCTGTGTTGACATGCGGCGAAAGTAGATGAGTGGAGTTGTGGCCGATAAGCAAGTCTCTTCAGATCGATGCTTCCAAACAGCTCCTTCAAATCGTCACGCACAGACTCAGGCCGTTGAGGCTCGTGATCTTCCGCCAAATGCCGATCTGCAGCTGCTAGAATATGATCAAGGCGTATCGATGTGCGGTCATCGATCCAGTTACCGGGCATGTCTGATTGTCGCAGAAGTCTTGATGTGCTTGATTCTCGTTTGGATAGACGGGCTGAACAATCGGGGCTAAGGCGCAACAGGAAGGATACGTAGGCTCTATTTAGCGGTAGGAACCTGTACAGAATGCACGTGTGCGAAGCAAAAGATGTGTATCAAGTGACCAGGTAGCAGTGAAGATCGGCTGGAAATGAGCAACAATGCAGCGCATCTGCATGTATTTACATACCCCCAAAGCTTTGTGGTAATACTGTTCGCTGTTTCAAGAAACTACAAACAAGGTAGTCTGGCAGCTAGATTGTTCTAAATCGATCTGTCGCGAGTTTCTACTAGATCATGAAGAGAACGCCAGTTAACTAGACTAGAGTGTCAAGAGGCTCATCGGAAATTCTCACAACCTCAAAGTCCACAGACACTACAACAGATCGTCACGAAAACATCCAGAAAGGACCAATAAGGTGAAACAGCATCTTCATTGTCAGCCGATGTAGCCTATACCACTATCGGACCTGGATACCACAGCTCCTCCTGCCACTACTAAGTCCAATCCAATTCATACTGATCTTTATAATATAAACATATTTACCTTTCCTCCAGTCTCCAAACCAATAGCGACCTCTCGTTTACGCGCCCTGGATGCGGCGGCAGAGAGGGCGGCCCCTCTCAAGGGTGTTGGGGTCGCAGTTCAATCGGCTGTCCTCGATGCAGGTCAATTGGGCGCCGCCTATGTGATGCAATTAGCTCCGAACGCTCATTCATGGATCATGATATGTGGGTTACTAACAGTTGTTGACGCTGTCGGGGACACATCGGCCGCTCTGTCCGTTGACAGTGCACACATCCTGCTTCAAGCTGGTGTTTGCGACACAGCACGCGCCTTCGGGAACGGGACGGTTGTCGTTGGCGCCTTGAGGCCTGGCAGCTGCGAGGGCAGAGAGAGCGAGGACGATGGCGGAGATGGTGAACTTCATTTTTGCGGTTGAGTTGGTATGTTGGTGGTTGAGAAGGTATCGGTAATAGTGTTTATGTTAAGGGATTATTGATAATGAAGAACCGACCAGCGGAAGGAATAGAATTGAATAGAGAGCGAAGTAGAGAGTAGTAGAGAAGACTGTGGTTGAAGATGCTGATGAGGCTACTATTCGGCGCGGTACCAGGCCTCTCTTATACACGCTGCCTCAGGAAGCTCCGCAGGCGTAGACCGAGGCACAGCGAAGACTTCACGATGCATTGCTCTCCCTGGCCGCAACACCCGTACTGCATCCTGCATCTGCCCAATTCCCTCATCCAACGCAAAAGTTCCACCGGTAGAAAACACACGAGACAAACACAAAACAACACAATCGGTTGCGTCGGCCTGGAAAACACGGCCACGCGCCTGCTTCGAGCATGGCGGAAACGGGCGCGTGAAGAGAATGGATACCTTGGCGCTCAGGCGCCCTTGAAGGCATATCACGATACGCAGATCATACAGGAACGGTCGCTTCGACCTTCTAGGCGCCCTGCGAGACGTTGGAGTGATGGCGGGAGGGTAAGGAGGGATGAAACTGTCATGCTGTTTGGGTGGCTGGGGTGAAACGTTAGCTTCCGTGGAAGGCGGCGAGCCACAAGCGAGTCGTGACCTTCCGAGGTCGACAGTACATTGCGCCTCATGAATTCGATGAACTTCAAAAGTTCTGGGGTTTTGCCATTTTTTGAGTCGGCCTACATGGAAGAGTCGCTCGTAGATCACGGCTAGCACACGTGTCGTCACAGTTTAATTAAATTGTAAGAACCTCGATGCTTCTGAGCGGAAGGAAGTTCTAGTTCGATGCAAAACCACTGTGCAGTAGTGTTTATTGTGGATGCCTGTAGATTTGTATCGGCACATACCTAGTCTTACAACAGCGCATATGCACTTGCTCTTTCCAATGTCAACATTGGTCGGAGGTAGTCGCGAGAGTACAGTCGCGAGATCTTAGTATGGCTTGAACCTTGCCTTCTCTTTCTTGTCCTTGCGTCTCTTCTTCGCTGATCCCGCTCCTTCATCAACGTCCATGGTGCTCTCTTCTGAAGGTTTCCAAGCACGAATGTGTCCATCTTCGCCGCATGTGTATGTTGTGTTTGTCTGCCATGTATGTCAGCTACAGAACGTCATGTCATATTGTAATGATGAGATTGTGCCTACATGAGTATCAGTGAAGAGATCGCGGACAATCTCCTCGCCGTGGGCGCCTGGGAAGGATATGCTCTTGTCGAGATCGAAGCTGTAATCCAGAGGTCCGTTGGTATCTTTATCGATCGGTATGAGGTTGAGAAGATTCTCGCTGTGACCACTTAGTACTGATAATCGCTTTGGTATACACCACAGATGGAAGACATACCTATGCTTTCCTGCAGCAACACAGGCCTGTTGTCCGACCCATGCCAGATCCACGACATACTCACATCCTAATCCTTCCCTAACGTCGCCCCACACCTTCGGAGTCGGTTCTTCTTCTTCCTCTTTCTGGCTCTGTAGAGCAAAGAAACTCACTGTCTCGTCCGTACCAATTGCATAGATGTCTGTGCCAGGATACATGAAGCCTGCATGTGCAATGGCTGATCCATGGTTCACAACTTGGTACAAGGCATCATCTTCATCTGCCTGAGAAGTGTCGAAGATGTTGATTAGGCCGTCCGTGCTAGATGACAAGAGTAGAGTTGGGTGCGATGGGTGCAAAGCAAGGTTTGTCACGGTGTCAGTATGAGACTCTACGTAGGATCGGAGAGGAGCTGCAGGGCTGCGCTGATCCCTAAGGATGGGTTAGTGATACTGATGCTACCAATAGACAAGGGCTGTGGCGATATACCATATGTAGACCGGTGAGCTGGTCGGTCCGTCTTCTGGATTCTCGATACCAGCAGCAACGAAGTTCTTTTCAGCGTCGCACACCAGTGCTGAGACAAGCTTGTGTGCTGTGCTGATCGTTAGCCTCACGTCACTCGCATCCAGCTAGGCAAGGATCTAGTCACTCACGACTTTGTATTTCCAAAACCTTCTGCTTGCTCCTCTTGTCCCAGAACCTGATCAATCCGTCTCTTCCTGCTGTTGCGACAACATTGCTGGGTGCATCGTTCGCTCTTTCCAGACAGGTAATGTTTTCATTTGCGTTTGCGATCACACCATCAGGTTGTAAGTCGGCGCTATGAAAACGCAACGAGTCGTCCGAAGATATGCAGGCCAATTGATCGGTCAAAGAGTAGGTAAGAGGATCTTGCCGTGACGCTGTGGAGATGATTTTGTAGATGTACGAGCCGGCCGGAAGCCCGGCGTCGGCGCTAGAGATCTGGCGGAGAGGCGCCATGAGATTCTTCAGTCAATGTGTGTTGATGTAATTGCTGCAGGTGTGACGATGGGCGAAAGAGGTCACGTTATTGCGACGGCAGCGGAACGAAGTTGAAGTAGAAGAAAATTTGCAATCACCGCGCGTGGTAACGATGCCTCGACCCAAGCGTTATCGAACACCTATGTTGCCTTGTTGCCTACATTTTCAGACGGAATCGTAGGCACAAGACGAGTGAGACGATAGGAACTACCCGTCAGCGCCTTCACGTGTCCGCTTCAAATGACGGGCAAATCCGTCGGCCAGCATGGGGAAGCTCGACGCTACAATGCTGCAATTACGCATGCCATTATTTCGCAAGCTTCGCATCAGGCGATGCATCGAGGCCTCTGTATCGAAAGGTTACAAATTTCACGCAAAAACACAATATGTAGCCTTGATATGAAACTCGTGCAGACATAGTCTTAGTCAACACAAGCGATTAATACAGGCAGTCCCTCTCCGATCCCTCCTGAGCCCCATCCACTGACATAACGCCAGCAGACAAAATAGGCCGTCACTCCCGCAGTTCAGCACGTCAAGCGCTCCTTGCCGGCGATATCGAGGTTCGTGAAGGAGGGAAGTTAGCAGGGCGCGCACGAGAAAATATCGGGTGTCCGCCAAGTGCGTGACTAAGCCGCGTAATGCTGGGCTGCTGATTGGGCGGTAGGGGGACCTCGGGAATCGGGAAGATTTGGGCTGGCGGCACTGCGCATCATCGACGGTCGACAACCACCACACGACACCTGACGGCTCTGTCGATTGGCATCAGAGAAACTGCACAATGGCTTCTCAGCGGGTATTCCAACTTGGCCTGCGACGGGCGGCCGCGCCTAGTCTGAGGGTACAACCGGCGGGACGCATGGTCCAGCGGAGGTATGTCATAGCAGCATCGAGCTTCCTCGCACCACTTGTACCGCCTATACTCATGCGCCCACGGATGCTAACAATGGAGAACGTAGACTCGCAGCGACCGAACACGCCTCGCAGTCCGAGGCCGCCGAGATCCTCGCGAAGCAGCGCATCTACCGCCCCGTCTCCCCCCACCTGGCTATCTACAAGCCGCAAATCACCTGGTACGCCTCGTCGCTCAACCGCATCACGGGAATTACCCTCTCCGGCTCCCTCTACCTCTTCGGCATCGCCTACCTGATTGCCCCTTACACTGGATGGCATCTCGAGACACAGTCAATGGTGGCGGCCGTTGCTGCATGGCCCGCGGCTGTGAAGATGGGAGTGAAGGCCTTCTTTGCTTTCCCGTTCTTCTTCCACAGCTTCAACGGCCTGAGGCATTTGGCGTGGGATGTGGGCATCGGATTCAAGAACCAACAAGTCATCCGAACCGGATGGACCGCTGTCGGATTGACGGTCGTCATGGGCCTTTACTACACTTTCCTCGGATAAGCGACCGCACTCAGATGGAGTCAGTAGGCGGCTGAAGAGAGACACGAAGCGGTCTGGGTGGTGGCGATGAAGGAGAACAGCGAAACAATGGAGGAGGAGACAGAAGGACTGCAGGAAGAGAGATACGCAGGGTTGGACGTGGATTATTTCTTGGAGGATGGCCAAGAGTACGAGTAACATCTACAGTGTGCATGTCAATTGAATGACGATTTCTTTCTTTTCATATTCGTGACCAGGTTCTGAGCTAGGTGGTGGTGATGCACTCAGCATGTAGAGAACCAGCATTGCTCCCCTCTAGAAGAGCGCGCGAACGGCAGCAGCCTTTTAAAATGTTTGAGGACATGAGTATACACTGACCATGTCGAAAGCCTAGAGAATGTTATCCGGACAGCCGACAGACCTTGACGAATTGAAAGAATGCAAGGCACGCAGTGTCAGTAAGCAATAGAAGATGGCAGTCTAATATAGGCGGGGACCAATGCGCCTGTCAAACCCAAGGCGGCGAAGAGAGAAGCGCAACGCTTGGTCCAGATGTCACTGACTGGCACGGGACCACGCGTTAATTGGCGTGTAGCCGCCACGGCTGATTTGCAGTAACCACGAAAGACAGTGAGCATCTGCGCCTTGCTGTGAAGTGCACTCAGAGATGAGCTTTCGCCATGGAGGACTCGCAAACTCCCACGGTGCTTGGGGATCTTTTTTACGATGTGAGTATCCGTCTTCTGCGTCGCGTCTGGATAGCGTGTTGACCCCGGCTGCCGATCGCTCGAGTTGACTGACGCCACACCAGGACCCATCTCAACTCTCCCAGGCTCTCAAGCAGCGGGCCTGCAGCGACAAGCCATTCCGCTTCACCACATCGACTGAGAGCCCGCACTCAGGCAACCACGCTCCTTTAACCTTGCCCTCGGCCCAGCACACAGGCTGCGTCTCTCTGCACCTGCCCGTCGTGCTTTCCCCGTTCAACCGCGCTCTTTCCCCACGACGCGCCGCGACCACAAAACATGTCAAGCCCGCCGCCTTGCTCACCCACCACAGCGCGCCCACAACCACTGGCAATATAAGACACGGGGACAGCGTATTCAAGATGTACCACAGCTTCAACATGATGGACGCGCCGGGCGACACCCAGCCGGACAGTCAGATGATGAAGACATGGACAAGCGGCATATATACCAGCGAGGCCAAAGAGGTCAATCCTCCTAAATCGCTGTTTGTGGACCATTCCGACGACGACAATGGCGACGAACTGCCTACAGATGAGATGGACATAGTTGCATCGAGTCAAGACCAGCACATGCCAACGCCTACGAGCCCTACCGTAATCGACGCCGACGACGACGGTTATGCGCAGAATAGCATGGCGCCTACAAGTCCTCTCAAATTCCAAACACCGGCATTGGCAGACAGGCACAGGGGGAACTCTGGCCAGACGCTCAGCTCGGCCGTGCGGACAAACACTACGCCTGCCACCGCTGATTCACCCTCGCTGTTCTTTCCTGCTTTCGACAATGGAGGCGATGGCGGATCACAGCATATCTCGCTAACACAGGCCTTCAACAACACCCAGGCGCCTACCTCGCCCGCTGTGGGCGGTGTTGCAGAAGATGTGGTTTTCACGCGCCCTTCGCCCAACTTCAGCCACTTGCGACACTCCAGTCCAATTCCCGCCTATTCCAGCCCCATCAAAGCCATGCGCCCTGACACACCCAAATCTGATCCCATCGTACGATCATCCAGCGAACCACGAGCCGAATACGTTACAATGAAGCAATCGCAGGAGAAGCGGAGGCCTTCTATAGGAGATGAGCAGAGCGTGCCCATAGACCAGGATAGCTGGCAAGAGCTGTCTCGGAAAGTGAAGGCGCAGAAGGCAAGGGAGCATGCCCATCGCCGGGCTGCCAGCTCCTTGTCACACATCTCGGTGCCAACACCATTAGTATCGCGATCCGGAAGGAAGCGCGGACCGGATGTCGGTTTACCATCGCCCGTCAAGTCGAGGAACTCACGAGGTGGCGAACATAGTGAATGTCCGGATGACGGTGACGAGACAATGGACGAGCAGTCACAACCCATAGTGGGGAACGGGGTGAAAGACTACAATACCGAACAATCGCCTGACGGGTCGCCACAGAATGCGGCCCATACCGCACGGACTAGAGTGAGACGTAATAGCAACGACAATAGTGTGCAGGTTCCCAAGACTTCCTCGCACCCTCACCGCACTTCACGAACTTCTACCCAGCAAGCAATTCCTTCCTCGCAGCTGCAGCACGAGTCGCAACTACGGAACGAGAATACCCAGCGATTTATACGAGACACAAATCAGCCACCTAGCAGCAAGGAATCAATTGCTGTTATGGACTCGCAACCAGATGCAACCGCAGACTTCGATAGTGTACCGCGACCAAAATCGCTACGATTTCCATCGTCACCATCGATGAATCAATACAGTATCAACCAGACTACCATGGCCACTAAGACCGGATATACGAGTCAGGTCATCTCTTCATCAATGCCCCCCATGCCACCCAAGTCTAGCCTGGATGACAACGAGATCCCCGACGGGGAAGAGCGCGTACCCAGCAGCCCTCCACTCCTGAGACCCGAAGACGCAGAAGCAGAAGAAGGCGATCTGGAATACGATGAGCACACCTACGACGAGTACGTAGAGGGAGCAGCTGACCGGGACACTGCGACACCGACCATTGAAGAAGACACCGTAATGGACGAGGACGAAGACCTACCGCTTGCAAATGAGGAGCTCGAGGGCAACGCTGCAATTGAACTCCAAGGTGAAAAGTCTGATGAGGAGCTTGATCTCGTCCAACCCGGCAAAGTGGATATGGGAACCGACCAGCAAGTTCCGGAAACTTTTGAACAAGATCAATCTATGGATGGCATCCGCGATGGCGATCTATCACGGCAAAATCCGACTACGGAGCCACCCAAGCCACCGAGCATGCGACGTCAAAACACTGTCCCAGAGACTGACGCACTCGATGAGACGCAACCCACGTTCTTCACAGATAACATGTCTGCTGAAGCCACAGGGGACGACACTGTTGTACTCCGTGAGACAAACAGTACAGAGGCTTTTCAGACCGCCCAGGAAGAACATAGCCTGTCTGAGCCGAACAAGGCGGCACCTGTTAGCTCAAAAGACAATGGAAGCGATGTGATCCGTGGAGATAATCGTATCCATTCTATTGATGACATTTACAATCTACCCGAGACACAGCAGTCAGTACCAGAAGAAGATATCGAAATGCCACGGTTGAGTGGTCTTGAGGATGACGATTGCGACGCCTTCATGGCTCCGACTTCACCAGCACCTCCGTCTACAAAAAGGCGCAAGGTTACATACACAGCGAAGCGTGGTGTTTTTCGCAGCCCACCAAAGCCGACCACAGACAAGGACGCACTTACAGAGCCGCCCAAATCACCCCGTCTCGAGCAGGTTCAGCACGCGCCTGAGGACACTCCGGCGACTGTGTCTGTTCAGGCACGGGAGGATCAGGGCGCATTGGCCGCTACGCGTGAAAGAGAAGCGGTACAGGCCCCATACAAACGAACGACATCTTTAAAGTCAAAGATCTTGCCAAAAGCCAGTAGAACCCAGAAGGAGAGGCAGGGCGCGTTGAAACCAGTCTCCAGAGAACTCTTGCAGAGCCTGTCTTCACCGGTGAATTCACCAGCAAACCCAAAGCCTTCTTTGGAGGTGCGTAAAAGTACTCCACTCACTCCTACGAAGCCTCGGGAAGTAGTTGTCGATAGACCAGCCGATGTCGAGATGCTCGACGCTGCTGTTGAGCCGGATGAGCCCATCAGCTCCGCACCCCATTCGAGCAACGCCGAGATGCCACTAGAAACTCCGTCGCAACGTGTCACAACCCCACCAGGGGAAATCATTGTGCCAAACAGGGTCTTCGCGTCCTGGCCAGGCAGCCATTACTATCCTGCCACATGCATCGGTCAGGCCACTGCCCGTCAGTTGCAGATCCGCTTCGACGATGAAAACATTACATCAATGGATGCAGTGCATGTCCGTGCTCTGAGTCTCCGTAGGGGTGATCAAGTCAAGGTTGATGAACTCGGTATGAAGAAGAACGTTTATGTCGTTGTCGATTTCAAGGACAGGATCGATGACCTCAGTGGTGCAGAGTTTCCCATTACTGATCAACGCGGATATACGACAGTTGTTCTGGAAGAACGCGCCCGGGAGAGCTTGCCCAAAGCTAAAGCAATGCAGCCAGCGGAGCACATATCCGTGCCTGTGGGTAAGATCTACTTAACCGCTTCACTCTGGAAGCGACTTCGCGATCGATCCTTCAACTTCTCTGCAGCCATCACGCCAGCCAAGCCAGCTTCTCATTTCGGCACTCCTGTTGCTGATCCATTCACAACACCCTCTTTCAGCCGACGAGGAACAGGAGTACCATCACTGCTGAAAGACGTTACCACACGTGCCGCGTCTGTGGCATCTACCGCCCGATCCGGCAGTGGCGTGTTTGCGAACATGGCTTTTGTTCTTACTTCTACTGCAGCAGACGTGGACAAAGAGGTTGTTGCTAGGCAAATCAAGAGCAACGGCGGACAAGTTCTAGAACAAGGTTTCCACGAGCTTTTTGAGAGTGAGCCCAGTGAGGCACCAACATCATCTCAGAGCCGTCGTAGATCGGCCTCTACTATCGAGGGGTCTGCTGCACTGGTGCTCAAGCAAGCATACAGAGACCTGGGCTTCGTCGCTCTCATCTCTGATTCTCACTCTCGCAGCACCAAGTACATTCAAGCACTCGCCCTCAATGTTCCGTGTTTGCATCTTCGCTGGATTCATGACTCGCTGAACGCATCTCGCGCTGCGCCCTTTACGCGATACCTTCTGCCCGCTGGTGTTTCCAAGTTCCTCGATCCGAACGGTGTCGTGCGATCCCGTACAATGGCTCCTTACGACCCGGCTGGCGAGGACGTCTCCTTCGCCCAAATCATACAAGATCGTGATCTTCTCTTCCAAGGCCAGAGTGTCCTTCTTATCACCGGCAAATCGAAGAAGGAAGTTGAAAAGCGACAACCATTCGTATTCCTCTCCCACGCTCTGGGGTCTGCTACAGTCGGTCGCTGCGCCGATCTTGTGAGCGCATCCGATATGCTCACTAGCGGCAAGTGGGACTGGGTATATGTGGACAACGGCGAAGGCGGTGTCGCTGAGGCTGCCGCAATGCTGCTCGGTACCGAGAAGCCTGTCGCCAATGGCAAGACTAAGAAGGCCAAGAAAAGGAAGAGGGATGAGACTGAAGTGCAAGAAGAGCTTCTCATCAAAGGAGAAGTGAATGGGCATAAGGTAAAGATTACGTGCGCGGAGTTTGTCATTCAGAGTTTGATCTTAGGCGCTCTCATTGAGGAGTAAACGTCTTTGTTGGTTTTGATTTTATGGTTCTAAGGTCTCCTCCTTAGATGATGGTTTTAGGCGCTTGACATGGCACATGCACACATGTAGCACGAATTCACGTGCAGGAGGCGTTTCGGATACATGTACCATCACCAGCTTCACTTTTCGGATGTCACATAGCGCGGCGCAAGGCCCGACTCTTTTTCTTTTTCCTTATCCATTCTGTCGACGATTGTCCAGCTAGCGTAGCATACACAGTACGAGAGCGCTTTTACTACCTTCCCGGCGTTGAGACATCATGCAAATAATCAAAAGCCTCGTATTGGCATATCCCATCTTAATTCCTATGCATATCTGGGTGCGTCCTTTGAGGACCTTTTGGCATCATACTTCCGCGCACCTAAAGCATGCATTGAGACAAGTATATGAGCAGGTGTGGGTGTTATTAAAGATCTGTCCAGTTCTGGTATCGTTCTCTGCCAGTAACAGCAGCATGCATCAGTGAGCTGCACAATCATGCGCCACGCTGTTAGGCGCAGTGAAGGATCTGTTGTGTTAAAGAAGAAACTTTCATGCATACTATCGAACGGAACGACTGCAAGGCATGCGTAGCAGTTGCAGTCATGATAATCGCCATGCAAATTTGTTTACGGCCCGAAAGCTCTTCTTACATACTACGCAGTAGGCAGCACAAGCACGGCTGTTTGTACGTAAGATCACTCAACGATCCCAGGAGCTCGTGCACAGTACTATACTGTGAAGACACGTTCCTCCTCCTCCTACATCTACAATTCCAGCGTCACAATCGGCGTGACTGCGGTAGTGCGAGCATGTCGCACATAAGTCTGTTACTAGCTGTTCTGTTTGACAGTAGTCAGAAGGGGCCACGGTTGCCATCAAACTCAATACGCAACAGAGCAAGCGATGGGCCGCAATGGCGACGAAGGCAGGGAGACAGGCATGGTGAGAAGGAGCAACAAACCTGAATAGGATGCCCCGTTGATGGATGTCACCCGTTCCGTCCGCTAAGGCACTGCAATCACGTCTAAGACAAGTGTAGTTGTCCTGCTAAAGCATGTTGACGCCCCCTTGCTAGACACACGACAGTATTGGCATGTGAAGAACAAGCAGTGTGCATGTCCATCCTTCGTTTGAGCCAAACCCCGTGGATGCAATCGCTCTCTTCCGCAAGCGAAGGATCGCGAAGAGCGCTTGAGGTCCCTGTCTATCCATGTCCCGCTGTTGAGATGATGCGAAAGCTTCTATGCCGGCCCGCCAGATCAGCGCTCATCAGGGCGCACCGCCGTTTAGAATTAGCGTTGAACCGAATGAAAGTGCCTTTGTTGTGGAGCTATCATGACTCCTCTTCAAAGATGCGATTTGTTAAGCGATCGGAAGAACAGAGCCCACGATAGTCGAGTCATGTTGAATAAGAGAGGGGGCCTTATCGGTAAGTTAGGCGGTAGGAGTAACTCCCGTCTGGCTGGCAATGACGGTAGTGACAGCCCCAGTGGAAGGGTCTTGCCTTCGGATAGCATGCCGTGGCTAGCTCATTGGCTAGCCGGCAAGGGAGCTAGCGTGACCCTATCCGAGGAAGAGATATTGCAGGATCTATGTCAAGAAAACCCCTCAGAGGTAAGCGTTGAAGACATGGACCCCGTGAGTGAATTCTCTGAAAGCCTGGAGTGGATGTTCTGGAATGGTACGTTGTCCTTCTCAACAATTTGAGCAGCTAGCGGCACCCGAAGCCGGCCTATCACACCGATCGACATCTGCGTAGACGTTATGGGCTTACCGAGCCTCAGTGGAGATGTAGCATACTTTACCCATGTATGACACGATGTCTTGCATAAGATATAATGCGCTGCTGACCTTCACGTTGGCCACACAGGAAGGATTTGGAAGCTGGAGGCGTCGAAGGAATCCTTACAGCTCCACGAATCTTGTCGACAAACGGCTTGAAGTGTTGGTATTGATGCAGCCACGCGGCGCAGCAGGGTAATGTGAGCCGAGAGCTAATGTTGCGATACCCACACCTCCGAAAGGTGATACGCGGCTTCCGTTAGTCGAGCATCGGTACATTGGCTGCACCAGACCAGATGCAGGAATTACTATCGATGTAGTGGCGTCCAAATGCCGCCTCTCCCCCTTGCACAATCCTTAGCGCAGGCATCGCTACGACTTTCGCGTCCGCGGGGTAACTTAGTGTGCGGCGTGGGAAGGCTAAAAAGTAAAGTAACTTTTGAGAACGTCCACAAAAGACCAATAGCACTTGTGGCTTAAAGCGGCGTGAACTGGAAAGCAGTGCGGGTGTATCTATGGTGCCGCTCTGGAGATTGCTCGATCGGATGCTGCCGCATGCAAATTCTCTGCAATGTACTCGATTTTTGTCATCTTGGTGAAAAATAGGTAATTCGATGTGAACATTCCGGGTTGTTATGTGACCACGCAAAAGGCTCCATATCAGGCAACGACTGCGAATATGGCTCCCTTTCTGAAGATCTATTCTGTTCCCGTTTGTTGTATGTCTATCGCACGGCGCCGTATGCCTTGGTGGACGTTGCCGATCCAGGATCGCGGCTACGCTGTGCACTAGGGTGACTTCTCGGGCGATGTCTGCTTTCGGCAAGCGATACGCCTGATTATTTTCAACAACTGAAGCGAACGAGCAAGCGTTAAGAAGCCGGTGCGGAGTACCAATTGCGGAGTGCCTCTGAAGTTAAACGCCTATTCATATCAGCTTGGCCTGAGTGGTTGTAATCTTACATGACTAGGTTCGGCACTGATCCGAACGGACAATGTTCCAGCTTCATCTAGGTAGATATTAAGGTCCGCGCCGATCCCAGTGACAATCTCTCCTTTCACATGTCCAGGACTCGATCCAAGGAGCGACCTAACAGTGGTACAATCCTTCCGCTCTAGATTGAACATTGGGAGATTTCTGATCAGACGTTCGCTATCGGACCGATTCTGTCGAGTGCGATTGGTGGGAATCTGATTAGAAGCTCTGAAACGGCCTCGGCAAGACGCGTAGTGCAGTCTCCGAGGAACTTGCTTGCCCAAGCCTGTTGGGATCTTGGATTTGCGCGGGAAGACCAGGTTCAGGGTACACAACGGACCTTGCGCAATCTATGCTTGGGCAAGGGTTAGCGGAAGGATGAAGGTTTGAGTGGGAACACCTTCAAGCAGTCGAGCCGACCTGCCTTGGGAAGCTGAGTACTAAGTGGCAGGTGTAGGCGAGCCGACACTCTCATGACGTACGCCGCACAGATAGACGTTTCTTTCTGCAGGCCGCAGACGAATGAGACCATGTAGGGAAGAAGCGAAGCCGGGAACTCCGTTTGCGTGCTAGGTCTGCTTCAGCTTGTCTTGCTTCTCAACAAAGCAGAATAACCAAAGTAGGCTCATATGAACCCAGTTTACCGCTCCGACACAAGACGGCAACCGGGTAATTTCAATGTGGCGTGTGAGCTTCCCGTCCCCATTGTGACACAGCCACACGTCCGAACGCTCAGCTGTATCAAATAAGTACCGAATCGTGAGTTGGATGTTGGAACAAAAAAGCCAATGATCTTCTGAGGTAGTATCATACACCTGAGTGCAATAGCCATTCCCTGTTTTGTTCGCAAACCTTTTCCTACTAATCGAGGAGATACGCGAAGAAGGTTTCGAGAGTAAAATTTAGAGAGGACCGTCTTCTCGGTTCTGCTGGTGCTTAGTCGTTGTGTCAGTCTGTCAAAGCCGGTGTGGGAAGGAATCTGCCAAATGCACAAGCGAGCCAGGAGCAACTCGGAATATGTAAGTCGGTAGACACCGACAGTCAAGGACAAGCTAGAGCATATTGCTGCACGTCATAGTTGGTGCATGCGTATTGACCTTCTAGCGCTTCCATAGATTGATTGCTATACCTTCTCATTAACAGTGCAGGATCTGCAGTAAGGGTGCAGTATCAAGTTGAGATTTCGGTGATGAGAGGAAGATAAGGAGGTAAAACGCCTTGTTTGAGTATAGTGCATGGCCAGGCAGCGTGCGCACTTGCATATGTAGAGTGATGGGTGGGCAGGTGCAGCATCGGCCGCGAACGGTGGATTGCAGCCCCGAGAAGTCCTCCAGAAGCTACGGCCTGTTCTGGACTAGCCGCCAGCAGGCTTACTTGCACCCCGCCCCCGCTTTCCTCATTGGGCAGACCTGTCAGAAAATATTTACTCGGAAGCACAGAGGTCCCCAAAGCGCAGGCCGACAAGCAGACATGGCAGGACTAGACGAAGATGCCATAGACGAGGTCTTGTACCTCGCGCGCGCAAACGAACCTTCCGAGCTTGATTCATACGTCTCCGAACTGTCCACACAGACCAAGCGACCGAAGGCGGAACTGTTCGCTGCGGCCATCGACCCATACTCGAAGAATAGCGCACTGCACTATGCTGCTGCCAATGGTCACAACGGTAACATTTCCAGTCGTGCGTGGTCGAAAGCCATTCTCACTAGCATAGATATTATCAAGTTGCTCTTCTCGACAAGCGCAGAGAAGCCAGAACCGGCATTTCTAAACGCAGTCAACGATGCAGGCAACACTCCCCTTCACTGGGCTGCGTTGAACGGCCACCTCGAAAGCGTGAAACTCCTAGTACAGTCGGGCGCCGACGTCACCATCATCAACCGAGCGGGCCACGATGCGGTCTACGAAGCGGAGATCAACGACAAGAACGACGTGGTAGACTGGCTGCTCGGAGCCGTAGAAGAGCTGGAGAATGGCATTGGACAGAATGACCAGCCGGAAGCCGGAGACGCAGAGGACAACATGGATGATGCAGATGCAGAAGCGGAGCGCGCCCAAGACAGCATTGCACCGGCGCAAGGGGTCGCAGCTGAACCGACAGTGGAAGGCGTTCGGAAGCAGATGGCGGACATGAGTACCCAGGACGTCGTCTCGAAGGGTGGCTGAAGCAGCTGCATCGTTGGCCGCAATATACATATATTACTGACGGCGTGCGACCTGCAAGGAACATGATGGCATGGGGTTCATGGCAAGGCCGAGCTCCACGTGGCGCGGGCCTGTGCAAGACAGCCACGGTTCCAGGGCAAGGTCTAGAAAGACGAACGCGGGGCATAAGAGAGCAGTATTGGTTGATGAACAAGGCAACAAAAATGCCATTGTATCTATGGGTCATGCACTGAAGTGTATAAGACCTTGCTAGCTTCCAGTTGTGACTACGAGCAATAGAGGCTTACTCCTGCTGGCAATGCCACCTGTATCCAGACACCTAGTCAAGAAAGTAGACTGGCTCTCATCATTGGTCATCCGCTCGAGTACACAATGAGCAGTCATCATGCTCATGTAAAACATGTGTGGTTCATACCACGACGCTGAGCGAAGACGCACAGTCCCATCATGCTATACTATCGCATCCAAAGGCACCGGAACAGACGTGAGACCCTACCTTGACAGATAGACATGTAATCATCAATCCAAGGGTGTTGCCCATGCCTAGCTTGCATTAGTACACGTTGGAACCTGCACTGCTATTCTCTCTTTCTTACCGCCCACACGCTCAGTCGAGAAGCCAGGCACGGCGCTTCGCGTCCTTCGCGGCTCGGCGCTTTTCGTTGTACTCCTTGAGCTGCTTCTTGCTGAGGTGCTGAGAGCGACGCTCTGCCTTGAGACTACGTCCGTCGTGGCTATTGGCGGCTGCATCAACATCGAAGAAGGCATTCATCTGGCGATGACTCTTGTTTTCATCGTTGTGCATCTCAGGACCTTGACCAGCTTGTTGCTGTTTGCCGTTGAAACGGTTGAACTGGGCAGTTGTAGTATAGTCATTGCTAGGGAGGAGCGCGTTGCGAGCTGCGGAGGCTGCAGCAGCGGAGGCCTGCGCTGCATCCTCTTCCTCCTTCTCTGCCTCCTTGGCGTAGTCGGCGTTGGGGTCGAAGCTGCCATGGATCTTGGGGTTGTATCCGCCCCACTTGCGCTTTGGTGGTGGGCTGGTACCCGGCGCGCCAGAGCTTGATGACAGTGCAGCGGCGCCAGCGTAAGGGTTTCTGTAGAGTGCACGTATTAGGCTGGGAAAGACACGAAAAGAAGATGATAGTTAGCAAACCTGTCGTAGCCGAGGCTGTGGGTTGGGGCGGTCGGAACGCGTGGATTTTCCCACTGCGAAAGACCCGTCTTGCGGTTTAGGAAGTACCAGGCGCCTGCGTTGGGCTCCCACCTGGGCTCCCAGCCATCGTCCTCGTCGTCTGGGACAGGCTCGTCGGGGAGGGGAGGCGCGCCACCATCGTACGGGAGAGGCGCAGAGGCGCTTGACGTGTAGCTAGTTTCCCTATCCGAGGGCTTGACATACGCGACTTCCGGGGTACTTGCGCGGCCGTCGCCCGGCTGCGCAGCGGCAGTTGGCGAGGACTTGCGCTCCTGATCTTGGTGGCCGGACTGGAGAGCCATGCTGCAGAGTCTCTGTACACTTGAAGATGTTAGAAAGGATGTGCCCGGTTTAGAGGCTGGTTGCATGCACGAGGTCGACAAAGAGGTTGCCGGCACGGTCAGTAGCGTTGGTGTTGTTGTTGCGAGTCGCCCCGGTCGCACCTGCACAAAGAACTTCGGAGCTGGCTTGGCACTGCGCTAGCGACGTAAGCAGACGGAGCGTGCATGTGACCTTGGCACTTTCGTTCCCGATACACTGATACCCCATCATCTGCACTGACTCGCAAGCCGCTTCGCTTCGGTCCAGCTCAACGGCGATCCGCTTGTGCCTGCGCCTTAGTCCTTGCCAGTTCCCGGCCGCTCGCCTGATCACTCGGTCCTTTGTCTCATAATAAATACGGGTGGTGCGAAAGTTTTGAGGGCGTCATCGCCGAGAACGGGAAACGACAGCCGATCCTGCATCGTCGTTGCAGGAAGCCTCGACGGCACGACAAGCACGCTGCGCACGCGCTTCCATCGCTAGGCCGGATGATGTGACAGACCAAATCTCGTCTTCAAGCCACCAGAGCATCCGGAGAAAGCCCTTATTATATGGAGTCTCAAGGCGCCCGAAGATGTGCATTGACTCGGGAGCTTGCAGTCAAGAAACCGACCGCTAAGCTTAGAGCCGTTCGGAGCGGGCCAAGTTGGCTTCATGCAAGCAAGGCCAGAGGCGTTAGGGGATCCGGGACGTAAGAGGATCGAGATGGTCTCAATCGCCCGCTCAACGGCTGCTGTGAGCTCGTTCCGATCGGATTCTGGTGCCGCTTTAGCTAGGATTTGTCGGCGCCTTTTTAGCTGACGACAACGGCATCGCTCGTGTCAGCATTTGGCACCAGCCAGTCCATTGTCGAGCGGGGACAAAAGGCTGTTTGTGGGCACCATAGGGCCGGCCGCCGGGACACCTGTCTTTCTGTTCGCATCGTTGACGGCGGCTTATTTGCCCTCTTTTCTCCTGCAGCGAGAGGCGTCGTTTATGGTGGCTGCACGTTTTAGCTGCTTCCAGCCCTTGGCCTCAATCTAAGTGAAGCTTATTGGTCGGATCCGCTCCAGAACCTAACGCCAGGTCCCAGAGTTTCGCGGCAAAATAGCAAGGACATGTTCGCTGCATTCCGAGCCCACGCTGCATGATCTGCACAGGTCATTAGCGGATTAGCTGCGGTTGGCCAGCTGCCAGTTGGTACGATCTGGGGCTCACTTGCCCACGCGCCATCCACGACTGCAGTAACGTGCATCAGTCTGCATCTGACGCAGCACGCTATCTAGCCCGCAGAGGGTGGTTGACTCGATATCTGCAGCCAATATTCCGGCTGGCTTGCTCATACCCTGGTCGGTTCCAGCATCTTCGGGTCTCAAACAGCAAAGGCTCCACGACCATGTCCCTGGCGGTCCGTCACTGCACGCCACTGGAATAATCGCTGACCTACTTGGAGGCCGCGGTCGCTCCTCCTTGAAGCCTGTTCTTGCAAGGGCCTCCTGGTAACCTCTTGACTGGCCGAGCACGGGGTCCCGCTGTCGTCCGCCCACCCTCCACTTTTGCTACCCGGCATTATTGTACTTATTACTATTATCCTTTGCCTTGCGTTCAAGCAACCGAAGCCGTGCTCGCTGCGTGCTCAGTGTCAATTGCGCCCAGAAGGAGCGCCCGCGCCGCATATCTTAATCCCTGCATCTGTAAGTTCTTCCCGCGTCGCCCCTACATACGCTCTTACATGCACTGTTGCTTTGTGCTTCGGTTGCGGTTCATACGGAGCCGGAACAGCGGTGCTCAGTCGTCAGACGTCAGCCCTGCACGGACTGTTGATTCTTTGGTCTATTTTCTAGACTGCAACGGACATCCTAGTCAAGGCCAGACGCTTCTGTTCGTTGGCCACCTTCCTGACTTCTTCACGTACCTTTATGTACCCGTTAGGTTGTCTACTAGCTGATGCCGTGGCTGCATCAGTGTCAAGCGTTGAGCAGTGCCTGGATCCCTTGAGCATCCTAGGCAGTCCATAGCTCCTACTGTTCCATATTCCCTCATGTGGCCGGTCAACGGGGTGTACCGTGGAAATCATCCCACCTCAAGCGCCGAACATCAAAACCCATCTTACCTGCTATGCTTCTCAACATGAGTCGTCCACCCAGCATACCCTCACATTCAGGTCCTCCGCCATCCTACAGCCCTTACCCAGCACATCATGCTTCATCGTCTCGACCAGAAATCATTGCCCCCAGTCAGCACGTTCGCCCCAGAGATTCCAGTGGAAGTCATAACAATGCGCAGCAATTACCAAGTCTTCGCACGCTTCTGGAACCAGAACTACTGGACAAGAAGTCGTCTGATCCATCGCTGAGAGCGGGCGGCGCTCCGGTACCTTACAGCCATGGCGGTCGTTACGGGTCGTCAAGTCCGACACTGAAGAGACGGCATGAATATGATGGTTACTTCCATGGCTACCCAGAGCATAATGCTATCGCTTCTCAAACACCCTACCACCACCGTCAACCTCTTTCGACCACAAACGCCACCACATCCACCACATCCTTACCACCCGGCTCTGGGTTTGGTGTCGGCCGAGTAGATCTCCAACGGCGCGAAAGTTTTGCACATCCTTCACAGCATGAGCTGGCGGTAAATGGGCATCGGCAAGCTTCGCTCATGTCTGATGCGACGGGAACGATGACGACTCACTCCGTTCAGCAAGAACTAGGGTTTGACCCAAGTAGGCCTGTCAGGATGAGACGACTGGAGGGTTCCTCAAGAGCTCCGGTACGATCGTCGCGTTGTGTGGGCCAGCGCGATATACCTGGCGAAGGCCCATGCTACGTCTACGAGGACGGCACCTACTGTCGGGCTATAATAGACGGCGAGGCCGTGAACCCTTCCTGGGGCATTACGAAGGCGGGGAAGCCTCGAAAACGACTCGCGCAGGCTTGCCTTACCTGTCGAGAGAAGAAGATCAAGTGCGAGCCCGGGTATCCAAAATGCCAGCAATGCGCCAAGTCGCAAAGAGTATGCAGAGGGTAAGTGGATCTCCCTGTTTGCAGTTCCCTTCTTTTCTCATTCGAGAACGTGGAACGCATTGACTTAATTGACTTGTTATACACTTCGGACCAGACAGGACTATAGTTCTATTATAGAATGACAAATACTAACCAATGGTAGAGGACTCAATCAAAGCAATGCATCCGGCGAGACATCACCGTCAAACTCCGCTCCTCTATTTAAGAACCATTCGTCCGAAGTCTTGAGTCCCGCAGCCAACTCAGATAGAAACAAAGCTCCCGGAGAGCTGCGAGACTCATCAAGAAAGGTTGACACTTGGAACTCCGGAACCCCGTTCAGACCTCGAAAGTACCGCCATCATACTAGCACGGACCCGAGAGACATGTCGGTACAGTCGTACGATTCGGATTGGAGTGGTTCGGCAAATGACCAGAGCCTTGACGATCCCGGACGTAGCTCTTACTCCGATCAACTTGCCCTCCAATGGGAACAGGATCCTTTCGAAACTGACCCTGGACTGACGATGCACCTACTGGATCTTTATTTCAATCACGCGGGTCGCGCGACCTATGGCATGTTTCCTCGTAGACCCTTCCTCGCATGGGTAGAGGGTAACCGCGACAAGAACCATGACCACTTGATGCTTTTATACTCAGTCCTGGCTATAGGCTCACTGTTTTCGGTTGATGGAGATAAGAAAGCCCTGGGAAAGAAGTTCGCTTCGGTTGCGTCATATGCAGCAGAAAAGCGGTTCGGGAAATTCAGCCTGCAGTTATGCCAGACTCGGCTGATGCTCGCGCTCTACTATTTTGCTCGCGGCAAGTCACAGGAGGCCTGGGACTATTGTGGTGCTGGTCTGCGAGCTCTCAGCGCCCTGAAGCTGAATTCTGAAGAAGGCGTTAAAGAGCTGGTTGATAGCAGTGCCGATTGGGACTATGGACTTGATCGTCAAATGTTCGCGGAGTGCTGTCGTCGCACTTTTTGGTCCGGACTACTGATGGATGTAAGTCACGACGTCATCAAGGTCCCAGCATCCGTTGACTTGATGCAACAACAGCGATACAATGGCTTCTTCGGAGGGACCCTTTTCGTCCTCAACTTGGAGGATGCCTTCGTTCAGCTCCCATGTCTGGACAGCATGTACGATGCATCAACACCGTGTAACGCGCCGATCCTAGACGAAGATCTCCTGAGTGGAAATGCCACTTCTGGCCCCGTTCTTGGCCACATGGCGTATCTATGCCTGATATCGACGCTATGGGGCGAGGTCCTTACCTTCACTAGCCGAGCTGCGCGTCGGCCCGACAGTACCTATGAACGACATTACGACACGTTCTACACGCGAATCAATGAGAAGCTGGAAGCATGGCATGCGATGTTGCCGGAGGAACTTCGTTACAGCCCACGAAATCTCGACAACAGCATGGTTGCAGGATACGCAGGTACATTCGTGTCTATACACGCTTTGTATTACGCTACAATCATCCGGCTCAATCGCCATATCAGAGTCAGCATATTACCAATGGAAAAACAACGCCGAAATCTGGAACGAGCCCTACGCATGGCGTCCAACTTTCTGTCGATGATGCTTTCCCTAGCTCCAGCTAGCCGCCAACGTCTTTCGCCCACCGTTGCCTCGGACCTCTCGTTCTCGACGCCTTTCCCTGGTTACGCGCTCATGCTTTCGGTCGATGTATTGACCTCTGCCGGGCTGTTATCATCATTGCCGACTTTGATCGAGACACTCAACACTACACTGACCTGTATCGACGAACTAGCAGGCGTTTGGGCTTCTGCAAAAGCGCAGCAGAAGACAGTATCGAATCGGATCAAGCAGCTCATGGATATTGCCGCACAACAGGGCCAAGGCATAAGCAACGGAAGTTACGGAAATTTCTGGAGGATCGGCAACAGTCTTGAGACGGCTTTCGGAAACGATGATGCGTTGTATAAGACCGAAGACCAGTTGCTTTTCGGCGTTGTGGGTCAGCTTACGAGTCAGTAAAATGCCTGTCCATCAATACTTGCTACTCCACGAACCAATGCCGGCTTACGTCTTTTCCTTGGACCACATCGGTTTTGTATGCGCTTCTTGTAATTGTCTCGGATCTGTGGTTATGCAATGGTGTCGCACGCTGCATAAACCTCGGCCCGATCTCCAAACCGCGTTCGTCTGGCCAACGCGCCCAGCATCAGCAGAATCCGCTCTGACAGAGAGCATGCATCTGCAAGGGCTGAAAAGCGATTCAGCCTCCTATGGCCTATTAGGAGTGCGTTCGTATATGGACGATGATCGCATGTTATCCCCACGACGCTGCCCTCTCCAAGTTGTGAACTCACGAGAAATTTGTATTCGTACTACTCTCAAAAGCCGTGAATGGACGGAGGATGCTTTCGCAAAGGTTCATGCGGTATTATTTTTCTTGTCTTTCAAGTCTCATTCTCATTCTCGGCCATGTGTCATGGAGCGGCTTTGTACAATTATCACTTACCAAGATCATGCGCGCATAATGATTGGCACCTTGTACCATCAAACGATATTATAAACAGAATCTTTAACTACTCAAGGACTCTAAATCATCTGTCGTAGTGTTACGAGATAGCAGATATCTCACTTCGTAAGACCTAGGCAGTAAATCCTGCTCATGGTGAAGCGGTATCATCAAAGCATGATCGAGCTTTGCTGCAGTACTCCCTCACACAACGCGTTTGCTTTGCCCGAAATCCACTTCGCGGAAATAGAGTACCCGTACCTTGCACCTCGGGTGCTACACTTGCGCCGTGACCGCAATAAGCAAGCAACAAGGTTGACTCATGCGGGGACACGGGACTTTCTAAGCCACAATGTCTAAGATGAAGCCAAGGGACCCTATGTGTGACTTGCACGTCGACGATTATCGCACTCTTCCCTGGTCAATTAAACGCTCCACACCACTACCGGGACGCCTTCGGTCCACACCAACAATCCAACAACAGACAGATGAGGTATACGAAGGAGGAGGCCCGCGGATCGAAGCTCGAGAGTGGTCGGCTAAGTGATGTACAGCAAGGAGATAATCATGACGACATCATATGCACTTTACGACCGATCACCATTGGTACCAAGATGTATCGCCCAGGCCTGTGGCACTGAAAGTCCGAATACGTGCCAGCTGATCACAGCATCACCCACACGGTATGTATGTTACGGCACCGGTGATCTAGATGCGAAAGCGCAAGGAGGCAGTAGTGCCTCCCCGCTAAGGGTAACTAGCAAAAAGCCCACGACTACCGGTAGTACGGGAAACTACCGACCACGCGCTTCTTCAGAGGCGGAAACGTGACACACGGCCTCATAGCCCGCAACTAAGACTTTGGCGTACCAACTCCCGCTCTAGACTGTCCCGAGGTCGGCACTTGCCAGCGCACTTGAGCGAACAAGCAAACAAGATCATCGTCTGCTCATTGTTCGAGCAGCAGAAGCAAGCTACCGGAGCTGAGTTCTAGCCAAAGTCTGTTTCGAGCGGTCCCAGAGTAAATACGAAATGACAATGTCTCCCTGGGCAGCCACCACAAGTTCGACCAAATGCCCTAATCGAACGTGCCAAACTCTGATACTAGTACCGCTCCCTTTTTTCTCCTCCATGACTACCGGGCGGGACAAGAACCGACCTACTACTAACTACCCGAAACGTAATTTAGCGGAAACCAAAAGCAATGTAGCAAGCGGAAACCGGCGAATTTACATTGCCCGGTCCGATTTCGACAGCGTATCTCGTAAAATGCGTTCCAGATGTGTCCTTGTTTTTCCAGCAGCATCACCTGCGTCGTCGTCGTTGTGTCATACCAAGAAATATGTTCCTTCGGCCGCATAACCGAAGAGACAGGATTAGTGGACCAGATTCCACAAATCTAGCTTTTCAACACGACACGTCACACGAGTACAAGCTTCAGTGCCCAGGTGTTCCAGGGCCGGCCGTTCATGCACGTGCGCACCTTCCACTTCAGGATGCAAAACCCCCGACGACAGAGTAAATGGTAAGAACGTTTGCAGGAGAAGGCAGAGAAGAGTTTCACGATTTTGCCAAGTCTTTCTACGTTTCACCATCACGTCTCCATCAGCTTCAGTTCATTGGAAAGATGGCCTGGAACTAAGTTTTCTTACTGCGCTTTGCTCCGCAGAATAGACATGAGGTGGATACTCAAACGTTCGACGGAAACTCGGCATGACGCAAGATACCTGTCTAGCTGGCTGCTGGTGGCCGAGGCCGAGGCCGTGACAAGGTACCACCACTACGGCTTTTGCGTGTGGATAGAGCGGATACAAAGCGCTCTCGAGGAGGGAAGAACGATTGGGTGAGAACGCAGTGGCAGGTCTTTCCGCTCTTGTACCCAAAGTAGCGGCCGAGATGCAGTAACGTACCTAAAGTTTATCTTGGAGATGGAGGGATTAGGAATGAGTAGTGCAGTGATGGTGATCTTGCCGCCCCTGTATCCCTACATTAGACGGAATTGATCAAAGAAATACGATATCGGGACGACATGATTACTACAGCAAACGTGCCTCTTCTCGACGACTCAATATGACGACACAAACAATGATTGAAGTTGACATGCTCTTGAATTCATCATGTCGAGATAGCTAGATAGATCATAAATTGTTATCCGTCTTGAACTTATCCCACGCCTCGTTCAATGTGGCAAACACAGCCGCACTAATCATCTTCTGCTCTGTGGTGGCCGATTGAGATATCTGTAACGAATTAGGTTAGCAAACCGTCCTGTTGTTTTGGACATGGGAGAGGAGCGAACATACCTTATCAGGATGCACCTTGGCAATAGCCTTCATATAGATGATCTTGACCTTGTTCGGCATGACCAGATCACCCATGTTGACCTTCTTCCACCCTGCATCCTCCCAGAGCACTTTATCTAAACTACCCAGTAACGCACGCAGGTTATCTGACTTGGTACCCTTCCAAGCAATGAGTTTGGCATCGACTTGGTCGGTAAGGGCAAATTTCTCATCGTCTGCACGTTCAGCGGCGGCGTTGGCGGCTTTCATGCGCTTGACGGCTTCGGAGTCATTGGCGGGACCACCACCGAGATCTGACATGGCAGAGGGTTTAGGAGCAGCGGGCTTGCGAGCTGGAGGCGGGCGTTTAGTAGCTGCCGAGGCGTTGTTATTCCCACTTGCGGCTTTCTCACAGCGGTTGCGACCGGAAATGGCGATTGCGCCGCCTACACCATTTTGAACGGCTTCTTTCCATACGCCGTGTGCATCTGCCCACTTCTCCATGTTCTCCAATGCTTCGGCTTTTCGCATGAGAGCTTTGCCATAGAATTCCTTCATGTCTTTTTCGCCTTCCATTCCACCCGTAGCAATCTTCTCGCCTTCTCCTCTTGACACGCCGATTATCGCTAAAGCCGAGTCGGCATCAGCAATTGCCGCCTTCGGGTCGCCAACTTTGATGTTCGTAACGGCGCGATTACAGAGTACGATGATCGTGACGGGATGATTGCTTGGGAGAGGACTCAGTGCAGAAGAATAGGCAGCGTGTGCAGCAGGGTAATCCCCACGCTTGAATGCTTCGGAACCTCTTTGCCGGTCGGCTGAAGATGAGCTGAGCGCGGAGGATGAGACTGGAGGTATTTGACGGGGCGGTGCTTTTGGCCTGGGTGGCGTTGGCGTAGGAGCCGGACTTCGAGCTTTCCGGGATGATGTTGCTTGGAGGAATGGATTGTTAGATTGAGCAGGCGTTGGTTGGCGCGAAGGCTGCTTCGACGGCGGCGTGGGATCTGGAGAGAATAGATCCACTTCAGGCTGCGGCTGTGGCTGCGGTGTAGTCTTCTTCCGGCGAGCAGGGCTGATATATGCTTGAGAGCTTTGTTCCTCTACCTCTTGCCGTGTCAATCGTGTTGCTGGTCGTTTATCCAGACTTGATGGTTGCTGCCGCTGTGACGGCGATTGCGATGACATGCGGTCTGGGTAACCGTTTCGCCCGGTTTCTTGCTCTCTTCTTTGTCGTACAGGTAGCGGTTCGGCTTGGTGGCGCATGTCGCTCGTCCGGGATGGCTTCGTGGGACGCCCACCAGCTTCCAGCATCATGGCTTCGTCTGTAGCTGACGCCTCGGCCTTTTGCTGTCGACTTGAACGAGGAGCAGCTTCCGCAGCCTGAGCGTCTCTCATCCACTTTGGCATGTTTGGATCACCCTCCTGTTGGAAATCGGCCATAGCCTTTTGTACTTGTTTGCGGCCCGTCTTCCAGAGAGAGTTTGCCGATTTGAATAGGTTGTTGCCAATCTCTGAAGCCATTTGGGTGACGTCTTTTTCTTGACCTTCTTGCCTACGTTGTCCTGAACGGCTTCGCGCTTCATCTTCTTGCATCCACGCGGGCCTAGAGCCGCTTGCCCGTGGTTCTCTTGACGACTCCCGACCATTGGATCTGCTGTTCCCACGCCTCGGGCGCTCGTCTGAATCATCAGGCTCTCGACGTGATCTGTCTTGGCTCTGCGAATGCGTTTTCTGTTTCGCCTCGGCATGCGCCTGGTTTAACAGCCATCCCACAGCAGCCTGCACATCGAGCCCAGAATCAGTGGTCGCAAGAGCAATTGCCGACCTCTCAGCTGGAAAGCCCATGTCCACAAGTTCAGCAACAGCTTTGTCATGCGCGTTCTGAGGGCCTGGAGAAGTTTGCTGTCGATGGTCCTCCACGGGTGCTGTCTGAGGCTCTTTCTTATGCTGGAATTCGGAAACTGGCTTTCCTAACAAGCCTAGTATATCGTCGTCGGCAGCGTTGGTCGTTGACGGTGGAGCAGGCGACGTGGACTTTTGCGCCATCTGCTTGAGACCAAACATATCGTCATCGTCGTCGAGGAGCGCATTGCTGCCGGAGGAGGGCTGTGGTAGTGGCGTGTTGCCTCGGGAGACATTGGCGCTGTAGGCAGGTGTGCTCCTGCCACTGCTGTGGGTGGGGACGGGGAAGTGGCTTGAGCGGTCTACGGGAGCTGCTGAGTTAAATGCTGCTAGAAGATCAGCCTCGCTGGGTGAAGATATCTCAGGTCGTCTCGAAGAGGTGTCCAAGCCTGCGAAGGGCTTGTTGATAGTCTTGGATAGGCCGTGATTGGTGAACGGGTTGTTCGAAGGACGCGGGGCGCCAAATGCCGCAGGTTCTGGCGTGCTCTTCCCACTGCCCAACGTGTCCCAATGCGTCGACTCGGCAGCTCCGAAGGTTGTATCCCATTGCTTCCTCTTCTCCGCCTCTTGTCTTGCCTTCTCCTCCTGTATCTGCTTCTGTCGTTCTTGTAGCGACAAATTGTTGGCCGGTGTTTTGGACTTGTTGGAGGACACAAGACCAGCGAAGCTATCGTTTGCGGGGGTCGCTGGTTTCGAGGGCACTTTGAACTGCTGCGCACCGCTGGAGCCAGCTCCTAAGCCAGATTGTTGCGCGGAGAGCGTAGAGAGGGGTGTGGATCGACCAGAGAGCTGAGGCGTGGGGCTCTGGCGGAAGGGTGGGAAGGCCGCGGGGGTGTTGTTGGCGGGCTTTTTGGCGGGCTGCGACCAGTCGAGGCCGGCTAGGTCGTCCATGATGTCTGTTCTTGTGTGTGGAACGTTTCAATGAGTGTGTAAAGGAAATGGTATCATAATGGCGGGTTGGGTGTTGGCATCGGTATTAGGTGTATTGACCGCTTCACGATGGTCGGTCGCGCTTGCTCGTTACGCGCCACAGAGCACAGCCACGTCACGTGATATATGCAGGGTCTAAGTAGCCGCGATGCTTTTTGGGCAGTTTCGACTATCTGAGCATGTCTGCATGGCGTTCGCAGGCAGCTTCCTGGTAAAATCGAAGTGTCAACATTTGCGAACACAATTTGTTAGGATAGTGCAACCATGAAGAGCCTCAGAAACAAGAAAGATCTTCGATGTTGCAAAGGCAGGAAGAGCCGACATAGATGTCGCAGATAGAGTGCTATGGAGCCCATCTTCGCAGCGCTCCCGCGGGCACGGACTCCTCTGGCTCGGATGCGGACCTCCTTGCCTTCTTGGACCGCATGCCTGTAACGATACCGGGTACCCTGCTAATGCATTGGTGCGAGCAGTTCCTCCGAGCCGACCGGCTCAGTATCGATTGCTGGTAAACAACAAGGTAAACAACCGGCAAAGGATTCTTACTGCGGAGTCGGGCAACAGGCACAAATGGAGTGGGCGTATGCGGATCCACAATTGGCAAGTTATGATGCGGTCAGCAGTGGGCACTGTCGAACCGCGACCGCGGAGATGGTGGCAGTAGCACGTCCTGGCGCGAGCGGACTGTCCCGACTGTGCGACCCCTGAGCAAAGCTTTGCAAGGCTTTCTTCCCCAATGGCCTCACATCAGGACGATTTGGCTCCGTGGTCTCACATTGACTCGGGCCGAAGGAATCTAGTCATTCATTACTCGTAGACGGCACGGTAACCGAAGCCGCGAGGCCTTAGTGGTGTTGGCTCCAAAGGATACCAGTTGCTTTCGGCAGTTGTGCAGAAGAATGATATGGTCTCGAGAAGGTTCGGTCGGACTGTGCACGCAGGCGTCTTATTAGGCTGATCATAACAGCCAGCTCGTACCTGGACGGGAGACAGTCGACCCTCGGCGCTCAGGCACAGGCAGCATGGCGGATTTGCCGAGCCGCGAACCCGCGCCCACGGTATCAGACTTGACCACCCGCCCATCCCCGAAGGAAGCGAGGGCCAGATGACTCACGTGCGCACACTACGCGCAAAGAATCTTATGCCAGGGGACTCTGCGCGAATCTAGGTTTGGATGTGTATCCATGGTGATGCTGACGGTGCAGAGATGCAGCAGTTGACCGATGGGTGATAGCACAAGTGGTAATGAGAGGTTGCATTTGATATATGCAAGCGGTTCGCTGCCTAGCCTGAACGGGGTCAAGACCGGTACCAGGTAGAGGTATCTGTGGCTAGCCGCAAAGGGGATGTGGTGCGTGCCGCCAGGCTCGCGGTTGGAGCGAACGGCTCAGGTACAAGGCACCAACTATGCCTGGAGCGGAACAGAGAGCGAGGTCGCGGTCGCAGCTACTCCGTATAGACGCGACGAGAACAAGCAGTCGGGACCCTGCGGTGTGGAGCGGACTCCGATACGCATGGAGAAGCGGGCGGCCGGGCGAGTCTACACGAGAGACTCAGGAACAGGACGCTCGAGGGAGGGATGATTATTGCTAGCGTCGTCTATCGTGCCGTCCACTGACGCGGAAGAGCCAGGGGCAGTCGGTCGGCGCGACTATGCTGGCCAGGGTGGACAGGTACTATACATCTGCAAGCGACGCGTCTGTCTGGCTCTGCACCCCCATTTCTCAACTCAACTCTGCCTGGACTGGGACCCGCCTGATTTGCAATTCATGACTGCCCGGGTAGTAGTCTCTACACAAGGTTTTGCTACCAGCGCACGTGTCGACTCCCTTGCATACTAAGCTCCACCAGCGCAGTCGCTTCCGGATTGTTTGTCCAGGGATCTCCCGGCAACGGTTCCGCACTGCCAGTAAGCGCGGGCCTGGCACAGAACCATCGCTCTCGAGCATCCTCGCCCAGCTTTCGACGTGCCTTCCTACTCCCCAGCAAACCTCGCCAGAAACGCTCCTTCCGCCAGCTCCTCGCGCCCTCCGTCGCCGCTGCCTCCGATGCGTCTCTTCAACCGCAAGGGCTCCAAGCCCCAGGTTTCTCCCAACGGCAGCCAGCCGAACAGCTCCAATGGCTCCCTGCGCTCTCCTGGACCCACCCCAAACGGCTCTCGGCCTACAAGCTTCCCAGACGTCCCTCTGCCAAAGGCCCCGGATCCAACCCTCGACCCGGCCGGCTATCTGCGCAGCATCTACGCCGTCCGCGAGCGCTCCAAGCTGGTGCTCGAAAAGGCCAAAAAGAACCAGCTCAAGCACTTCACTGTCGACATGAGCAAGTTTGGCGATGTCGCCCGCTTTGTTGTATCGATAATCAAGGTAAGCCTCATTTTGCTGCGCAAGGATGCCATGCTGGGCCGCCTCCCTCTAACCGTGCCTGCAGCGCGACTATGCGCCCGACTACGCCTCCATCCCACCCCACGGCCGCTGGCAGCACTTCGATGTGGGTGGCCGCCCGCGAATCGACCAGCTCATGGCGTCATGGCCGTCCACCGTAGACAACCAAGAGCGCACCCGCCGCCTGATTGATCTCTTCCTCGTCTCCGTCCTCCTCGATGCAGGTGCAGGCACCAAATGGCAGTACAAGAGCAAGGAGTCGGGCAGGATCTACCGCCGCAGCGAGGGTCTTGCTGTCGCCAGTCTGGAGATGTTCAAGTCCGGCGCATTCAGCAGCGATCCCAGAGAGCCCTTCCAAGTCGACAGTGCGGGGCTGAAGAAGCTGGACGTCGCAACAGTGGCGCGTGGCTTGCAAGTCAACGCCACAAACCCAATAGACGGTCTCGAGGGTCGCACTAGCCTGCTGCTCCGCCTAGCAGAAGCCCTGCAAAATCAAGAAGTCTTTGGTCTCGAAGCGCGGCCAGGAAACATGCTCGGTACGCACACCTTCCACAAGTCATGATGTTGGCTAACACTCTCAGACTACCTCCTCTCGCACCCCACTACACAAGCATCCTCAGTCCCCATTATACCCCTCCCCACACTCTGGAACACTCTCATGGACAGTTTGACCCCCATCTGGCCGGCAACGAGGACCCAAATCGACGGTGTACCCATGGGCGACGCCTGGCCGTGCTCCGTCATGCCATCGCATCCTACCCACCCGTGGGAGAACATTGTCCCTTTCCACAAGCTGACACAATGGATGACCTACTCGCTAATGGTGCCAATGACGAGGCTACTCCATGTTCACTTCCCCGGCGCTGAGCTTCTGACCGGGTTGCCAGAATACCGAAACGGTGGACTTTTCATTGACGTCGGCCTCCTAACACTCAAGCCCGATGACCAGAAGCGCGGCCTCGCACAATACCAACGCAATGCACAGGTGACAGGGCAACCGAGCATGGAGGTTGTGCCGATGTTTACCGCCGACGATGACGTGATCGTGGAATGGCGCGCAGTCACTGTCGGGTTACTCGACGATCTCCTAGTCGACGTAAATCAGCTGTTGGGCTTGAGCGGCTCTGACAAGCTTAATCTGGCCCAAATGCTGGAAGCTGGTAGTTGGAAGGTAAGTTTGACATGATTCCCATGTTCTGGGATGTAACTGACCCACACCACTAGGGAGGTCGAGAGATTGCTGAAGTGTCGCGGCCCAACACTAAAGAACCGCCAATCATGATCCTGTCGGACGGCACTGTTTTCTAAGATACCCCTTTCTTCGTTTGTTCCGCCCTTCCTTCGCTTCCTTCACATACAGACATCGTGCAGCGGAAGCACGTATCCGATACCCACGAGGGACCCTTGCCCCAGCCGCCGCAGTACCTTCTAATTATGGCCAGGTGGATGGGATTTATGATACACGATCTTGACGGTCGCATTTGGTGGACAGCTTCTTGTTTATACGTTCTGCTTTGTCACACCAGCCACGTTTACGTTTCATTCTACTTTGGAAGCGCTGGCGGCTTAAGATTCATTTCATGTGTTGTAATAATTCCTTACCATGACTGTTGGAATCTCCGTAGCCACGTACCAGAGCCTTTTGAACGAGAGCTGGCGCCTTCACTAATCTTCGCAATGGGGAATTTTGATCTGACTAGAACTCCATGAACATAATACAACAAATACTATGATGTGCATCGCCTTGACCACACTGTTGATAGCAAGGATGGCCATCGCGTTTCCCATAAGGAATGCGGAGTGCGGAAGTGCCCCACTCACCTGCCAAGAAGAGACCCAAAACCGCTCGGGGACGCCAAAGCTCGCCCAGACGTGCTGTTTACGGTACGTCATCCCATCACCAAATCCCACGCGACGGCTCCATATTACTAGACGCTTACCACTCCGCGTTCGCTACCAACCTTACCTTTGCCGCGCGGCGGTCTTTGCACAGCGCACCTTATCGCGACTCGCGCGTAGCTTCTTCCACACTCGGAACGCTATCACCATGAACTCGATCAAACGGCAGAAGCAGCGCAAGGTGCTGCTCATGGGCAAGAGTGGAGCCGGCAAGTCATCAATGAGAAGCATCGTTTTTAGCAACTACGTCGCCAAAGATGTCCGGAGGTTGGGTGCGACAATCGATGTTGAGCACAGCAATATCAAGTTCATGGGAAACCTCATGCTCAATCTCTGGGACTGCGGAGGGTGAGCCCATCAGCTACCAGACCAGACGATAACACGAACTGATCTTTCGCAGTCAGGACGGCTTCGTCGAGAACTACCTCAACCAATCTAGGAACCACGTCTTTGGCTCCGTCGCCGTCCTCATCTTCGTCTTCGACATCGAATCGCGCGAGTTCGCAGCCGACGTCGTCTCCTACTCCAATATCATTCGCGCCCTCCACGAGTGCAGCCCCAATGCCAAAGTCTTCTGTCTTATACACAAGATGGATCTTGTACAAGCCCGCCTCCGCCAGGCCATGTTCGACGAGCGCGCCGAATACATCCGGGAGGCTAGCGAGGGGTTCAAGGATACGGTCGAGTTCTTCGCAACAAGCATCTGGGACCAAAGCCTGTACAAGGCCTGGACAAAAATCATCTACTACTTGATACCGAATGCGGGCACAATTGAGGCGCTGCTGGAACAACTGGCCGAGGTTATTGATGCCAGGGAACTCATTCTGTATGAGCGTACAACCTGTCTCACGGTGGCACATGTTACAAGGCAGACTGAGGAGGCCAACCCATTCACGGATCGATTCGAGCGCATCTCAAGCATCCTGAAGACGCATAAACAGAGTATGGCGTACGTACCTGTCCTCCAACTAACCAACGATTCAAGACCTGGCTAACTATCTTTTCTCTCCTAGGAAACACACAAATATTCCTGCCGGTAGTGCAAACTTTGCAGAAATGCAGATCAAAACGGGTCGCTTCATGTTCTTCATAACACGTCTCACCGAAAACACAAACCTCGCAGTCACTATCCCGCCTTCCGAACAGGTCTTCAACGCAGCCCGCGTGAACATTTTCCAAGTACGACCCAAATTTGCCGAACTCGACATCGCCGCCAAACCTAGACCTCCGATTCAGACTGCATTTGCAGGGAGCGCGGATACGAGCGACAGCACAGATAAAGGGAAGCAGAAGGAAGTAGGATACGGAAATGGCGTCTAGACGTCGCCTGAGCACAAGAGGGAAGTGAAGAGGATTGAAAAACTCAAAGACAGCTTGACGCAGGGCTTCGAGGACATGTTTGCAAGGGTCGACCCAACATGGGAAGGTTATGAGGAAACGCTGGACCAGACTAACCGGGCGAAGCGATTCTTACAGAATTATCAAAACTCTGAGGCTCTGCGGGTTTCAGAAACGTCGCCAGCACACAGAGAGGTAGAAAGGGCCTCAGATACTCCCCATTGAACGGGCAGCGGACAGAGGCAAGAGTGGGTGGTTCTGATGATGTACCTTCGGCCGCGAGTTGAGAGTCCGTCTTTCAGCGCCGTTTTTCAGCAAGTACATCGTGGAGATTCAGGGACAAACTCTACAAAATCCTGGAATTCAATGCTGTAACAGCTCAGCTGAATTGGCTAGTTCAGAATTTGGCTCGACATTGAGAGGTAGCAGATGTAGCTGCATCCCGAGCGGTTACAAAGACATTTGGAAGATACCGATTCTTGAAGATCTTCAGATCCTTATCTATCTGAGCGTGGCACTTCCTTCTTCATTCGCCAGATGCGTGACGGCGATAGGCTTGCGACAGATGCTAGCCTTTGCCTCGACATACTGCGTGCGGCAATGATCAAGAATACCGCGTTGACCGATACCCATGGATCCCATGCGACAACACCGGACTATCGTGATTGCGTTGAGAAAACGCCGCATGCAAATCTGTACAGAGAGCGAGCCAGGCGCGCCTTGTGTAGGCGCCAAAGCGAAGAGACTCAGGCATCCATCAGCGCCCCCACCAAGACTCAATCTCACCACAGACGTGCATCGCGCAGGTCTCGATCTGCGCTACCTTGCTAGCACCCATGCTGCAGATCCAAGAAACCACAAGAAAGCACATCCAAGAGAAAACGGTTGGTGCACAAGCAAGGCCAAGCGAGAATGCGGGGAAAACAACCTTCGCCTTTGTCTGATCTTGATCACGCAAAGTCTTGGGTTGAAAAACGGGGCACGACGGCTTCGCCTTTCTTGATTGAAAACAGCAAGGAAGAACCTTGAAGCGCTGATATCTTGCTAATTTGCATAGCAAGTGAAGTACTCGTTGTAATCCCAGAGTACGGTACTTGCGATACAAGTGGCCGCAGCACCGGTCAAGGCATTTGCTGGGTGGGCTGAGATATTAATACCGATCCTTCGGGAAATATGTGGACTTGCAGTGCATCTTTGTGCATTTACGTATGCCTGCAGATATGGCGATGAGTCTTGTGTTACATTGCACCATGCCGTCATGTGAGATCCTCGTTTGCTTCAGCTGAGAGAAGTGGGTGTGTTTGTGGCTTGGCCTCAGGATACCAAGATGGAATGACCGAGGAAATGCCAAGGCGAATGTAGTGTACATGGCTGGTTTGCGATGGGACAGAATAGCTGTGCCCGTTCTGTTGTTTCTGCCGTTACTGTATGGGGTTTGAGCGCACGATGCTCCGTGGTATCGAAGAAGCGCCGAAGCCGCGTATCTTGAGCCATGGATTTATATTACCCGGAGTTCGTCGCGGCTTGTGATGTCGGCATCAGCCTTAGCCCCTCCTGGCCCTTGCTTCATCGCAGCAAGAACTTCCAAGGCGTGAAGATACCGTCAAAGCCCGGCCAAGTCCAATACCCAAGAACGACCAAGTGCTCCGCCTTACCGTTTTGCAGCCACCAACGTTGGCCATCTCTCAGCTGTTATGCGGTGATTACTTACCCTGGCCTATCACCTCATGACGCTATTGGCTGGTGAGATGGCACCGCGTGATCGCGTTTGAGCGTTTTGTTGATGGATGGGAATGGTTGCATGTGTGAGGATTAGTATTGGCATTGCCCCAAGACGGGGAAACTGCAGCATTTGGCAATGAAGCAGTAAGCCTGAATAACACGGACATATAAGCATGTCTGTTCACTCTGTCCCGCATCTTGAAGCTCTCCTGCGTCTTTTCTTGTCCTCCTCGCCTCTTGCTGGAAGCTTATCTGAAGCTATTTCCACCTGAGCTTGAACGCGACGAATACACAAGCTCTAGTGCGCACGTCTGACAGTAGTTTGGCCATGGCGGAACCTGAAAAGGAGACTAAAATTGAGTAAGCTACTTGTCGCAAGCTGAAGATGGTCATGATGTGAGGCTCAAACTGTACTAACCGTGTGTCTTCCAGTCCAGTGGTAGTGGATGAACACCACGAGCGCAAGGCGTCCATCTTCGATGATGAAGCGAAGCGCAAAGAGAGTGTCGCGCACCTAACAGCCAATCTCGAGGGCGAGTAAGTAATTCCTTACCTGATTAAGCCCCCAGATACAAGCAACCTCGCTTCCAAAACTTCTCAATTGCTATGCTCTAGACGCGCTCCTACTAACAAGTCCAGAATCCGCAACCCGCTCGTCGACATCCCGCAAGAGCAGCTCCTAGCAAACGTCCACGACTTCGCCACAGAGCACCAGCTAACCGACGTCGAGCCTCTCCTCGTCAAAGGCGCCCTCCTCGCACAATCACCCGCGCTCTTTGAAGACCTCGAAGAGCTAAATGAAGATGACCGTACCGCCATCCGCGAAGAAATCACCCATCGGTTCAAACTCCCTCGTACACTCTACTTTACCATCATCCTCAACTCTGTTGCAGCAGCTATCCAGGGGTGGGACCAAACGGGCTCCAACGGCGCTAATCTGACTTTCGGCCAGGCTCTCGGTATTCCGGACTCTGGCCCAGTGTGTGAGGCGGCGGGGACGTGTGAGAAGAATGGGTGGATTATTGGGTTTATCAATGCTTGTCCTTATATTGCTATTGCTGGTGAGTGTTACATGATGGTGAGCCAGTTGAGAAGTTCGCTAACTTTTATAGTGTTCTGTGCTTGGATCTCTGGTGAGTTGACTTCAAAGTTCCCGTCATCTCATGTCCTCTCTTGCTAACGACCCTAGATCCCGTGAATGAACTCTGCGGTCGTCGTGGTACCATCTTCATTGCTGCCGTCTTCTCACTCTTTGCGCCCTTTGGCATGGGTCTGAGCCAGACATGGGGCCAGCTTGCCGTTTGCCGTGTGCTTCTGGGTGTTGGTATGGGACTCAAGGAAGTCACAGTGCCCGTCTTCTCAGCGGAAAATGTCCCGGCTAGTGTGCGTGGCGGGCTCGTCATGTCATGGCAGATCTGGTGAGTTATGACTGTACGAAATGCATGTGAGACATATACTGACTCAGTAAGGACGGCGTTTGGTATCTTCCTGGGAACGGTCGCTAATCTGGCTGTTATGGTGAGGCCGTGAACATGCTCGCAGTTTGCAACCACTGACAACGGATAGAACACTGGGTCGATATCCTGGCGTCTTCAATTCGGATCCGCATTCATTCCTGCCGTCCCCCTCGTTATTGGCATCTGGTTCGTTCCTGAAAGTCCAAGATGGCTCATGAAGAAGCGAAAGTACGCCAAAGCCTACCGATCCTTTCTTCGTCTACGCAACACCCCTCTTCAAGCTGCGCGCGACCTCTACTACACCCATTGCCTCCTCGAGCAGGAAGAGGTTCTGATTCGCGAAGCTGGAATCAACCCCAAGTCCAACTTCTTCACGCGCTTCATTGAGCTGTTCACGATTCCGCGGGTCCGTCGCGCGACGCAAGCTTCTGGTATCGTGATGATCGGACAACAGGTAAGATTGTGGGAAGTCCCTTGGGATGAATGAGGCTAATGGGAATAGATGTGTGGCATCAACATCATCGCATTCTACAGCTCCACGATCTTTGCAGAAGGAGGAGCCACAAACAAGGAAGCCCTCATTGCATCTTTTGGGTTCGGTCTTGTGAACTTCACCTTCGCTTGGCCGGCAGTCTGGACGATCGATACGTTCGGTCGCCGCGGTCTGCTTCTTTCCACGTTTCCCAATATGTTCTGGACGCTCCTTGTAGCTGGCATGTGCTACTACATTCCCAAGGACAGCGATGCACATCTGGGCTTGATCGCCTTCTTCGTATATCTATTTGGCGCCTTCTACTCTCCTGGAATGGGACCGGTGCCGTTCACGTACTCGGCTGAAGTATTCCCGCTTTCGCACAGAGAAGTGGGTATGTCATGGGCTGTTGCCACGAACAATTTCTGGGCGGTAAGTCAAATCTGACTGATGAATATCGTAGTGCGACATATACTGACTCGATGCGCCAATTATTAGGCAGTGCTGTCGCTCACACTTCCTCGCATGCTCAAGGTTATGAGACCTCAAGGAGTATTCGGCTTCTACGCTGGTCTCAATGTCGTCGCCCTCATTATGATGTCAGCCACTCTCCATCCGCTGCAACATTCAGAGAGCTAATATATCTCCAGCTTCCTTTGGCTACCCGAGACCAAGCAGCGGACACTTGAAGAGCTTGACTACATTTTCGGTGTCCCTACGCGCACCCACATGAAATACCAGGCTGTCAAAAACCTGCCTTGGTGGTTCAAGACGTACATACTCCGTCGCAAGGGTCTCTCCAAGCCTCAGCTTTACAAGTTTGGCGATCAGCGCCCACCTGTAAGCGTAACAGCGCAGATGAGCTACGCTTGGAACACGTACGTTCTTCGCAAGAAGGGGCTGGTGAAGCCGGATGCTTATGTTCGAGCGGCGCCTCGAGGCGAGAAGCAGGTCTAGTCAACTTTGAACCAGAGTGTAGCGCGAGGCGAGAAGAGGTGGTGATGCTGGGTACATAATTCGCAGCATGTTGGAGCGAAAGGAAAGGACTGGTCGGTGACCTAGTAGGGCGTGTGGGTGATTGTGGTGGCATGTGGTCTTATCGCTTCGTTTTAGTACTAACAGCGTTATTAAGGTATTTTAGATTTAAAAAAAATTAAGTCTTAAATAAGTAATAGCTCTCTACTAGGTATTTTAAAAGTTATTATTAAGTAGAAATCTAAATCTTAAGTACTAATACTTATAGCTTAAAGAGCTACTAATTCTAAAAAAGTAAGAACTATTACTAGTACTCTAAAAAATATATAACTAAATCTTTTACTTACTTTTAAAAGTATAGTATTAAGTAAGTAAGCTAAAGCTTAGAGCTTTAGTACTACTACCTTTAAAGTAGTTAAAGCTTTTAAATTTTTTAAGCTAGCTAAAAAGCTATTCTAATACTAAATACTTTATAAGAGAATTATAATATAATTATATATACTTATTAGCTTATAACTAATAAAGTAATATATTTTAAAGCTTTATAGTTAAAATATATATACTAAAATCTTAGTAAAAGCGCGCTTTTTTTATTTTTTATACTTATATAATAATAATATTTAAAACTCTAAAGATTAAAAATATAAGTAGCTTATATTTAATACTAAACGCTATATTACTACGTTAATATATACTTCTAAATAATTTATAAGTCTTTTAAATAATTATAAGTATAAAACTAATCTCTTACTAGTTATATTACTTTACTATTTTACTAAGAAGCTCTACTAAGTTACTTTATTATTACTATATTAATTACTTTTTATATAACTATATTACTATTATAAAGATTATATAAGCTACTTTATATTTATTAGAAGAGAAACTATTAAGAAAGCTATTTTAAAAGCTATTTTAGTAACTATAGAATAAGATACTATCTATATAATAAGAGATATAATCTAAGCCTTCTACTCTAAATATATACGTTCTAGAGCTATTAATATTCTTATTAATATTCTTATTAATATTTTTATTAATATTTCTATTAATATTCTTATTATTCTAAAGAGTTATCTAGCTAGAGTAAGGCTTTCTATTATTTCTTCTTCTATTCTTACTTTTAAAAAGCTTACTAAGAAGATATATAATATATTTTATAGGTACTATTATTATATTTCTAAGAGCTAAGTAAAGAATTATCTTATTAATAAGCTAACTAGAAAAGAGCTATTAATTATAATTACTATTTATATCTATAACTTTATATATAAGATAAAGCTAAAGATAAAGCTTTTACTATCTCTATATATAAAGTAGACTATACTTTAGTAATATAGTACTATTTCTAGAATCTTTAGTATAAATAATAAAGAATAAGAGATAGAAGATTTAGCGTTTATAGCTTATCTCTTTTTACCTAATACTATTACTTAGATAAATACTATAGTTATATATTATAGTTATTTTAAATAAAACTTATTAGTAGTTATTACGTTAATATTACTAGCTAAGAATAGAGATAAGATTATAATTAATAGCTAAGAATAAGTATAGTAAGTTCTATTAGTAGTATTTTTATATACTATATATTATATTATTTCTAGTTATTTCTAGTTATAGTATAAAAGAAGTTATATAGATAAGTATAAAATAAGTCTATACTAAAACAACTATATTACTATAGTAATATATACTAAATTAATATTAAAATTATTTAGTAGTTCTAAAAGAGACTAGCTTAAAGTTTTTTAATATCTTTTAATATCTTTTAATATTATTTTACTATAAAGATAATACTAAATTAGGCTTAAGATACTATTTTTTTTTTTAAAAGTTATAATTAAAGTTTAATATATACTCTATAAGTATATATAAAAGTGTACTAAGCCTTTTTAGCTTAGTAGCTAATACTTTAGTAAATAGCTTATTTTAAAAAAATTACTATATAAGTAATATAATTACTTTATTATTTCTCTTAAAATTTAAATAAAATAGTAATATAACTATAGCTTATTAGTTAAAAAACTATTAAAATAAGTTTATAAAAGTTATATAAAGATTAGATAATAATATTATATTAAATTATAATATTATTATAGTAAAGCTTAAAAGAAGTACTTAGAGATAGAATATATATATATAAACTATTAGCTTAAAGTAGACCTAATACCTAAGAAACTAAACTATTATATTTTTTTTTTTAAAAATACTTAAAGTTCTAACTAAGTATTAAGAATAGTAAAATAAAACTTAGTAAGTCTAGCTATATCTTCTAAAAAGAATCTAAGCTATATACTCTAACTAAGAAGTAAGATATAAGATAATATTATTACTAGGCGCGTAGATAAAGAAGAGACTAAGAGAAATAAAAGTTCTAGAGTTAATAAAAGATATAGTAGTAGTATATAGCTTTATATAAAATAGAGTTCTTAAGTAAAGTAGAGTCTAGAAGAGAAATAGAGTCTAGAGATAGAGTAAAGTCTAGAAGTATAGTAAGATCTAGATATAAGCTAAAGTGCCTTAGAGAACTCTATAATAAGTAGAGAACTATAGTACTAAGTAGAGTAATAAGTTATCTTAAGACTATAGTTATTTATTAAGGTTAAAGTTAGGTAGAAATTTATATTAGAGTCTACTTAATAGACTTTAAAAGTATTATAGTTAAGTAAGTCTTTAAATAACTAGCTAGTTCTTTCTAAGTATATAAAATTTAATAAATAAAGTAAAGTAATAATAAGCTTACTATAGTTATTATATATATAAAATATATTATAAGAATCTAGCTTACTAAAATTATAGTTATAAAAGTTTTAAACTAACTTTTTACTACTATAAAAATTAAAGTAAAGCTACTAATACTAAAACTAATTATTACTTACTTATATAATCTTATATTAAAGATATTCTTAGTATTAAGTATAAAGATTATTTATTATATATTATATATAAAAGTTAAGAATTTAAGTAATAGTATACTCTATATTACTTTTATTATTAAAATATACTTTTAGTAGCACGTAGTTAGCTATATAAAGTTAACTTAGTAAAGTATTATTTTTATAGAGCTAAAGTAGCTATAAGTAGAAAGTAAAAAAAAGCTTTTTTAAACTATTAGAGAAATCTAGTTTATAAGCTATATTATTAATAATATATATAACTTAATAGAGTTTTATATTCTTATAGTTTAATAACTTTACTAGTTATTTAGTACGTATATACTTTATATTAAGTAGTACTTAGTCTTTAATAGTAAATTAAGGTATAAAGTAGTAATAGATATTAGTAAAGTTCTTTATCTTAAATTATAACTAGGTAATTTTATTATATAAGTATTAGTATATTATATTAATATAACTAATAAAAGTATTAGTAGCACGCTATTAGAGTATAATATTATTATTAGTAATAGTGTAGACTAGCTCTAAGCTAGAGTAGAAATTATAGCTTTTTATAGTCTAGAATAGAGAAACTCTAGTTACTAAGCTAATAGCTAAATTAGCTTTAAACTCTACTAATAGTAGAAAGTAAGCTTAATTATCTTATAAGTAGTTAATATATAATTATAAGTACTATTTAAAGTTTATATTTATATTTTTAGTTTATCTATTAGTTTTTAGATAATAAGTAGTAGATAGCTTAGGTTAGATATCTACTTTATTATAAAGTTAACGCTAGAAGTAGAATATAAACTAGTAGCTATAATTAAATACTAGTATCTTAGAGTAGCTTTTTTTTTACTAAATATACTCTAAAAACTTATTAATAACTATTAGTACTTTTATATTTTTTATAGTAATAAACTTCTTTTTTTTAGAAAAATAGTCTACTATAACTATAATATAGTAAAAGAATTAACTATACTAAGTAAATAAAAATAGTAGTGTAATAAAGTTAATAAATAAGTTTTTTTAGTAGTATTTTAGAATAGAAAAAAAGTATAGTAAGCTATATTTAGTCTAGTAGTTAACTTTAAAGTAATAATAAGTAGTATAGTTATTAGTATACTATACTACTATATTTATTATACTTTACTAGTAGTACTATTAACTAATCTACTAGTATATTATAGTTTATCTACTATAGCCTTCTAGAAAAGAGTTATAAATATTCTTAATAATCTAGATTCTTAGCTTCTTACTAAAAGAGAGTAGAAAATAATTATTTTTTAGAAATAGCTTTCTATTATTACTAAATTCTAGATTATCTAACTCTAACTATATACCTTTTATAATAAAGTAATATAGAATATACTAGTTACTATTATTAAGAGTGTTATAGATAGTAGAGAGTTAAGCATTTTTAAAGTATAATTAATTAATAACTTTCTAAGTAGTTAGAGTATCTACGTTCTCTAGAGTATTATAGAGATTTAGCTTTTTATAAAGTAATAGTTATAATAAACTAATTATAAAAGTACTAGAATAAAAAAAGCTATTATTATACTTTAGTTCTTTACTAGCTTTATATATAAGAGTTAGAACTAAGAGTAAATTATAGATAGCTTTTTAAAAACAGAGGCTAGCTAGTTAAATAGTATTATAGCTACTACTATTCTATTAGTAGTTACTAAGAATTATCTAATACTAGTGCTATACTTAGTTATTTATAATATATTTAGAAAAGTCTTTAGTATATTATATTAAACTATTAGGCTTAGTGCTTTATTTCTCTAGTTAGTATTTAACCTTAAAGTTAAATTTCTTTAGAAATTCTATCTATTAAGCTTACTAGTAGTTAAAGTAATACTTAGAATAGAAGTACTCTAAACTATAGTAATCTATTAAGACTTCTACTATATCTATAGCTTTAGTAAGCTTAAACTACTATTTTTTAAAAGCTTTAATAATAGTAAAAAGCTTTTTATTATAGATTTTATAGTTATATTCTATAGAAGTTATTTTCTTAGATAAGTAGGCTATAAGTTAGATAGTATTATTAGCTTAGATCTAGAATAGTACTACTATATATATATAATTAGAAGTATCTATCTTAAGAATATACTATAGAAAAGTAATATAGTTAAGTTTAATAAGTAAGATTCTGCGTATAGATCTATATATAGAAGTAAGTAAATACTTAATATTTCTTACTTAATTAGAGCTAGGCCTAATTAGGTAGAGATTATAGGTTTAATCTACTACACTACCTCTCTCTTAAAAAAAAGCAAGTTCTAATACTTATAGTATTCTTTTTACTCTATATAACGTATATATTAGTATAATTATAATATAAATATATATCTATATTATAAAAGCTATATAGGCTAATATAAATTATAAAGCTATCTTTTACTACTATTCTTTATACTATATTTATATTCTAGTATAGTATTCTTCTTATAAGAGTTATATTTATATAGTTATAGATTTGCTTAGAGTAGACGCGTTATTAAAAGTAATATTATAGTTTCTTAGATAGTAAGAAAAGAATATTAGAAAGGTAGTATTATATAGTTCTATTTAGTCTATTAGTAAGTAGGTAGCGTACTACACTCTACACTATTATAGCTTTATTTTCTAGCTAAATTAGAGTTATAATAGATAAGTAGTAACTCTCTAAAGGCTAGATTATAGTATTATTATACGCACCTATATAGGTTTTCTCTAACCTCTAGTAGATAAAGCTATTATAGTGTTAGTAGAAGTAACTACTCTAAGTCTCTATATATATTAGTTAGTTAATCTTATAGAAGATTACTCTATTTATAATATAGTAAGATAAGAATATAAAGGTACTCTTCTTAATTATAGATTAATATATATATTAAAGTAGAACGTAAGTATTTATATTAAGCTATTAGTTATAGAAGAGTTTTCTATAGTAAGAAGACACTAAGTAATAGTATTATAAAATTCTATTAGCTTACTAGCGTTCTAAAAGTTATATATAGTTTTAGTTTTATTAGATAATACTAATAATACTCTAAGATAGTTTCTATACTACTAATAACGTTTATATAAAGTTTCTAAGAAGAATTATCTAGTTCTTTAAAGTAGTTAGCCTATTAAATATAATACTAAAGAAGTCTCTTATACTTTATAAAAAGGTTCTTTAGCTACTTATTAACTTTATAGTTATTAATACTTTTAATAATATAGTCTTTATTATCTTTAACGTTAGAGTATATAGTAGCTAGTTATTTATTATCTCTAACTTATTCTAGTAATAGGTTCTTAGAGTATAAGTATAGTAGCTATAGATAAAAGATATTATAGAGACGCTCTATTTTCTTAGGTAGCTAGAGCTTATATATAAGGTTATTAATAAAATAAATAATTTTAAATAGTTTATAGTTCTTAAAGTCTAGAGAGTAATTAGATTAAATAGTTTATATATTATAAGTATTAAGTATTACTATATTACTAATCTTAAAAAGAAGCGCTAGTAAGTAATCTTTATTTATATACTTAGCTTACTTAGTCTAAGCTTATTATATAAACTAGCGTAGCTTCTTTTAGAGATATTCTAAATAGAGTACTAGTTAGTTAGCGTAGGCTTTATCTATTTATACTAGTATAGAGTTAGTAAGTAGTATAGCTATAGGTAGTTCTAAGCTAGATCTTAGTTTATACTCTTTTATTATATAGAAAGGTATAATACTAGTACTTACACTAATAGTTAAGTTAGCCTTAAATTCTATAATAAAAAGATATAGAGCTTAGTTATTCTATTTATAGTTAATATAAGCGTAGAAGTACTACTTTAAGTAGGTATTTATATTCTTAGTTTATCTATTAGTCTATAAGTAGAAGGTAGTAGAATACTTAGAATAAGTACCTAATTATTAATATAGTTACTTCTAGAAATAGACTATAAACTAACTACTTTAGTTAGTAATAATCTTCTCTAGATAGCCTTCTTCTCTCTAGACGTACTTTATAAATATCTAGACTAATACATTTACTATAAGAGTAGCTATTAGTATAAACTTCTTCTTCTTAGTAAGTCTATTATTAAAGTTAGAGAGTAGTTATAATTGCTTAATTATAGACACGTAATTGCTTAGCTCTTAGGTATATAGCTAGAGATTTTATCTTAACTTTCTTTTATAGTAGATTAATTATAATATACTTAATTATCTCTAATTATTAATTGTCTCTAGCTCTAATAGTTATAAGCCTAGCTACTTAATTATAGAACTAATTTCTACTATATATTAAAGCTTACTAAAAGATAAGATTAGTTAATTTTATTTCTACTTTACTCTCTCTAAACGTTCTGCGATTAGAACTTCTTCTACGCAATTACTTACTTACTATCTACCTCTTTATATCTCTATATTAATTCTATACTTTAACTTTATAAATATAAGTAATTATAATATAGCTATTATAGTTATAGATGTACTTCTTAAGAAGTAATCTAACTAGAACACTTAGTTTGCGCTTCTTAAGTAATACTATAATAAGAAGAGTATCTAAAAAAAAATTAATTCTAATCTTCTAGATATTAAATATATAGATACTTAGAAGTCTAAGTTCTTTAACTTTTTAGTTCTAGAGCCTATAGCTCTAGCTTCTCTCTCTATAGAGCTAACTAAAGATTAAAAGAATAAGTATAATAAAGCTACTTATAAGTATAATACTTTCTTATAAGATTATAACTATAAGACTAAGAATAGTACTACACTTATAGCCTGCTAGAACTATAAGTCTAAGTAGTAGTTAAGAAAGAGTAAGAAGATTAATAATATTAAGAGCTAGATTATGCGCACTATTACGCTAGATTACTTATTACTTATAACTATAAGTAATAATAGAAAAATAGTCTAGTCTTTTATAAAGACTCTTAAGACTATACTTACTTCTATAAATTAAACTACGTAATATATAGTTTACGTAAAGTATTACACTTATCTTAAGAAGATCTAGAAAAGTACTACTAAAAAGTAGTTTACTAACTAGTTAATACTCTACTAGAAAGTAAAGATTTTTAAGCTTTTAGAGGTTAAAGAACTTCTTATAATTACTAACTTTCTTACTATAGTTAAGAAGTTTAATTTTAAGTAGGCCTACTAGTAGTAATATAATTAATTATTTACTATAGCCTTTAGAAAGAATACGTTAAGCCTTAATAATCTTAGTAAGGTATTTAGCGTTATTCTCTAGAAAATATTAATTACTACTAGAAAGAGAAAAGCTAATATAATCTTTAACGCTATTATAGGTTAACTCTCTACTTCTACTAAGTTAGGTAAGAAGTAGTTAAGCTTACTACCTAAGCCTTGCTTCTATAAACCTAACGTAAAGTATAAGTAGAAGCTTATCTTATATTACTAATTATAGACTATAATTACTAGATCTAGGCTACTAGGCGTTCTACTAATAGAACTCTTAGCTTAAGATAAGTAAAAGATCTAGAAGCGCTATTATAAAGAGAAATAGAGTAGCTTATATAAAAAGGTTAAGTAATCTAGCTAGAAAATAAGCGCTTTAGCTTCTAAGTATCTAGGTAATATAGTTTTAATAATTATTTACTCTAAGAAGCTAATTATAAAGTTTAGGTCTTCTATCTTTAGTATAGACTTTAAGCCTTACGCGCTCTTAGCTAGTATAATTCTTAATAGTAGAGCTATAGTCTACTTAGTTAATAATAAAGCTTTAATTAAGTCTAATTTCTTTATTAAAACTAATAGAGAAATAGTTAAGGTAGGTAGCTAGATTCTTCTAGTAATTAGTATTAGTAATTACGTACTTTGTCTTATTCTTAGTACCTCTAAAGAACCTAAAAAGGCTAATCTTACGCTTACTAGCGTTAAGATTATCTCTAGTTTCTATACTAATATTATCTTAGAGAAGCTTCTTAGAAATAGTAGTATATAGTATATAGGCTATAATTATATAATTAGAATAGGCACGCTAGAGGCGTTTGTTATTCTTATAACTCTTAAGTGTAGATTTAACTTCTTATTTATTAAATATAACTCTTTTATCTATTCTTCTAATTCTATTATTATAAATACTATTACCTACTTATAAGTTCTATAATTACGTACTAGTAACGCTAACCTTTAGCACTAAAGATCTAGCTACTTAGATAAGTAAGCTCTTAAAGCTCTTATAAAAGCTACCTAGAATGTAAAGATTATAAGTATATAATATAGTAAGTGTAATAACTACACTACTATCTATATATCTTAAAGAATCTTTTATTAGCCTTATAAGTTATTACTATATCTTTTCTTTAGAGTATTATAGAATCTATTTAACTTCTCTATAAGCTACGCGCTTAATAAATAGGCTCTAATTATTAAGAAGAATTATTTAAGTAAGCTATATAATTATAACCTAAAGAATAAAATGCTAAACTCTATAATAGAAGTTATTATAAGCTTTATAGCTATAGTTAAGCGCTGCTATTAGTAGAAGATTATAGAAATCTATTAGAATAATAATACTATAATATTACCTTAGAGAGAGTACTTAAGATATAAGAAATAGACTAAAGAGAAAGAGATTATAATTATAACGCCTCTACTATATATCTATAAGCCTAATAGCTTAGCGGAGAGAGCTAGCTAAGAGCTTATTACTAAGTTAATTAAGATGCGCACAAGCGCTAATCTTCTAGCTAGGCTCTAGTTAGTAATTATAAACGTAGTAGCTTAACTCTATAGAATAAGTCTATTATAGCTTTATAGCTATTAATCTCTAGATTAGATATTATATAAATAGTTTAGAAAATACTTCTAATATTATTAGCTACCTAAGATTAGATACTAGGCTACTAATTTTTATCTAGATTAGAGTAGAATCTATACTTATAGCTGTTAAGCGTATCTACTTAATAGTAATTACGTAGCTAGAAAGCACTATTAAAACTTTAAAGTTAAGCCTTATAGCTATATAGAATATCTTATTAGCTATTAAGCTTCTAATATATATTATATATAAGTACTAGTAATTAATTAGGTAATTATAACTTGCAACGTTACCTTTAATAAGTAGAAGTTCTATTAAGGTAAGCGTAAAGAGAAGCTAACTAGAGATTAAGCACTTAAGTAGATTAAAATACTTAATAATAGTAAGCTTATTAATTCTGCAGAGAAGTTTAATATTCTTTCTATTAATTAAATAGTAAGTATAGTAGAGCTATTAACTACTAAGTAAGATCTTAGAGATAATATAGGCTATAATTAAAGTAATAAAGTTAGCCTACTTATTAAATATAATTAAAGCTCTATTAATTTAATAGAGATAGAGTATAAGGCTAGTGTTCTATTAGAAATTTCTAATAATTAATAGCTTTCTACTAAGCTTACTACTTTAGAACCTACGCCTAAGCGTAAGATTTTAGAGATAGGTAATTAAAGTAATTATAGAGTTTCTAATAGTTAAAGAGTAGTGTACACGCCTAAGAGAGCTAACTTATTAGAGCCTAGAGATAAAAAGCTTTCTATACATAGATTAGAAGATCTAACTCTATCTATTAAGCTTATTATAATAGACTTTAGTTCTATAGAAATAGATAAAAGACTAGCTTAACTAGAGTAAGCGCTAAAGAGACTAAAAGGTAAACTACTTAAATTAGTAGCTTTCTCTTAATAATTAACATAGCTATAGAATTAGCTAATAGCTAAATTCTCTAGAAAGCGCTATAGTAGAAGAGTTATAGGTAAAGAGCCTAAGTACTCTCTTTCTATAAATATCTATTAACTATTAAGACGCTTAAAAAGTAAGAGTAAGTAGCCTACTTAGTTTAGTAATTAACTAGAGAGTAATAGCGTAGGTAGCGTAAATATAGTAATTATAGGCTTAGTTAATAAGTAAGTCTAGATTAACTTTTATAAAACCTACCTTTCTAGTCTTTAAGAAAACTAGAATAATTAAGCTAGCTATAAGACTATAAACTCTATTATTATAGCTACTACGCTTAGCGAGCATAAGCTAAAGGCTACTTACTAATACTATAATAATCTTTAAGAGCTGCCTAGATTATAGAAATAACTAATCTAGTATCTAATACGTACGCTCTTTAAAGATGCCTCTAAGAGAGAGATTAATTAGCTAAGTAAGAAGAGAACCTAGATAGAAATCTATAGGTTAAAAGCCTAAGATTAGCTACTTCTATTAAAATAGATATAGACTTATAAGTATAATTAGAATAGCTATCTTCTTAAATATAAAGCTTAAATTATAGTTTATAGTAATTTCTAAAAGAAGAACTTAATTAACTCTACTTATATAGTAATACTTACTATAAAGTTCTTCTACACTATAATAGTAATTACTACCTAGAGTAATCTAGAGATTAAATAGTTTAATATTATAGAAGTATTTCTTAACGCAAAGATTATAGTAGAGAACCTAGTAATTTATAAAATGCTAGATAGCTTTAGAAAGCTAGAATTATATATATAGCTTAACTACGCGCTCTATAAATTATAAGACTCTCTACTATTATAGTATAAGAAGTTCTTAGAAACGCTAAGAGCTATTAGTATAATAGCTTCTTAAAAAGAGCTCTATCTTTTCTTTAATTAAAAACGTAAGATTCTTGTTCTCTTCTATATTAATAATATTCTATTACTCTATTATAAAAATATAGAGTAATAAGTAATAGCTATATAGGCCTAGATCTCTAGTAAGTATAAGATCTAAAATTAGAGAGATATAGAGTAGTTTCTTAGTATTTATATAATTAAAGACTAATATCTAAAAATAATTATACTTATTTATAATATATATATAGATAAGATACTTAAGAAGTTTAAGCTTAAAAATAGATCTTTCTTTTTAACGCCTTTACTATTAGAGAAGCTAATTAAGAATACTAAAGAAGTAACTAAGCCTAAGATTAAGAGATACTAGAAAATAGTTAGCTTTATACTTTATATAGTAATTATACTCTAACTAGATATAGCGTATACTACTTTAAAGCTCTTATACTTTCTTATAAACCTAAGTAATAAGTATAAGAAGGCTATAGAGTAAGTAATTATATATCTTTATTATACTTACTATAATATAATCTAGTATAGTAACTATAATAGGCCTAATCTAATAATTACTAGAGACGTATTTTTTACTAACAACCTAGAGACCTACTAATTATTTTATAGATATATTACTATATTATATAAAGGCGTAATCTTCTAGAAAGCTATAAAGTAAAGTATAGTTACTACCTCTACTATAGAAGTAGAGCTACTTACTCTTAAGTATACTACTAAGAAAGCTATAGCGCTTAGACGCTTTCTTAAAAAGTTAGTACTTAATCTTAGAAAACTCTAGATAGTCTAGTGTAATAATTAGTAAACTATTAGGCTAGTTATTAGAAAGAATAAGTATATTAATACTTAGCTTAGGTATATTAATATCTAGAATATATAGCTACAGTAGAAATATACTAAAGAATTATTTAAGGTTAAGTATTTAGAAACTATAATTATACCTATAGATAGATTAACTAAATTACTTACCTAATAATAGTTTAAGAAGTTTAAATAGCTACTTAACTTATAAGATTTATAATATTTAATTCTTAAGAAGTAGATAGAGTAGAGAGATCTTTATTTAGACTACTACTATAAAAATTAATTATACCTAAGCTAGATCTTAGTTACTCTAACTAGCGCCTAGTTATAGAGAAGTAATTACTAATAATTAACGTAAGTACAAAGTAGATAAATTACTAAACTTTTCTACTAGACTAATCTATATAGCTATCTACTTACTAACTACTATAGCGCTAATCTCTCTAATTATAACTCTTATAGTTACTTTTATTAAAAGCTAGCTTACTATTCTAGCTATTCTTAAAGTTCTTAACCTAAGCTTATAGATAAGTAGTCTTAGCAGCTTAAGTCTATATATAAATCTTAAGCTATATCTAATTATACTTAGTATATAGTAGCGCCTTAGCGTGCTTAGTCTTAGCTAGCTAACACTAAGTATAGTAATAAGATCTATTACTTATAACACTAGATATAAAGCTATTAGACTAGTAACTATATAGCTAGAGATTATAATAATAAGAATAATTATTACGTAGCTAAGACTAATAATTACGCTGCTAAGACTAGTAGTTACGCTACTAAGACTAATAATAACTATACTAATTCTACTACTAATTCTATAGTAGCTAATTTCTAAATTAAAAAGCCTATATCTAGAAAGTTAGTAGTAGTAGCTACTAGAATAAGCTCTAATAATAATAGCCTAAGTATTGTAGTATTAGATTAAAGGCTATAAGTAGATAACTCTAAGTAGAAATTATAGGTAGAGGTATCTAACTACTACTTATATTAATCTCTCTTATTCTCTTACTTAGTATTATAAACTTACTATAAGCACTATATTAATTAGAGTTTTAAGAAGTTATAGGTAGAGTACTCTTTAAGCTCTTCTTACCTAAAAACTTAGAAGTTCTATCTAATAATTTAGCTAGAGTCTTAGAACTACTCTTAGCTTCTTTCTTTTACTTTTTATAAGTGTAGAGATCTTAGTAGAGCTACTTATAATACTTAATAGTGTTCTTAGAGCTCTAGCGCTATTATTAAGTTAGTAAAAAGATTAAAAAAACTAAAGAGAAGAGAATTATAAACTTACTTTAGAACTATAGTAATCTACTAAGCTTATAAAGTAATTATATAAATTTTAATTAGTAGTATAGTAGTTATAAGAGTTATAGAATAAATAACATATAACTTAATAGAGTTACTTAAAATAATTAGCTTTCTAAATATTATTAAGAAGCTACTAATAAATATAACACTTATACTTAGAAACTTAAGAAGCGTTATAGTTAGATAATACTCTAACTTACTTATACTAATAACTAGTGTACGTTAAGTGTAGATAATCTAGAAGAGTCTTAGACGTAGAAGTCTTACTCTAGAACTTTTTATAAGAGTAACTATAACTATAACTATTACTTAGAGATGCTTACTTCTTTTAATCTTAAGCGCTTTATTTCTTAATATAGTTAGATTACTAAAGACCTAAATTCTAAATCTAGAAAGTATTATTAGTAATAAAGATACTACTCTTAGAAATAGGCTTAATAGTCTCTTAGACGTCTTAGTTATTAAAGTTATTAAACTAAGAGGCTTTATAACTTAAGTAGGTACGCTTAGCGTATAACTCTAATTACTTACAACTCTTATAGAGATTATTATTACTAAAACTACTAGTTACCTTAAAGGTCTAACTTAGTTAATTATTAGAATTTATAAAGCTCTAAGATAGTTAAGTGTTAGAAGCCTAATTACCTTATATAAAGTTACTAGAGAATAGGCTATTAGCTACTATTATTCTAGAAGAGAGAAGTAGAATTTAAGTAGTAGCGTTTTTAAGTTAAGCGTAGTAGAGAGGTTAAGCGCTTAACTATAGAGTACTATTAAGTAGAGCGCTATTACGCTAAGCGCTATTACGCTAAGTACTAGCTTATATATTATAATTACTACTACTAGAGGTATTATAATTAGAGCGTAGAACGCTATTATAGTAGAAGCTAGAGCGCTAGCGCTTGCAGCTAGAGTTAGAGTTAGAAGTTAGATTATTAGACTAAATTATAATAGTTAGCTATTAATTTAGGTATAAGAGTAAGAACTTACTATAGTAATAGAGAGAATAGAGAAGTAAGTAAAGTAGTGTATTAAGTAGAGTAGAGAATTAAGCGCAGAACTTAAGAGCGCTAAGGCTTAAGAGCTAAGAATCTTAAGTAGATAAATTAATTAGATAGGTAGCTTATTAGCTTATTAGCTTAAGCGTCTTAATAATATAGAAGTAGATAATTATAGTAAAGAAGAGAAGAATTAGAAGACTTATTATTATAAAGTCTCTAATTCTAGTCTAAGCGCGCACCTACGTAGAAAGCTAGCGTAGTTTATTAAGCTATTAATTACGCTATAAACTTTACCTAGAAGAGATTAGAAGCCTAGATCTTGCTATTAGAATTGTCTCTTACTAGTTAGATACCTAGATTCTTATAGCTATTAGCTGTATTCTAGGCTATTATAAGGCAATTTCTAAACTAATAGAGTTAATTTCTAAACTATTAAGCTTTATTTAAATAAGCAAGAGCTTACTACTATTAGTGTTAAGTATAATTAAACGCTTAGTTAAGCTATAACCTACTACTACGCTCTAGATTCTTAAGCCTAGACTCTGCTAGAGTATACTAATTATAGTAGATTTAATAGAATTAGTTTTAGTAGAGTAGATTAATACTCTTACTACTCTAGAGGGTGTGTTAAAGTTAGAGAGTAGTTATAATTACTTAATTACAGATACATAATTACTTAGCTCTTAGATATATAGCTAGAGATTTTATTCTAACTTTCTTTTGTAGTAGATTAATTACAATATACTTAATTATCTCTAATTATTAATTATCTCTAGCTCTAATACCTATTAATAATAATAAGAATATTAGTAAAGACTTAACTATTATATAAGTAGAGTAGTAAGTAGGTAATAAAGTCTATTAATATATATAACTAGTACTTATAGAGAATAGAGAGTAGATAAAGAAGTTTATATTTTCTATTATAGTAGCTCTTTATACGCTTATATATAAGATAGTTATAAAAGTATTATATAATATTAGTTATTATCTTAGGCTAATAATACTACTATAATAGTTAGAAGTATAACTTATACTTACTACTATAACCTCTATAGAATATGTAGTAAGCTTATTTAATAATCTTTATATATATATATCTAGAACTAGGTATATAAACCTTATCTTTAATATATAATAGTTTATTCTAAATATTATAGTTACCTAACTTTATATAAAGATAATAACTACTATAGATTAAGTTATAAAGTATACACTATAGCTCTATCTTTACTACCTTAATAAGTTTCTTAAGAATACTATCTTTTTTCTTAGTATACTCTACTCTAATAGCTAGCTATAAGTCTTCTTAAAGTATATTAGATAGGTTCTTATTAGTAACGTTAAGAGAGGTAAGGTATAATAAGAATATTATTAGAGTAGACTTAGCGTATACTTTACTAATAGTATTTTCTTTACTAAGTTAGTATATTATTTATACTAAGGCAATAACGTTGTCTTTAAAGTAACTAGAGTAGTAATATATAAGATAGAAGACGTAATAGCTACTACTATCTTTATTAAAGTATATAATAAGTATATTAAGTTAAAATTATATTACTAGTAAAATACTACGTTATAGAATAAATACGCGTATATATAAGATTTTAATATTTCTTACTTAACACGCGCTAGGCCTAATTAGGTAGAGTTATAGATTTAATCTATAACACTATCTTCTCTCTCTTTTTAGGTAAGTTCTAATACCTAAAGCTTTTTACTAAAATAACTTTTCTAGTATATTATAAAAGTAATATTATACCTAACGCTTATAATCTAAATATAAAAGAGATATCTATTTTATAAAAGCTATATAAGCTAAAGTATCTTCTATATTCTTTACTATTACTTTATTATTCTTAATAATTTTTATATCTATAGCGTAGTTTAATTATAGCGCTTAGAGTAGCTTTTAGAGAATATAAAAGTATTAGTAAGAAACTTAGAATTATCTATTAGTGTTAGTATACTTATAGGCGTATTACTCTTATAATAGCGTTGTCTAGAATATTATAGCTTATACTACTTTTATTTTAATTATAGTCTAGTAAGTTACCTAGACTCTAAGTTACTATTATATAACTAGACGTAGTATAAGTCTATTATTAGAAAACGCGTTATATAAGAATACTAATAAGTCTTTTCTATAAAGTTCTATTATAGTAGAGAGAGTATTAAGTTACTACTAGTTTACTAAAAATAGTTTATAGTAATAGCCTTTCTATTATATAAGTAATAAGTTATAATAAAGTATTACGTAACTATTTACAAAGTAAGTAGTTTAACTAGCTTTAGTAATTAGTAGTTATTATATAGATAAATTATTATTATAAGAAGATTTTATCTACTAGTAAGTATATTAAACTATTAATATAGTTCTAGCTTAGATAGCTTACGTTAATAGTATTCTAGAATAAGATCTAGTAAACTAATTAGGTTTATATATAGTTTCTAAGATAAGTTATTAAGACTCTTTAGATAGTCTATCTATTAGACTTTATACTATAAAAGGCTCTTTTTATTTAATTAGAGGTTATAAAGTTATTAATTAATATAGCTATTAATAATAGCTTTAACTATATACTTAGTATTATTATTTATATTAAAGTTAGTAAGCTTTATATATTCTTTTTTATTATAAGACTAGCTAAATAAGAGCTTATTATTAATAGCATAGAGTAGCTATAGATAGAAGATATTATAAGCTTATATCTCTAGTAATAGAGTAACTTTATAAGCTATATTATTAATAACTTATATAATAATAAAGAGCCTATAGTTCTTAAAGTCTAGTAACTAGTTTAGTTACGTTATGCGTAGATTCTAAAAGTCTACTATAATATAGTCTCTAACCTTAAACTCTAGAGTAGGTAGTTAATATTTATTTATATACTTAGCTTATTTTACTTAAGCCTAAGTAAGCTATTATTAAAAAAAGGTCTAAAGGTTTTTTAGCTTCTCTACTAATAAGTTAGCCTTAGCGTAATTATTTCTAGCTAGAGTAGTAAGCTACGCGTCTATTACTTTAGCTAGCTTAATTTCTAAGTAGAAGTTATAACTCTTAGTTATAATAAATACAAAGACTTCTATACTAGTATTTATAGCTATATTAGCTTTAAACTTAGCTATTAGTAGTAAGAGAGCCTGATTATTCTACTTATAGTTAATATAAACGCGTAAGTACTACTTAAGAAAAGTGTTTATATTCTTTATTTAGCTATTAGTTTCTAGGTAATAGATAGTAGAAAGCTTAGGTTTAGTTTTAAGTCTTTAGTAAAGATAAGTCTAAAAGTGTAAAATAAACTAGAAGCTATAATTAGATATAATATATTCTAAGTATTTCTTTTCTTTCTAGACAAACTTAATAAAGGCTTATACTAGTGTATCTACTTATAAATTAATAATAGGTATAAACTTTATTTTCTTACTAAGTCTATTAATAATAACTAGAATATTCTTATAAGTATATCTATTATTAGTATAAGCTAGTAGGTGCATAATATAGTCTATAGAGATTAAAGTCTAATACTAATCTAGAATTAGTAGTAGATATAGTAAACTATGCTTACTTTCTTTATATAACTTTACTTTTTAGTAGATAAGATAAGCGTGTACGTACTAGATAACGTTATAGATTATTTATAGCTAGTAGTACTAATAAGTAAGCTTAGCGTAGGTCTTATACTTACTACTATATTCTTTTTTATATAATAATCTATAGACTTAGTTTAAAACCTTAGTATAGACGTTATTTATATTAGAGATATAGAGCTTACTTTGTATATAAAGTAGGTTATTATAGATAGCGTAGTCTTCTAGCTTAATATATAGCTTTTAGTTATTATCTATAAAATTAGTAGAAAGATAGTAGAGCTCTTCTTTCTTTACTTTAATAATAGCCTATAAGAGTGTATCTTATAGATAGATAGCGCTAATAAGATCTATAAAATTACTAGTATTATTAAATAAAATATTATTTTTCTCTCTAAGACTTTATACCTTATAGTTATTATTAATATTAATAGAGGTAATATATAAAGTATTAAAAGCGTAGATTTTATAAGTTATTATAGCTTTACTATTATTATATATATATTAAGTAATATTAAGAACTAATAGTTAGGCTTATTAGAGATAGTAGTAAGCTAAGAATAGAGCGTACTTAGTATTAGAGCTCTAGTAACTAGTAAGAGTAGTAATCTAAAGTTTAGAGTTAATCTAATAGAGCTTAATAACTATCTACTACTAGTGTTAGTAATAATTATTATTTATATACTTAGAAAGATTATCTAAATAATAGGTAAGCGCGTTAGGTTTAGTACTCTACTTACTAGATTAGTAAGTAATCTTAAAGTTAAATTTTAAAAGATACTCTACCTATTATATTTATTACTAATTAAGACGCTTATTAGTTATAAAGGTCTAGAGAGCTTAGTAATCTAAAAGAACCTTTACTAGATCTAGAGTCTCTACTAGCTTAAATCTCTATTCTTTAAAGGCGTAAATAATAGTAAGAAGCTTCTTATTATATATTTTATAGTTATACTTAGTAGAGTTTATCTTATAAGAGATAAAAGTAATAAATTAGAGTATACTATTATATATCTAGAATAGAATAGTAGCTATAATAAAGTCTAATACGTTAGTCTCTAACTAGGTCTCTAAATCTAAGTTAAAATAAGTAAGTATACTAGTAGTCTAGAAGACCTACTTAAGAAGCTTAAAAGATAGTATAGCTTTAGAATTAGAAGATAAGAGAAAAGACTTCTTTCTATTAGCTATAGTAAGTGTAGTTAATAGTTTAGCTAGTATAGAGAAGCCTTTAATAAAGTAGTAATAGAAGTTTATAAATTCTAAGAAAGCTTAAATATTCTTAACTATCTATAGAAGCTACTAGTTAAGAATAGTAGCTATCTTCTTAGAGTCTATCTCTAGACTATTAGTTATTAGTATAAGTTCTAGATAGTAGACTTACTTAGTAGAGAAGAAGTATTTAAAAGTATCTAGATATATACTAGCTTAGCTAATCTTTTCTAAGATTATTAGTATATAGTCTTTATACTTACTCTTATTATCTAAGTATATAAGAATATTATTAAGGTAAGCTATATATATAATATTAAGGTAGTTATAGAGTATTTTATTAATAAATATTTAGAAAGTTTCTAGCGTATTATAGAGGCTAAAGAGTATAACTAGATACTTATATAATCTATAGTAGGTTAGAAAAGTAGTCTTCTTTTTACTACTTTCTTTAATATAAACTAAGTTAAAGGTAGTAATAATATTAATAAGTATTATAACTTATATCTTAGCTATTCTAGTAAAAGTCTTCTTAATTATAGATAGTATATTTCTATTCTTACGTATAATAGCGTTAAGTCTCTAGTAGTTAATATAAATATAAAGCCTACTAAAAGATTTCTTAATAATAAGAATAGATAATATATAAGGTAATATACTAGGTCTAATAAAGCTCTTATCTATTATCTTATTAATATAGACTTTAACTACTATAGTCTTCTTATAAGTAAGTCTATATATATATAGTTTTAGAGTTATAGTTCTAGGCTTAATATTAATAATATAGTTAATACTAGAGTAGTGTAGTAGTAGAATATTTACTAGTTAAGAGCTAAATAGATTAGAAAACTAATTAAGAATGTATAATAGAATAAGCTTATGTATCTACTTATTACTTATTAGTAGGCGCTCTATCTTAGCTATATAGTATTTAAAGTCTTTCTAGATTACTAATATAAGGCTAGTAACTTAGTTTTTAAATATAGAGAGATTATAGTTATCTATAGAAAGGTTCTTAGGCTACTTAATCTTATTAAAGTAATATAGCTCTAACTAGATAACTAAACTAAAGTTCTTAGTAGTAGCTAAATATATAGTATTAGCGCTAATTATTAAGATCTTAAAGTTTCTAGTAGGCGTAGACTTACTAGCTATCTTACGTAATACACTCTCTAGTAGTTAGTTTTTATAGATAGTATCTTAAAGTCTATTCTTAAGGTAGTTAACTTTATAATTCTTATAGTTAAATATTATAGAGTAAGAGCTACTAAAGCTAAGAATAGGCTTATAGTAATTAAGCTAGTTTATTCTAAGAATAATATTATACTTTTCTAAGTTTATAATATAATAGAGAATAGTACTAATATAATTTCTATACTTAATAGTAATATTAGTAGTATATATAAGCCTAGTAACTTTCTCTCTATTAGCTAAGGCTAGATAAATAGGTTTAGATACCTTAAAAGTAGTAAAGCGCTACTACTTAATCTATTCTTAATTAATAAAGTAAGTGCTAGCTCTAGTATCTATAAGTGTAGAGTTCTTCTACTAGAAGCCTTATTACTATTATAAGCTATAGCGAAATTCTAATTAATAGCTAACGTTTACTTAAGGTAGACTATAGAGTAAAGTAGTAGAGATATAATATATTTTTTATATAACTCTATTACTTTTAAGATAGAAGATAGTAGTAAGCTCTATTAGCTTACTTTACTAAACTTAGTGTTTAGAGGCCTTAGCTACTATACGCTAGTTATACTTCTACTTATAGTTTTAATTAAAAGTATCTAAAAATACTAGTTATTTTTAAACTTATTCTTAGTAATAATATTATTATAGTCTTTCTTTTTAGTTTTGTTATTATTAATATTAAGAGTAGTAAGAAGAGAAATATTACTAGAAGAAGTAATTAGTTTACTATAATAAAGAGCGTTTTAGTTATACTAATTATAACTAGCTTTACTATACTTATAGTATAGACTATACTTATAGCACTTCTTCTTATTCTTAGTAGTTTTAGTATTCTATACCTTACACTTAATATAGTAGTTACTACGCTACTTCTACTCTAGAGAGTAGTTACTAGAGGCGCGTTAACGTAACTTTATAGTAAAGATTATAGTAGTAGTAGCTTTACTAAAGCTAATATCTTATAAAGCTTTATTAATACTTTATATATATTATAAAAACTTAGTAAGAGTTTTATAGTTATTAGAGATAGTTACTATAGTATTATCTAAGCGCGTATTTATAAGGCTATAAGCCTTTTTAATTAGTATACACTAAGAGTAGATATAAAAAGTATTTATAATACTAAGAAAGTAGGCTTACTAAGTAGTAAAAGTCTTACTCTACTTCTATTATAAGCTACTATCTATAAGTAAAGTCTTAGCCTTACTAAACTAGTTATATATTAGATATATACTATTAAGAGCGTCTAGATAGTTAAGATAGTTAGTTATCTTTATCTTCTTAATAATAGACTAGACTAAGTCTAAGATCTTCTACTTAAAGTAGATAACGTAATAAGTTTTATTAGAAAGAGATACGTACTTATTAATAGTAGTCTTATACTAATACTTATAGTCTTTATTAGCTTTACTATAGAACTTCTTAATATTAGATATCTTATAGAATAAAGCTAGCGCTATATCTAGAGAATATACTTCTTCTAGAGGTACTAGAGCACTACCTAGTATAAGTAGACTAGTATTCTATCTAGTATATAAATTTAGGTACTATAGTAGAAACTATAACTATTTTATATTTAGTTAAGAGGTTTCTAAGTTCTAAAAAAACTAATTATAAGTTACTTAAGCGTTATATAGATCTTAGATAGATAATATATTATATTAGTTAAGTTAGTAAAGTAGAAGTAACTTATAGCGCTTATAGAAAAGAAAGAAGTATAGCTAGTAGAAAGACTTATAGTAGAGAAGCTTATCTAAGTAGACTTTAGCTTTACGCTAGGCATTCTAGAAGTTAAGAATAGTAGTGTTAGTAGCTTATTAAGCTATAATAACTTTTTTATTCTTACTTTCTAGTACTATAGTAATCTTCTTATAGTCTATAACTATAAGCTAGTACTTATTATAATAGGTATTAGCTTTTTTCTTTTTATAGTTAAAGTTATTAGTAAGCTAATTATACTTTTTACTAGTAATAGAGGTTTCTAGTTATAGCTTAAGCTTATTATACTTTTTAGTAATAGTGTTATATTTAGAGAGAAGTATCTTATAAGTAGAGAGACTAGTTAACTCTATAGCGTAGCTAGTCTAAAAGTGTATTATAGTAGCTTAGAGTTTACGTAGTTTAGTGCTCTTAGTAGTATATTTCTAACTACTAATAAAGCCTTTAGAGCTATTAGTATTCTAAGCTTCTTTAAGTAGCTAGGTAAGCTTATAAATATAATTATTATTAAAGCTAGAGATAATTAATAATTAGAGATAATTAAGTATATTATATTTTTATCTACTATAAAAGAAAGTTAGAATAAAATCTTTAGCTATATATCTAAGAGCTAAGTAATTACGTATCTATAATTAAGTAATTATAACTACTCTCTAACTTTAATATACCTTCTAGAGTAGTAAAAGTATTAATCTACTCTACTAAAACTAATTTTATTAAATTTACTATAATTAGTATACTCTAGTAAAGTCTAGGCTTAAGAATCTAGAGCGTAGTAGTAGGTTATAGCCTAATTAAGCGTTTAATTATACTTAATACTAATAGTAGTAAGCTCTTACTTATTTAAATAAGGCCTAATAGCTTAGAAATTAACTCTATTAGTTTAGAAATTACTTTATAATAGTCTAGAATATAGCTAATAGCTATAAAAATCTAGGCATTTAACTAGTAAAAGATAATTCTAATAGTAAGATCTAGGCTTCTAGTCTCTTCTAGATAAAGTTTATAGCATAATTAATAGCTTAATAAGCTACGCTAGCTTTTTATATAGATACGTGCTTAGGCTAGAATTAAAGACTTTATAATAATAAGTTCTTTAATTCTTCTTTTCTTTACTATAATTATCTACTTTTATATTATTAAGACGCTTAAGCTAATAAGCTAATAAGCTATTTATTTAATTAACTTATCTACTTAAGATTCTTAGCTCTTAAGCCTTAGCGCTCTTAAGTTCTATACTTAATTCTCTACTCTACTTAATATACTACTCTACTTACTCTTTTATCTTCTCTATTACTATAGTAAATTCTTACTTTTATATTTAAATTAATAGCTAACTATTATAATTTAGTTTAATAATCTAACTTCTAACTCTAACTCTAGCTGTAAGTGCTAGCGCTTTAGCTTCTACTATAATAGTATTCTACACTCTAATTATAATACCTTTAGTAGTAGTAATTATAATACGTAAGCTAGTACTTAGTATAATAGTACTTAGTGTAATAGCGCTTTACTTAATAGCGCTCTATAGTTAAGTGCTTAACTTCTTTACTACGCTTAACTTAAAGACGCTACTACTTAAATTCTACTTTTCTCTTCTAGAATAATAGTAGCTAATAGTTTATTCTTTAGTAGCTTTACTTAAAGTAATTAAGCTTCTAATACTTAACTATCTTAGAGCTTTATAAATTCTAATAATTAACTAGATTAAAGCTTTAAAGTAATTAGTAGCTTTAGTAATAATAACCTCTATAAGAATTATAAGTAATTAGAGTTATACGCTAAGCGTGCCTACTTAGGTTATAAGACCTCTTAGTTTAATAACTTTAATAACTAGAATATCTAAGAGACTATTAAGTCTATTTCTAAGAGTAGTATCTTTATTACTAATAATACTTTTTAGACTTAGAATTTAGGCCTTTAGTAATCTAACTATATTAAGAACTAAAGTACTTAAGATTAAGAGAAGTAAGCGTTTCTAAGTAATAGTTATAGTTATAGTTACTTTTATAAGAAGTCTAAGAGTAAAGCTTCTATATCTAAGACTCTTCTAAATTATCTATATCTAATATACACTAGTTATTAGTATAAGTAAGTTAGAGTATTATCTAACTATAACGCTTCTTAACTTTTTAAGTATAAGTATTATATTTATTAGTAGCTTCTTAATAATATTTAAGAAGCTAATTATTTTAAGTAACTTTATTAAGTTATATATTATTTATTCTATAACTCTTATAACTACTATACTACTAATTAAGATTTATATAATTACTTTATAAGCTTAGTAGATTACTATAGTTCTAAAGTAAGTTTATAATTCTTTTCTCTTTAGTTCTTTTAATTTTTTACTAACTTAATAATAGCGCTAGAGTACTAAGAACGCTATTAAGTATTATAAGTAGCTCTACTAAAATCTTTACACTTATAAAAAGTAGAAGAAAGAAGCTAAAAGTAGTTCTAAGATACTAGCTAAATTATTAGATAGAACTTCTAAGTCTTTAGATAAGAAGAGCTTAAAAAGTACTCTACTTATAACTTTCTAGAACTCTAATTAACATAGTACTTATAGTAAGTTTATAATACTAAGTAAAAGAATAAAAGAGATTAATATAGATAGTAGTTAGATATCTCTACCTATAATTTCTACTTAGAGTTATCTATCTATAGCTTTTAATCTAATACTATAATACTTAGGCTATTATTATTAAAGCTTATTCTAGTAGCTACTACTACTAACTTTCTAGCTATAGGCTTCTTAATTTAGAAATTAGCTACTATAAAATTAGTAGTAGAATTAGTATAGTTATTATTATTCTTAGTAGTGTAACTACTAGTTTTAGTAGCGTAATTATTAGTCTTAGCTACGTAATAATTATTCTTAGTATTATAATTCTTAGCTACGTAGTTATAAGTCTAATAGCTCTATATTTAGTATTATAAGTAATAGGTTCTATTACTATACTTAGTATTAGCTAGCTAAGGCTAAGTACGTAAAAGCGCTACTATGTACTAAGTATAATTAGATATAGCTTAAGATTTATATATAGACTTAAGCTACTAAGACTACTTATCTATAAGCTTAGATTAAGAACTTTAAGAATAGCTAAAATAGTAAGCTAGTCTTTAATAAGAATAACTATAAGAGTTATAATTAGAGAGATTATTAGTATAGTAGTTAGTAAGTTAGTAGCTATATAGGTTAGTCTAGTAAAAAAGTTTAGTAATTTATCTACTTTATACTTACGTTAATTATTAGTAATTACTTCTCTATAACTAGGCGCTAGTTAGAGTAACTAAGATTTAGCTTAGGTATAATTAATCTTTATAGTAGTAGTCTAAATAAAGATTTCTCTACTC